>NC_064811.1:164181505-164551505 GCF_023721935.1 Panthera uncia | reverse complement strand
AGTATTAACTCATCAGATTTCAAGTTCCCTGTGGGCTCTCTTGCCCACCGTTGCAATCCAGCAACTGACCCTAGCAGGTTTTCAACATTTGTTGAATCAATAAATAAAGGGATGGATGAGAAAAAGTTGTTTTATTTGGTTCTTGCAAAGGACCGAAGGCCTGTCCCTGATAGGGTGTGTTTTGTCTCTCCTAGGGTTGACATCAGTTAGACCTTAATCTCTCACTGACTCAGCCTCTCAAGTTACTTAGTTGGCTTTCTGAAACTAAAAAGCTAGACTCAGACTCATTGCTCCCTAATTCTCTCCCTGTTGCCTTTACCAGCTCTACTATGTCACCTGGACTCAATACGTTAAGATTTAGAGGAAGGAGCAGTAGTCATGGCTGACTTGATGGCCATTGAACCTGGCTGTCTTTGCATCCTTTGCTCCAAAATAACCCATCTGAGTTCATGAGTGCTGTGCCAAGGAACCATGTTCTCTCTATTCCCAGCCCCTCCCTTGAAGCAATTAATTAATACTTGCCAGTTGCTCCTGAGTTTATAAATCTCTGCAAGATGAATGTAATAGACTAGCTGATGGGGTAGAGGCTATATTTTTAGATGATTTTCCCCTTTTTCCTTTTTTCCAAGAGTAGTACCATCACTACAGTAATGCACCGTTTGGTATTTTAGCATTTCAGATATTTTACAGTAAATTACTTCAGTTTATGGCACTTTGCTTCCTTATATAATTGTTATAAATAACCTTCAAATGACATAAAAGCCATAAACATTGAAAAACTGAAAAGTAAATTATAGACATTTCAGTGCATACAAGTAGGAACTCAAACACGTTAAGGCAGGCGAGGAAGGTAAGTTTGTTTGTTCTCTCCTTCCCTAACCATTCATCTCATATTTCCACAATAAATAATCTGCAGTAAATAAATGCCAAGGAGCAGGAGGGATCCTCTGTGTACTTTCATAAAGACTCAAGTGGCCCTCCTGGCACTGGCTGGCTCCACTGTCAAGGAGTTAGAAGTCTGGTTGAGAGGAGCGGGGGTTAAGGATATTTTATAGCTGCTTGGAGGACTAGGTGGAGAAAAACATGGAGACCCAAGGAGAGGTTTGCCCCATGCAGACCCTTAGTCTACACTGCATTCCCCAGGGAGAAATGGGGTTGTCTGTAAGGACTTGCTGAGCTTCAGATTCGTCTATACAATCATCCTAGGTATAGTAACTGCCATTTATTGAGTGCTAGCTTTCTATGTCATTCCAGGCAATTGACAACCATTTTCTCATTGAATCCTTTTACACAAGGCAGCTATGTGGCAGGGGATGGAATAAGCAGATGGGAGTTTAAAGGGGAGGAGGGCCACTTGACCAGGCTTTCACTTTAACAAGGGGCCTCAGTGTTGCCAAGTGATGTTATCCCTGATGCTTATATTTAAGATATTAGTTTATTAAATGTAAACACTTAAAATATCTTCTGATTGTTGCTAAGCTTGTTTTGGCATTTCTTAATTTGTTTAATAAACCAGGAGATTCAAACAGTGGAAGTGATTTTTGTTGGACTCAAATTCTGAAAGAACTTGGTTATTATCCCCATTTCACTGATGATAACGAGAAGCTTAGGGACATGGGCTTGTCAAAGACTTTAAAAGCTGAGGAGGAAAGGGCATCTACAACCATTTGTGTCTATCTTGAAAGCCTGTGATCTTTCTGCAATATTAGTTTCAGAAGAGATTTTCTGAGACAGCTGTTACATGAGTTCCCTATATGCAGCAGGGCTGGGCTGGACACTGTGTTGGGCCACTCCCTGATGAATGGACAATCTGTTCCCAGAGTCACCAACATCATGGCAGACATAATTTCCTTCTCTATCTTGTCATACATACATACTTATGAAAGGCAATATCTTAGAGAACCTTAGAGTTGGAAATGACTTTCAATTTGTCCCCAGATAGAATCCCCTTGTTTTACAGGTGAGAAAACTAAAGCAAAAATGAGTGGTTTGCCCAAGGTTATACTGCAGTAGTCAGATGACTATTCAAGCTCAGAGCTCCTCACTGTCTTCAGACAATTTGCTTTATAGGTGCATTCTGTAATTCTTACAATATCTTCTTTCAAATATATTTCTTATATGTGACAAATTGGTCAGTGAATGATATATTTCTTTGGTTGAAAAATATAAATTCTATATTAACCAATTAAACTTTTAAAGATATTTTTATTTATTTTCTTTTTTTAAGGCAATCTTTTTTAAGCTTATTTAATTATTTTGAGAGAGAGAGAGAAAGTGTGCCAGCAGGGTAGGGGCAGAAAGAGAGGGAGAGAGAGAGAATTCCAAGCAGGCCCTGCACTGTCAGTGTTGAGCCTGATGTGGGACTCAAACCCACAAACCTTGAGATCATGACCTGAATTGAAGTTAAGAGTTGGATGCTTAACTGACTGAGTCACCTAGGTGCCCCAAAGATATTTTTTATTTAAAAAATTATCCTTAAAATAAGCCTCATAGCATGATTAAAATTTAACTAGGATTATTTCTTGATTGTCTTATAAACTATTTTGCTTTCAAGCCACCAGTTCATTAGTCCCAAACACAACCAGAATCATAACTCTCCAGCACATACCTGCCACTCACAGCCTCAGCCTCAAAGTATTTACCTCAACTTGTTCCTGGCACAAGCTCACTCTGCTCTGGATATTTCTGATGAGGACTAGCTGGCTACTCTGTTCACCTATCCCTGATGGTTCCAGTTGGCTCTCAGAACTGACTCCTACTACTGTCTTCCTGAATATGGTTTTAGACATATCATGGACAGTTATCTCCATTTTTGATAACCCTCCCAGAAGTTACCTGGGTAAAACCTTTCCTGAATCAACCTGGCTTGGAAACCCTCCCTCACTGGTGTTCCCTTCAGGGTTTCAAATCTAGTCAGCTCAACTGACTAGATTGCTTATAATTGGAAGATTCTTCAGCTCCTATCCATTCCACTTCCAATATGTTACAGCAAAATGGTATTTCATAACTGTAAATCTTCCAATTCCTAGCATTTTGTGTAAACTGCAATCTTTTTAGATATAAAGATGGTAACTTAAGTGAAATTATGTATTAGGTAGGCTACCTGCTATAACAAACAATTCCAAATTTCTGTGACTTAACACTATGAAATTAGATTTCTGTTTTATAAAGTGGTCCATTGCAGGTGTCCCTAGTCACACTATTCTCCTGAGTGTTTCAGAAGTGATTTAGCAACCCTGAATCCTTGCAATTTGCAACTCTTCCATTTCTTGGGGTCTTGGAGTCCTCTGCTGAATGCTCATATCCAGTTAGCAAATGGGGTGAAGATAGAGTGGTGAGATGTGCAAAGGTTCTTATGGGCCAGGCCTGGAAGTTACATACATGTCAAAAATCTCACAGAAGATAATGTAATCATAGGAAAGACTGGGAAATAAAACTAGCTATATTTCTAGGAAGAAAATGAAAGGGAGCTTGGTGAACACAGAGTACTTTCTCTTGATTAAGTAGAAACTGATGAAAAAAGGTATTCACTTGAATATATGGCATAAAAGACAATGGGGACGTACATTTCCTGAAAAACACAATATAGAGGGTCAATTTAGGGATTATCTCAGATAAATCTTCAAAATAGCACTTCTGGTTGTGAGTATAGATTCAGCTCAGAGGTTTATAAATTCTGTTGTGGAAGTGTTTCTGAGTTTCAGGTTGCTGACTGTACTGTGTAGAGACTCTACCTCTGTTAAATTGAAGAATAATACAGTGGCTTTAAACTTCAGCTGGAGATTGTATTACATGGTGGGATAATCATACACTGCATTCAGTTTAGTTTATATATGTAATTTAGTTTAGCTACATATACTTTCAGGAACCTCATTGTCTGCACAAAACTGACTGCAAGAATGAAGCACTGATGCAGAAGCAGTCTCCAGCAATGGTCCAATGTGTCAGTTGGCCTTACAAGATCAGACCAAGAATCAGTGCATAAACATAGTCATTACACTCTCTATCACTTAATATTTAAGAGGATATTATGAATGGTCATGTACTGGGTAGAATTCAAAGATTTTTAAGCATTCTACTCTGCTCAAAGATATTCACTCCTTCATTCCTTTGAGAGACTTTATGGTTTTCCAGGGTACTTAGTTATTCAAAGTAGGAATAACACTTCAAAACTCTTATCAGCTAACAATCCTGGGAAGTTGTGATAGCTGACTTGTCAATGGGTGCTGGTTGGAAGTGATTCTGTGTGGCATAACCTCAGAAATTCCTTACAAGGACAAAGATTCCATGAGGCAAGGTAACCCATGTAAGGATGATGAAAAGCCTAAAAGCAATTGAAGAATACCTGAAGAATATCATAGGGAGTGAGTGGGAGGGAGCTGGAAACCACCATTAACACAAAATATGACATGACATGACATGGTGTGCTGTTGAGTGGCTATATCTTCTGTGTAACCAGAGTAGAACTCTGTATTAATGTTCCATGCCTGAAGTAATTTCGAAGAATTTTCAGAAAGGATTATTGATTCAAGATGCTTATGCTATTTATAACACTGCTTCCTTGGAATCTTGTAAAATCTCTGGCTTGGAATGAGAAGGTGTAGCTGTGAGAACTCACACTCAGACTTCCTTCAACCCCCTCATTGGCCCTGTGAAACGCTATTTGAAAACATGTTCTAGAGCAAATGGACCTGTTGTTGTTGTTGATGATGATGATGTTTTGTGTTTCCCCAATAATGAAAAATTTGGTTCTTGAAAAACACAATATAGAGGGTCAATTTATTGACCCTGTGCCAACAGACCCTTTACAGGTGGGCTGGGGGCCTAAGGCAGGTAGAAACCATGGAAGGATAGGAAACTTTCTCCACAAGTTCCTGTCTAAGTGAAGGACCAGATAAGGACCAGGACCATTTACCTTGCTAAAAGTTTAACAAAAACTTAAAAATTGAACTCTGAGATTTCTGTACCACTTCTACAAGTTTATTTATTTCAAATGGTGTCTGGAGCCAAGCTGTTGCTTCCAGAATGAAAGGTGAGTTGGGGAGTAGCCATGCCATCCCAGACTCTGGGACAGATGTGAGTAGGGATGGGACCTTTGGGCAGTGAGCTGGATGAGGGCTTGCTGCATTGTGTTCAGCTCAGCTTCAAATCAGAGTTATCCATCTCTGTATGCTTGCTTCCAAAGACATATGATCAAAGCTCCCTTATTTGTTTCTTCCCTGAGACTTCCTCACAATTCTAAAATCTATAAGGTAGATAAATAAGAAATAAAAACAAATAACAAAAAACGTATCCTGGCGAATGAAAAAAGAGTAGCCTTTGTCTATTCAGTATTGTGACTTTTTACAACATCTCTGTCGATGCTGTCACATTTCTGAAATCAGCCTCTCTTTAACATGTAGTTCCAGTGAACTTTTTCAAGTGTTATTTTAAGGAACATGAGATTTTTGTATAAAGTAATAATAAAAAAGCTGAAAGTAAGCCAAAGTTCTACCAATTAGGCAAACACATAGTAATTACAATTTTTTCCAATCAACACCACTTCAGATTTAGAAATGAACACGTATTCTACCTGACCCCTCTTGTTTCCAAGTTAAACATTCCTACTTTCTTGTTCCAGGCCTCACAGTAGGGTTTATAATGTGTATCTATTTATCTCTAGTCCTAAAAAGGAATCCCCATAGAACAGCACAGATATAGTCTTGATCATTCATTGTAGATCTTGGTTTTTACCTCCCTCCTTGAAATTCTATATTTCTGTTAATAAAGGCACAGCATATATTAGCTGTTGCCACTATGGTCAAAACTGGGTAATCTCTACCAAAAAAAGTAAGATATTTCTTGTATGTTAAGCAAATTCTTTGTTTGTCTGCTTGTTTTTTGGGGGGAGGGTATAAGCCTCTATAACTTTCTCTTGATAAAAATGAAGTAAAAAGGCAGTTTACAGAGTGACATGGAGAGTGGCCTTAGTCAAACTTGCACATCTCCATCTACTATCTCTCAATCTTTGATATGAACAGGAAACAATTTCCCAATCTTATATAAACTTCCTAATATGAAAACATTGTATTAGGAACCTCATCCCAATCAGGTTGTTTTCTCTAGGCCACCCTTTATATAAATTTGGGTGCCTCCCTTCCAGGAATCATCAGATGGAAAGCAATCATTGCCTTTTATTGGCAAAGGCTTGGGATTTGAGAAAACAAAAAGTAGAATTCTTTTGTTACTGACTGAAGAATAGAGACAAGTTACTGCCCTTCCCCTTCTCTGGGCCTTAGTTTCTCCATCTGAAAAATGAGAGAAATAATCCTCAGCCTTCCACTAGCACTATCCAATGGAACTTTTCTCAATGATGGGAATGTTCTGTATCTGCATTGTCCAACATGGTAGCCACTAGCCCCATGTAACTACTGAACATTTGAAATGTGATTAATGCAACTGAAGAATTTAATCTTTAACTTAGCTTAAATCTTTAATTTTAACTAAGTAGCCACACATAACCAGTGGCTACCATATGGTTCAGCACATATCTAGACCTTCTTGTAGAATAAAATAAGTGGATTATATGTAAGATGATAAATATCTTCTTTTTATAATTTTTTTAAATGTTGATTTATTTTTCAGAGAGAGAAAGACAGAGAGCATGAGCGGGGGAGGTGCAGAGAGAGAAGGAGACACAGATTCCAAAGTAGGTTACAGGCTCTGAGCTGTCAGCCTAAAGGGTATTTTATGATATAAGGTTGGTTCAGAGATTTAGCTGGCTCAATAGGTAGTATGATCACATCCTTCTCATTCCATCATTTGGTTCCATATAAGAAGTTCCTGACTTTGGAAAAGTGGAGGTCTATTCCTGAATCCAGCCCTAAACTGGCTCTAAATGCAACTTCTTCTCTCTGGACTTTATTTCCTTCTTTTATAAAACCTGATAGTTGTTTAGTATAGTTGAGGCCTTGTAACCCTAATAGGCTATGGGTGAGAGAAGGATAGGCCTTTGGAAAGAACGCTTTTATTGATGACAGTTAAGGGGGCTGCAGCACTAGGTTTTAATGCTGCAGCAGCCATGTGTCAAGGAGAACCTGTTACCATGAGAGAGGCAAGACCAGAGGAAAGGAAGATAAGTAATAGGTCTCCTGGGAAGAAGTGGTCTCTGAGATTCCCTGGACTGGGGGAGCCAGAGAGCAGGCCCATGCAGAAGTCCTGTGTGACCACTTTCCCATCTTTGAGCACTTTAATGACTAGAGCCTGTGCTCTGTCTGAAGTAGCAAGACTCCAAGAGAAAATCAAATATATCATGTCTACTGCTTACCTAATAGTTTCCTGAGACACTGACTGGCAGTGCTACCCTAGGGGAAAAATGAAGTTCCCTAATCTATAGAAGGGTGATGTTTTGCCTCTAGAATTCTTCCTACTTTGATACACCCCCCCTTAACCCCACTTCTCCCAAATGAAATCAAGACCTTATAGCCACCTGATGATCAGCTAATGACACCCCCATTGTCAGATTGACTACTTATGCATGGAAGGGCAGAACTTTGGCCAACATTAAATAGTAGCTAATGCAGAGACTGGTTTAGACCCTAAGCATCCAGACTCCCATGAAGTGCTGTCAGGGCTGTGGTCCAGTGGTACTGCAGCGGCCTTCCTGATCTACCTCAGCCATGGCTACCAGAGCCATTGGTGGCTCTGTGAGGTCTAGGGACCAACATATTTACCCTAAACTTACAGGGAGCTAAACACTCAATAGGGAGACAGACCTTCACTGTGCTCTAAGGAAGACCTGGGCATTGCTATGCTTAAGATGGAGTTGGCAAAGAACAGAATGCTTACTTGCACTTTAGAGAACAGGCAGAGATTTTAAGTCAAGACCCCTATGGAAATGGGGGCAAAGAGTGTCCTCTATTCTCTTTTTCATAGCCCCTACTTGCAGGCATCTCAACATCCTTGCTGGCAGCCTGGATGAATCTCAAAGCATTCAGTCTTCAGTGCTACTTTTGCAGTCCCCACCTGGCCCCACTAATGGCTGGAGTCTTTGCACTGTCTGAATCAGCACAACATGCTGGATACATGGCATGGGCCTTCTGATGCTAATGGCTTTGTATTCAGTTCCAGGAGCTGGCCCTAGTGGGAATTTCATTCTTGCTGTGCTTGGCCTGGGTGTCTCTGGGGCAGATTATTTTTTGATGGGGTGGTACTGTAATATTTCCATTAAGTACTATAACGCAAGCATCATTATCAGCAAGTGCCCTGACCTCTCCCTCTCTAATGAGTGGCTATCGATATCTAAGCCATGTAAGCATTTTCCCCTTGTGGACCTTCTTCCTCTTGCACCTCCCTATTCTTCCTCTCCTGCTGGAGTCAGTATACAAGAGAGTTTGAAAATAGGATGGCCAAGTCACTTAGATCCCTAGAATAATAATAATAATAATAATAATTAATAATAATAATAATAATAGCATTAACCTAGGAGTCAGAAGACAAGGGTCTCTTCTCAAGGGACATGGAGCAAGACACTTCATTTTCCTGGGCTTCTTTGCTCATTATTCAAATAGGTTTAATAATACCTTCCCTACATACCTCACAGGGATACTATAAGCATCAAATGAGATTAAAGGTATGAAAATGCTTTGAAAAGTTAAAAGCTCTATAGGGCTGAAAGGGATTGCTTTTAAGCCAAGTGTAAAGGAACTGAAGGTTTAAGAAATAGTCAGGGAAAGGGGAAATTGAAGGTAAAAAGGAAATAGAGTGTTTTCCATATTTTCTGGGAACATGTGGATTTCCTAAATGATAGCAATAATATGAAAATTTTTTTTTGCCAGCATTTCACACCTTGGTACCCTGTGTAAAGGCAGGTGATCTCATGAGAATGTGAATTGGTCAATTCTTGATCACTTTCTCTTGCTTAGGTGAGTAGTTTAATAACAAGACTTGTTCAGATCTTCCTCTTCGACAAGGGTATTGGGAAAAAGGATCTGGTACAAGGGTGAGGATCACTTGTTCTTGAAATGCAGCGTGAGGAGCCAAAGGGATTTTCCCAAGTAAGCAGTCGTACCTTGAGCACCCAGAGCCTGTCTAATTGATCATTTGCCGGAGTCATGTAGGAAGGGAACTCCAAAGTCAAAGACCTAGCTCAGAAACAAGGAAGCCAGAAAATAGAGCCTGCAGAGCTTCTCTTTCCTTCATAGGGGAGGGATTGTGCAGTGGCTTTTTATGGAATATCAGGAACCCCAGTTGTGTGGGAAGAAAATTCCTAGGCTTTTGAGACCAAACCTGTGTCTGTGAACATGCCTGTTTAAGATAAGAGCAGAGATGGCAGAGAGGGCCCTTCCCACCCACTCTCTTTTTTCAAGATTGGAATCTGGAAATCAAGGAGAGGGAAAATTTTAGGGAGTAGACAGTAAGGCAGGGAGGCACTGAGAAGAGGAAGGTAGGTCAGAGTCAGCCATCTAGGTATTTGCTGAGAACACTAAAGGGCCTTAGCCTTAGAGGGTGTGAGGAAGCTCATTAATCTGTATGAGACTTAATCAGGTGCAGGTCCTGATCATTGACTTTGCTCCCTCTGTGTCCCAACATTGTGCTAGGACCTGCAAGGCATGCAGAGATAAATGAATGACAAGACCTGCCCCCAAGGGGCTTGTAAAATGTTTGAAAAAAATGATATAATGCTTGTCACAAGAGTAAATTACTGTTACAGTGGATACACAAAATGTTATCCAATGAGGCAATCAGTATGAGAAATCCTTGCAAATTGCAGTGGCCCAGTAAAGATTTATTGAAGGACCTGTATAGAGTTAAATATTTTGGTAAGATACTGTGAACAATGAAATATGGGCCAGGGTGAACTTTAGTAATGGGACTAGCTGATTTCCTCTTCCTTGCTCTTCCTTCTTCTTCCTTCTTCTACTCCCCTCTCTTTCTCTCTTGATACCATCCAACCTCATCTAAGTCTCCCCCAAATCCATTATAGTTTGCTTTCCCCTTTCTATCATGTTCAGCACTGAGTCCCACTCAGTGACCATCTCATTCATCAACCCTTGTCTCAATCCATGCCAGCAACCAGTCCTAGGCCATCCCATTACTGTTACCTACTCAGCAACTGGGAGCCGTCACACTGCAGCCCAGATACCTGACCTGCCAGCACTTTCTGCACTGTGTGCAGCACCCTTGACATTTAACAAATATTCAATATGATGAGTTACCCTCTTCCATCCCAAAGGATCTCAGAGCAAAGAGCCTAATGCAGGAACTGCCCCTAGAGACACATATTTGCAATCCGCTGCTTATGGACTCAGACCCATTAAAATGCAATCTCCACATTAATTTTTTTAAACAGGACTCTTAAAGCTGCCTGACATTAAAATTGTCTCGCCAATAAGCCACATTAACCAGCTCATCAAATTTTTTTTTCCACTAGTCCATCCTCCCCATAGGCAGTTATACAGGTAGTTAAATGAACATAATCAATGTGTATTTATTCATTGGCTTGCTACTCAATTTGTGGATTATCTACCTTCCCAATACAGTGGCTGCTTCTGTTTGTGGCCTCCTACCAAAACATTTCTCCACTCTCTTAACACCTCAGTCAGACAGTGGGCAGGGGCTCAGAAGACACTCAAAAACAGGCTCTTAGGGGTTTTGAGTAACAACAGAAAAAAATGGCAAGGAGGAAAAGAAGAACACCTGTTAAGGCAGAGCTTAAGGAGCAAGGGTAGATTCTTCCATCATCATGAGTAACAAAGACTGAACTGGAAAACAAATATTCCTTTCACCTTAACCCCTTGTCTCAAGTGAATGAGGGCCTAAGAGTGCTGACCTTGTCGCAGATAGGCTGTGTTGAAGCCTAGGATGGAACTGGGTGGACAGGTGAAAGTCAGGTGTTTTAAAGTAGAGGTTGGAGTGTAGACTCTGGAGAAGCATCCTGAGTGGTGTGAACATAGTGATGAGAAGTGAATGGCTACTGACACCATCCCTCAGCATGGAGCAGGATGAGATTTTCTCTAGAGGTTGGAGTGTGGACTCTGGAGAAGCATCCTGAGAGGTGTGAACATAATCATGAGAAGTGAATGTTTACTGACACCATCCCTCTGCATGGAGAATGATAAGATTTTCTCAGGGCTACTTAATGGAAAACTCTAACATACTCTGGCATGTGTGTAAGGTAGACTTCAAAACTTTGGTTCTGGGTTGTTTGATATCTAAGAAAGACAGTTGATACAGCTAGATAGCCTCTGTTAGGAATCCATCAACTCTTCCACCACACACTCAAATTCTCCAGGGTCTTGACCAGAAATCAGACTCCCTGTGA
The DNA here is from genome assembly GCF_023721935.1 of Panthera uncia. Taxonomy (NCBI): domain Eukaryota; kingdom Metazoa; phylum Chordata; class Mammalia; order Carnivora; family Felidae; genus Panthera; species Panthera uncia. The sequence goes on along the minus strand of NC_064811.1, from coordinate 164,540,203 downwards.
ACTGTACTTTATGAAGGGGAGATAAGCCAAAGAGATGGGCTGGAGCTAAAAGGGCACGAGGCACCATTATCTCAAAGGTCTGAATAACAGTCCCCTGTAGGAGACAGGAATGGGTATGGACCTGACAGCCAGTAGTAACTCCTTCTCAGATGGTCTTCCATAGCTAGTCAAGGTGCTTCTCCTCCTGTCCTTGAACCACCAGCTGGTATTCTGGTAGACTTTCTGAACAGCACTCAGTTCCTTCAATTACTGACAAACTTTCAGGATATAGATGGTGGCAGAAAAGGTGAGGAGGTGGCAGTGAAGGCACCACTCCCCTCTCTGAAATGTGTGTTTGGTGGAGGAATGCTATGAACTGGTCTGTGCTGTCAGTAGTAGAAGGCTTAGTGTTAAGTATATTTTATTAGAGTCATTAATAAACTTCAGTGTCCATTACCCCTCAGTGTCCAGTGGTAGACAAGAACCTAAGGAACCTTTACTAGTGCTCTCCAAAACCAGTATATATACTCAGGGCTTCAGTCCACTACTGGGCACCTTGACAATGCATAGAGATACAAAGCCTCATGCACAAATGGAGGCAGTAGAAGCAGTGAATAGGCACCAATGTGTGGGTTGAACATGGCATGTCCACTTGGATATCTTATAGAATAGAGTCAGATCTGTGTAGGGAAAGGGATAAAGAACAGTTACATCTGAGGTAACCATGTCTTAGATGTCTGAGAATTATGAAGGGGGTGCAGTTGTACCTTGTGTGTAAAGAGATTCACTTGGTGTAAGAATACAAAGAAATATGATGTTAGTTATAGGGCCACCAAAGACCCCACAGACCACAGATAGTGTTTTGAAAGAGCCCAGCAGCCGTCCATAGAGAACTGCTATACCAGTCGTGCCCTTGGGCAGTGCCCCTCACTGGCATCAGAAATTCTCAGCATTCTCCACATTTCAACATACTCAGAGGTGTCTCTATGCCTCACGCAGGCACTATTATACTCAGGTGCCCACCAAGCCTATGTGGGACCTCCTCTGTCAGGGTTCACCAGCACTGTCTGGATCTCTCTGAGGGAAGGCCCTGGAGTGGGTATTCTTCCTCCATCCTATTGTTCTGGCTCCTGGGTTTGGGTATTATCCAGTTGGTTCCAGTTGCAGAGGAATTGTAGAAGTCATGGAGGCCTCAAACATGGCCACGGCCCCTGGTAGCAAGTGAGCTCCCAGGTCTTTCTCTGCTGGCCCTGGCCACAGAGATATGTGAGCTGAGGTAGTGCCCCTGAGCCTCAGTGACAACCTAGAGAGTCAATACTCCTCCAGCTGGGAACAGGAACCCTGCTGGCACAAAAGTGGACCTAAGGACAAGGCATCTGGAGCTGGTGCTCTCCTCAGACAGGGTGGCCTCACTGTAGCCATCCCATGGAGGTTATTGAAATAGTCTGGGCCATGCACTTACATGTCTAAATGGTCAGACAAGTACTAAAGGTGTGGAAGGGGCTGGGCTTTACCTGTTGGGGGTAAGAAGGAACAGTAGAGACTCTGGTACCTGGAGAAAGCATGCTCATCTAAGTTGGCAGCAGAGAGAGTATGCCAGGAAGAGATGGGGGCTCAATGAGTTATCTTCCGATTTTTTTTCCTGAGAAGTAGATTTTTTTGTTTTTTAATTGAAATACTGTTTCTTCAAATAAAACCAAGCAGTAATAGGTGTGCTAAACAAAATTTATCTTCCGGGTTTTGTGGCCACTAGGATCTCAGCTGGTAATATGTATTTAGAGAGCACACAGTCATATTGGAGTAGACAAAACAAGCCAGGAATGGTGATGGTCTTAAGAACAACAACAATAATGGGTTTTTCCTCAGTGTATACACAGTAGGTGTCCCTGCATCTCCATATGTGTTTCACACAGACAAGAATCTCAAGAGCCTAAATATATGGACAGTATCTTCCAAGGAGTGCTTGTTTGTTTGTTTATGTTTGCTGTCCCTGATTTAACTTGAATCAGCATCTCAATATATATGTATCTCTATCAAACTTTTATTACCTGGTAGTTTTGACTGGACTTGCTGGCTATGGAAGATGAACAGGCACAGATGGTCATTTGTGGGTAACCTAAGCTCCTGGCAGGTGGGTGGCTTCCCTTGGTGGGCCATAACACACAGATATTTACACTTGTGCTTCAATATGTATAGGTGTGTACATATATAAGTATTGTAAAAACACAGGCGAAGCCGCCAGCCACAGGCAGAATTATGAACTTTGAGCTGGCTTGTGAATTGCACCATAAAAAATAACAACAAAACAACCCACCTTCTAAGAAGCAACCCAGAACAGCAGCAAAGCTCAGTGTTATCAGCTTGCATTTCAGTTCCCAAATGGAATGGAAATTAACAATGAGACAGCAGCTTTGGGATGGGTGTGGGGAATGGAACAGATCCTCCTTACCCTGGGAAATGAGGAGACCTGAGTTTAGCAGCTAATCTTGAGATTGTTTGTAGTAGACAGCAGATAAAATGTCTGCATTCCTTTTTCCATTAGCCACCCTCAGAAGCCACGCTGCATGCTGAGTGTTTCCGATGTCCCAGGCCTAATGAGGCCTTGCCAGAGGGAATCCAGAAAACCATTTGGGGAGCCCAGGCTTTTACATTCCCTGAATGGTGCATCACAAGGTTGATTTATGTCAGGCTCTGCAGAGATAATTCACCTCCAAGGCAAGCTACTAATCCTTTAGATTATGCATTTGGTGTGTGTCACCCAAATTGGCTCCTCCATGCTGCGTGGCACGAGGGGAGACTGTAATTTGTCTGTGCATATTCCAATCAGGGAGAAGATTCATAAGCTACTGTTGAGGAAGAATGGATCACTTGCTTTTGACTTTAATGCAGAGAGTTTGGCTCCTGGGATTTTGGAATAAATATTTGATCTTTAAAGATCATTTTGTAGCTTGTAGCCATCAACCCAGCCAGGTTTTTAGTGTTTATTTATGGTTTACACCGTATGATTCAATAAACTCTGACAGAAAAACATGTGCATAATTAAGTTTAAAAGCCAGCCCCAACTTCACTGCAGGACTTGCTCCTCAAATCACAGTTTATACACCAAATTCTGTTTATCGCTACTATGATTTTCACCCCCACATTCCATGACTTAGAATCTGAGGGACTGCACAAACATCTCTCTGTTTCCTTCTTGACAGTCTTTCCCCTGATGAGAATGTTCCTGGCAAATTCTGTCCCATTATACTAATTTCCAGTGCTAGATTTAAAAACATGAATGGCATAATCTCCCCAATCCACTAAATGAGGCCCCTATTTCAGATATAGCACTTGCTATGTTATGCTCAGTATCATACAAATGGGAAATGTGAAAGTTGTTTACTATTCCCATTTCATACTTTTATAGAATGAGGTATAAGAAAAATAATAGCTGATTCTTACACAATATAGATCTTCATTGACTTAATAATGGGGTTATATCCAGATAAACCCATCATAAGTTGAACAGATCATAAGTTGAAAATGCACTAAATACACCTGACCTACTGAATGTCATAGCTTAGCCCAGCCTACCTTAAATGTGCTCAGAACACTTACATTAGCCTACAATTTGGCAACTCATGTAACACAAAGCCTTTTTACAATAAAGTGTTGGAAATCACATGCAATTTATTGAATACTGTGCTGAAAGGGAAAAACAGAATTGTATGGGTATGGAATGGTCATCGGTGGATCAACCATTCACCCTTGTGATCACATGGCTGACTGGGAGCTGAGGTTGCCACTGCCCCACATCTCGCAAGAATATCATACTGCATATCGTTAGCCCAAGCAAAGATCTGAATTCAAAATTCAAAGTACGGTTTTTACTGAATGCATACTGCTTTGACACTATTGTAAAGTGGAAAAATCATAAGTTGAACCATTGTAAGTCAAGGACCATCTGTAGTTACTATGGTCCAGGCACTGTTTAAAACCCTTTATATCTGTTAGCTCAGTTAATTTTCACCCACTGCCATATAAATGTAAGTATCATCATCCCCTTTTACAGATTAGGAAACTGAGGTGCAGAAAGGTTAAGTGACTTAAGGTGCCCTTGCCCACAGACTGAGTAAAGGGCAGAGCAGCTGGAGTCTATACACCTGACACTGTCGTGCCATCTCTCATACATCTTTGTATCATAAAACCAGACAGGGAAAACAATCGATACACAGAAAAGCAAAAATTCCAATGACCTTAGCTTAAGTAAGGTAACATTGTAGGTGAACTTCAATGATCTCCAGAACATGCTCTACCAAAACTTATAATTCTGCTGTTTAGAGAATAAAGGTTCTGAGCTAAGTTGTTCCCTTTTTATTTACTCTTTAAAAATACAGGTTTTTTTTTCCTGGCAGGGATAGCACATACCTCTTTAAGAATTTATTTAGAAGATCCTACTGAACCTAGCTAAATACAAGATGCTAGTGAATCTTACTGATCTCAACTTAAATGAGATGAGGAAAATAAAAAAAAAAAACTTATCCATTCAACAGATAGTCACTGAGTTTCTCATGTGCCAAGTCTGAGTCAGCCACTTGTGACCCAAGAATGTATAAGGCATGGCTCCTGTCTTCAAGAAGCTCACAGACAAATGCATAAAAAACGGACCTGCACAGGGCACAAATAATCCTTCAAAGATAATTTCTCCAAGGGCTGTGTCTGTCCAGGACCTACAACCAAAGCTCTAGAGGATGGGAAATACTGGAGAAGAAGAAGACATGGGGAGCAGACAACATCTGGGAATAGTAGGGTCATTTCTAGTGGTGTATGCAGTTTACTGATGGAAGGCAGAAAGAGATTCAGGGCCAACTGTATCCACTATTTGCTTTCCCTGCTGGAGGGAGTTGTCTGACTCTTTCTCAGATGACTGCAGGGGAAATGAAGAAATGTGAAAGCAAGGAAGTGAGGGCATCAAAATGAGGGGCTGTCATTCCATCTGCTTTAACAAATATATGCTGGGCAAGAACTCTGCAAAGAGACTACTGTTTATACCATACATATAGGAAAGAACAACTTTAATGCAATCGCAAAGGCAAGTGAGATACTTCTTTCTCACCTCTTCTTCCTTCCCCTCCTCTTCCACCTTGTTCTTTTCTCTCTCTCTCTCTCTTCTTTCTTTTTTTTTTTCTCTTTCTAAGCAAGCAACTTGCCTCTATTTTGTGTACTCTACCAAATTTATGAAATTCAGCTGAAGATTATTTTTTATATCTGTAATGTTTCCACATGACTAATTGCATTTAGTGAAAAGCTGACACTAGACAATTTCTTGGGCTCATTCAACGTTGGATTTATTAAAGCCCCAAATCATCCATCATCTCAAAATTTGGCAGGTTATGTTTATAAATAAATTAAATTAACAAGTGTGTGCTGTGCTGAGTATTCATGTGTGGAAGAGAATGCAAATACAGATGTGTACACACCCATGTGCAGTTGTGGATGTATTCTACTGTGAATGATCCTGACCTACACAGCCTACAAATGTAGTGCTAACACACAGCGACCTTTTCAAAACAAATGAACTCAATCTGTAATTGAAAACTAGGTCTGATTTAATGAGAACATCCACCATGTCAAACTCAAAGCAGACAGCATCTAACTGAATAGCATGATGTAATGAAGAAAGAAATGGTCTGAAGTTCAAGCTACATGGTAGCCAGGAGATCTGAGTTCTATTAGTGCCTTGATGCCAACTTCCTGGCCACCCTGGGAAGTCACTTTATCACCTTGGATTTTAGTTTGCCATTTGTAAAATCAAGAAGCTCCTTTATTTCTAAATCCCAGAAAGATCATGAGCCACAAGTCCAACAGAGTAAAGAAAGTACCTCACAAAAACAGGTCAATATAAATTTAGAGAATCACTAGTGCTTCTTTATGTTTGTTGACCCACTGGTAATGAGGACCAGCATCTTTTTCTCAGATCTGAATTGACAGATGCAGCTCAAAAATTGGTGCTTCCCATCCCGATTGACACATTTGAAGAACTAAAATATCACTGAAAATGCTAATGAAGATTAGGAGAAAAAGGGGTGGAAAGAATATTCACTGAGGTCATTCCACACACCAGCAGTGGGCTTGGTGCTTCAGGGAGGTCAGGAAGAAGAAGGTGGGAGAGGCATGTTATAATTTATCAAGCTAGCTAAAAATATAGGGTGACATTATTATTATCATTAATAGCAGTAGTGATAGCAATAATTACCATCACCACTACCACCAACAACAATGTTTATTAAGAGAAAATATGTGGCAAATAGAGGGATAATCCATGATATACAAAGGAAATAAAAATTTTACTAGGTGAGATAGACTATCTTTAGTAGACATTGCAAATATATTTCACAAATTAATTGTGATATTTATACAGATCTGGCAATAGAGGCTTGAGGATCCAATTTTATATTTTCGTTGAATGTTATGGAATTCTAGGATTAGAAAGGACTTTATAATAGCATCTCATCCATTCCCCTGTTTCATCTAAACTCAGGATGGCAAATATATTTTAATATTCACATGCCACTCTGATTGATTGATAATGGCTGCCTAGAGTGCTGCATTGAGAAGCATATTGAGGCTGCTTATGAGCTCAGAGAAAAAGAGGGTTGCGATCAATTAGGTGTGTCTACCACAGGCACCCGTGGGAAGATTAAATATGCATGCCATATATTTGGCATTCTCTAACATTGCTATCTTGAAAACAAGAGTTTTTTTTCCAACTTTAAACTTACCCTTGAAAAGACTTACATGTATTCCTCAAGAAATCCCATTTACATCTTTCATTTGGGGAAGATACTTCCTTGTATAGAAGTTTGAACAATTAAGAAAAAAAATTAATCTGATTTTCTCTTGCTTAATTTTCAGTGAGGATGGAGCACCCCGGACAACATACACCTCCTGAGAACAGAGATTCCTTTACTGATTTATGGGTTTGTGGTCCCAGAGCTTGTGTCAGATTCAAGTACATTTCATGAGATAACTGGATCCTGACAGAGTAGTCTTATCAGATGTCTATTTTCTTGAAAGACTGGGAGGCTTTAGGGGAAGAACTTGTAAGAGAAGAGAATGTGGAACAGATAAGTCTAGTTAGGCAAGAAAGCCTTAGAGGTTGGAGAGAAGGGGTGATTCTGAGAATAACATGATATCTATCCTTAGGGTTACTTCCTAATGCAGCTCACCAGAGACTATAGTCTGAATCCTGGTGGCTGAAGAAGGAAGAAATACCAAATAATGAGTTGAGGTCTCACTGAAAACTCTCTAAAAGTATTGGCACACAAGAGTATGCATCGATTCCCTCTCTACTATGCAAAACGCAAAAGAAACAGATATTTTATTTTATTCACCCAGATCATACCTAGAGAAGCTTTTATAAAACTCCTACTCTATGACACTGATAATAATAGAACAATAACAGCACACTTATTAAGGGAATACTATGTGCCAGGTTAAGGTGAGGTCTTACAGTATCTTCCTTTGATTCTGACAGTAACTCCATTAAATATGAAGCATTATTACATGAGGTCCAAGGTGGCCCAGAAAATGACAGATCTAGATTTGAAAGCTTGGCAATATACCTCACAACCTGAACTCCTAACATTGCTGTTCTGCTTCCCAGCAGTGGGACCAGCAGAAGTAGTAGTGCTATCAAGTTAGTGGATAAAGGTAAATTAGCTCTGGTTGAGGGAGGGGGCAGAAGAGGGGACCCTGATTTGAAGTGTTTGTCAATTTCTGTGGTGTAAATATTCCCACAGTGGTGGATGTCTAGCTATCAGTGTGAACCAATGTGGAATTGAGAAGAGAACACTTTGAGCCCAAATGAGCCAACCCTGACCCATCATTGTGCCATACTGGCCATAAACGCACCCTAAGAATCTCCAGCTCATGCAGGGGGCATCAGTAGAAGTGAAGATTATCTAGCAGGAAAAGACAATGTCTGGTATTAAGCAGAAGGCAACAGATAACTGGCTAAACATTCTTTATACCAAGAATACTGCAATTATAGTGTTGCAGAGCTAAATAGAAACACAGAAATGACCTACATAAACACCTCATTATTTAGATTACAGACAGGTCCAGAGAGAGGAAACTGGCTTGTCACGGTGACTTTCTGTCATAAAACTTGACATAAAGACATGATTATGTTACTTCCCAATGTTTACTTTTCCTCTATACTAAGCATTTTCAGATTTTAAAGTCTTTTCATATTTTCAATATATTTTGGAAACTCCTTTATCGCCCATATATTTACCATACTTCTTCTTAGGCCCCTATGTTGCATTGCCCTAAAATGAACTCCAAGAAAAATCTTACCAAGCAAAGGATGATGGGAAAAGAAAAATTTCTGCCAGTTCTTGGCTAGAGGCTATTGATTCTGCCCATTGATTTAGGCTCTGATACATAGCTTGCCAGCTCCAATATTATATCTATATAAAATAGTTTGCATTTCTTGACTTTCCTCTTAAATTCACATTGTCAGGGATTCCTATATCCAAAGCAAGACTGCATGCCTTGGTGCACCCAGTTACTATAGCCCATACTTCCAATATCCTGCTCAATGAAATGAGTTGGAGACTGATTCAGCCTGACTTCACTCGGGGGCTGGTAATTTCTGAAACAGAGTCAAGCCCTTAATATATCCCACTTCTGCTTTCCCAGTCTATTAATTCCTCTTTCCTTGCACCCTTGAAGTAGCTGGTTCCAAAAGAACTGGAGTGGAGGAGTGGTGACAGGGAACAGTTAACATAAATGAACTAAGCAAATGAGTCCCCACTTGGGTGTGGTAGGTAGAGTATTGCTCCCCCCAAATGTCCATGTCTAAGCCGCAGAACATGTGAATACATTAGCTTACATGACTGAAGGGACTTGGCAGATATGATTAAGTTAAGGATCTTGACATGGGGCCATTACCCTGAATTATGGGTCCACCCAATGCCACGGGGATTCTTACAAGTGGAAGTGGGAAGCAGAAGAGAGTACGAAAGTGTTGTGGTATGAGAAAGATTCAAGCTGCCATACTGGTTTTGAAGATGGAGGAAAAGTCTAGGCGCCAAGCAATGGGCAGCCTCCAGAAATTGGAAAAGGCAAAGGAATGGATTCTCCTCTTGGGCCTCCAGGAAAAAAAAAAAAATGCAACCCTGCTGGCATGTAGATTTCAGCCCACTGAGACCTTTGACTTACAGAACTGTATGGTGAGCTCATGTTGTTTTAAGCTACTAAATTTGTGGTAATTTGTACAGCAGCAAAAGGAAACTAGTATAAGAGGTAATGGCTTTGACCTATGAACAGGGTTGAAAGTAATCTTGTGCTATGCCCTTGTTCTCCGATCAGCCTGAGAGTGGAAAGGAAGATGCTTAACGCCCAGTCAGTTCTTATTTTCTTGGAGATGTCTTAAGACTCTTACACTCCAATCCAGAGAGATTTCCTCCCTAATGGACCTCAGGGGTGTGGCGTTGGATTAATCAATCTTAGTTCATGGCACACTCCAATTTTTTGGCCCATTTATGCCTTTCTTTTTTTCTTAGCTATATGTTATTGCTTGGGATTTATTTTTCTGTTAATATTAATTTACTGAGATTCATTTATATTGTTATGTGTCACTGCTATAGAAGATTACATTGAATGGATATCACATGACTTATTCATCCACTCTCCCAAAGATGAATATTTGAGTTGCCTCTGAGTTTTTGCTTTTGTGAATAGTGCTGCTCTGACTATTCTTGTCCATGTCTCTGGTACATGTGCACAAGTTACTTTCAACAACAGACCTAGAAGGGAAATCTATTGAAAATTTGTTTGTTAGGATTTTGAGTGCTCTGGGCCAAAGCTAATGTGGAGGCCAGGGGATGCTATGGCTGAAAGAGCTGGTTTGAATCAGATGGGAATGGCTGAGGTTGGGTAGTAAGAAGGAAGTATGTCAGGGAGGCAGGTAGAGATAACTAGTAAGTCATGCCCTAGTTACAAAGGTTCAATAATTGTAAAAGGGCTCATTCCAAGACAGGAAAGAGGTATAACTTCCATCTAGAGCATTCAGAATGAAAACATGGACACTCATAAAGACAGAGTCAATTTCTAACAACAGGGATGTCCAGGAGCAACAGGGCTGCCAGCACTTCTGAGGCAAACCCCAATGGACCTTCCATTGGTCACATTGCCACTCATCCCTCTCATTTCTCTAGGATTTTATCAGGGACCTCTTATGAGTGTTATTTCAAATTAAGCACAAGAGCCTGAAAGAAATATGGAAATTATTCACCATCTGTAGAGCATTCACTGTAGTTTCCATCTGTAGTTTCCCTGGAAGACTTTCCAGTCCTGACTAGGAAGGCCATGAGAAAATCCCATATCAACTTTTTTATCCTCAAGTATGTAGTGTCAGAACACCACGGAAGAAGAATTTTTGTTTGCAGGGTTTTAGTCTCTCCATCCATCTCCCATTAAAAGCAGCATCTGCAGCCATTTAAGGCATGATATTCCATGAGCAATGACAGCAGGTATTCAATGCAGGGGAAACACATCTGGACCTAAGCACAACCTCCCACTCACCCACCCAGTCAGAGGAGGGGCTGCAATAGCCGCAGCTGCCCAGACTCTGCCACAGCCCCACTCCACCACTCCCTACTCAAAATAATGGTTCTGCAAGCTGATAGTTTGCTTCCATTCCATTGGGAAGGGAGTTTTCAGGAGGTTTGCAGAAGTGAAAGGGCTATGTGAATCTGGAAACCATGATTCCCTCAGAAGACAATGAAAAAGAGTGTGGTCACTGCTCCTACAAAAGGCAATATTTTCTAGCACTTGCATCCTGACCCTCCTAGCTTTCCAGTCCATTAGACTGTCAGCTGTACTCCCCACACCCACCTCCCCTTTCTCTCTCAGTCCCATTATTATAATGCCCACCTCTTCACCTGAGGAGCCAGAAGCAGCAAGAGGCCCTGAATGATAAATCCCAGAAGACCCTCATGGAGCAGTGACTACCCCACTGCCAACACACACTCAGAAAGGCAGCATCCACTGTGACAGCTCTGGGAAATTGGAACCAAACTGGGAACAGCGCTGTCAGACTTGTGGATGCTTTTCCAACAGGGGAAGGGGTCTCGAAGGCCCTTGACTGACCAGGTGGGAAAGAGGAGGGTTTAGGTACAGCCCCCTGCTGGAAGCTGGCCAGCTGGGGCTGGCAGGACAACAAGTTACAGCTGCCAAGAGGAGGCTGAACTCAATTTTCTAGAGAAACCTCATGGCTTCTGGGTAGAAGCTTGTGATAGCAGACATTCTGGGATGACCACTGTGATCCTGCCCTCATTCCCTCTCACTCACCCCTTTGAAGACAACATTGCACAGTCTTTTGTGGATTCAAGAAATGTTAAATCTGAAAAGAACTTTAGAGGTATGTTTTCTGAACAAACAGGTGAATCAACTGAGCAGCAGAGTAAGGTGATTTTCCCAAGGTCATGTGGTTGTTTAGGAACAGAGGAACCAGACCATTCAACTAGTGAATTTTTTCCTATAAAACTGGAAAGCTCACAGCCAGTTATCTGTGCAACAAAGCATCATTTTCCTTCTTATAACAGGAAGCAAACTGTTAGCTAGACATGACACATGTGTCTTAGGTACAAGAGAGACCCATGAAAAAGAAATAAATGTGGTAAGCAGGTGTGAGAAAGAGCACAGTAGAAGAGACCAAAGGTCTGACTTTTGTTCCTTCTGCAAATATTTATTGTATGCCAACATTATAACAGCACTAGGCTAGATGCAGTGGTGAACAACCACCAAATGTCCTTAAGTCATTTGCCTTCTCTGGCCATGTTGGGGGTCTCTCCCTGTATCTCCATGGCTACATTCCTCTGAAGATCATTCCTCAGGAAGCTTATAGAGAGTCAAAGAAGCAGGACTCACTGAACACCCACTATGTGCCAGCCATTGCTAGAGCACTTGATGTGGCTTGGGTAACTCCATGACAGAATCTGTTTACCACAAGAAGGGGAAACCAATGCTCACAGAAGGTAAATATCAAGACACCTGGTTAGAAAGTGGGGAGCTAGCATGCTAACCAAGGCCTGCTTGACTCCAAAACCATGACACAATTTCAGTTAATCCTGAGCAGAACTTAAGAAGTGTTATGTGATTTGTGAGTATGGGGAAGTTAATGGGAAAGAAGTATCTAGCTGGATACATACATGGGTAGGGTGAAGATCTCATAAACAAGTCATGACTATACTTCTTAATTACTCCTGCTTTGGCTTCCTCACTAGGCCCCAGCCTCTTCTTCTCTCCCAGCACCTTGTAATCCATGGATCTTTTCAAGGAAATTTACTCTCTCTATGGATTTCCTACCTATTTCACTTTATCATAACAACTGTTCTCAGAGAAGACTGGGGGGGTTGTCAAACTCTCATCACAGAAGACAAGACTGAAACTGAGAAAGCAATGAACCAGTCAGGTTCATTTAGCTGGTTTACAAGAGACATGGAGCGTGAGCCCTGGTATCACATATCCTAATCCAGAGCTCTTTCCAATAACCTGGAATATTTTGATAGCCTTGCCTTGCATTTTATAACATGTCCAGAGAACTTGTTCCTATCCTATTCAGGCTCATCTGCCAACTCCAGAGACCCAGGTCTATGCAGTTACAGCAAGTGTATGTATAAACATATCAAAATTCTCCTTCCTGGTGACAATTTGTAGTAGATTGAAAATTATTACCACAGTACTTTGAAGCTCCTTCCATCTAACAGTAAAGTCTTTTTCCCCATTTATTGAATCTAGGCTGGACATGTGACTTGCTTGACCCATAGAATGTGGTGGAAGTGATGTTGTATAACTTCCAAAGCCAAGATCATGGGGCCTTGTATCTTCTATCTTCATACTTCTGGAGTCTGAGATGACCATGCTCTGAGGAAGTCCAGGCTAGCCTCCTACAGGATGAGAGACCTATGGAGAGAGCCAAAAAGTGATGGGAGTCTGGCTGAGACCCCAGACATGTGAGTAAAACCACTAATAACTAGCCTAGCCCCCAGCTTACCTGTGTCTTGTTTTTTGTTGTTGTGATTTTTGTTATTTTAAGCTCACTGCAAACTTGCAGAGTCCTCAGTTTGCCTCTGCCATTTTCTGAGTCCTCATTCTGTCACTATCATTTTTCTAGCAGAGTGACTCAGAAAACTTATTTCATCTCCTTGAGCCTTTATTTTCTTACCTGTGTGTTGGGGATAGAAAGAGTATCTACCTCCTGGGGTTAGTTAAAAAAATTTAATGAGATAATTCATGTGAAACTGATTTACAAACTGCTACACACTATTAAAAAATAAAGTCTGTCACTACTAAAGCACTTGGAATCTCCTCTACAACCACATGATTAGAATTTATAAGATTTTGTCATAACCTAACATCAAGGCCAGAGGAAAAGAGAGTTCACAGTTAAAAACTGTTATGCCTACATTCTTAACATACCCAAATTACAAGTATATATGTAGGCATGAGTACAACCCAAGACCCTCTCAAGAACAGCTTTGTGGTCAGCAAAGTGGGTGGGACTTTATGACACACAAGTAGGGTAGAGAGGAACTCAGGAAACTCAGCAAAAGATGGAAGGGAACTGCTGATGCTTATAAACTAGTGAATATCACAACTGTTGTTTGAAAGGGAAAGGAGATGCTCATAGCATGCATTTGAAATGGCTCAGTGTTTGCTCAGTAAAAGGAAATTAGAGATCTCACTTTTTGAGAGCTTAATATTTCTTCCATCTACTAACACAGAGCAGCACAGTCTTGTTATGAAGGAGGTTATTTCAACATTGTCTCTTTATTTTCTCCCATCCCATTCTTTATCTTTAGTCCAAGGAAGCCACCTCATTCAACTACTTCTACAGAGTGGACCTTTCCACATAGCAGAATTAGAAACAGATTCCACCAAATAACAATTCTTGTGACCAAGGATATGGAGTCTAATTCCTGATTTTCCACAGAGACAGCAAGTCCCCTCCGCAGGGTCACATTGGTAGTAAATAGGAACAGGGATAAAAAATAAGGTTTTGCCCTGGTTTTGCCACTATGTGGGACCACCTGAGGATAACGGAGAAAATACACCATGAAGCACATAACTCTAGGATTTCCAGTTTGATGGTAAAAAGAGCAGGAATACAATTCAGGCAGAATTAGGACCTGTCGTTTCCTAACCAATTACTACCTTGATTCTGTTAGCTTTTGTCTGTGAAGGCAGCAGAACACTGTTTATGGTGAAAATGACTAATTTCATACACAGTTTAACTAGGTGGTTCAATCAAACTGTTCTTTCCTATGAAATTTGATGGTGGGAAATGATTACCATATAAAAAAGTTTCACTCTGTTTGATTGAGTGATTTCTATAAAGTGTCTGTAGCATAATTTCATGGCTGTGAACGTTAATTTTGCAACAGCCAACTGTAATTGGGTTCTAAGACAGGAAACCCAAGCCCCCTCTTCCACAGATTTTGCCTTTCTGGTGTGGGGAGGGTGGAGGAAAGAATAGAGGGGGAAGGAGAAGAAGAAGGTAGGGAGAGTGGATTGAATCTCACTAGAATGTGAATGTGCAGATACAAGTTTAACTTTCCGCTCTGAAAACTCCTGCAATAAGAAACAATAAATTGTAATGTTGATTTGCTTCTCTAAGTAAGGAGGAGTTGTGAATACAGGCTCAGCTGGGTTCCCTGGGTTTATTTATAAGGGGAAAAAATTGCTTTGGATCACCCAGGGAATCTGACTGCATTGAAGATGACATTTGCTAAAAGTTCTCTCCTGGCTATCAACTCCTTGGAGCCTCTGGGCATCATGTGAGAGATACCCCGAAACAAGGCAGTCAAGGAGGGCTTCTGCCATCTGGTGGCTCATAGCACTGGAGAGTGATTCTGAGTAGATATTTACCTTAAATAGCTAACCTCCCTACGTGCCTCCCCATTTCTCTCCTTCAAATATTAGGGTAACTCATCAATAGAGATTTTGAGGGGAATTCTGATTTATGTAGACAATTTTGCCCAAAGAGAATTGACTAGCTTATAAGGGAACATGTTTTGGATGTTCAGTTGCAGAGGCTGAGCTGAGATTCAAACCCTGGTCCTTCCATGCCTGAAGCCCTTTTGCTGCTACACTGGTGACTTGGGGGCTAAAGGTCTGGGGAAGTTAAGAACATGTAGCCACATCTGGTGAGTGCATTTCTGTCCTTTATTGACAGCCCCTTGACTGTGTATCAGGCTCTGTTCTAGGCACAGTCACACATACTAGATCTCCCTGGATCTTTGCCACGATTACCCTCCCTTTACAGAAATGGAAACTGAGTCACTGAGAGTTGCTTGCTATACTCAAGGTCACACAAATGAAGAGACGAAGTCTGAATTCAAGTCTGTCCCCTCGGAATCCAGCATCTTTTCTGCCACACCAGAAAGGAGTCTTAGGTTCAGAGATGTTGAACAGACTCAGACAGGTGTCTTTTGAAGTGAGTTCTACAATTCTCTCTCTTCTCCTCAAAGTCCTGATTCACTGCTTTTCTTTAGCCCAATGGGGCAGAGAAGCTAGTGACCCAGGATGCACCTTTAAGGGGAATCTTGCAGGACATCTTGCAGTAATTCATCTCTCTCCCACTTTTAGTAATTAAAGCATAACAGGTTCATTCTTTTCACTTCAAGAAGACTTTTGGTTTAAGAACTGTATTTTAAATTGCAAATATCCTTGGAAAAAGTAAAAATTGTAAATCTTTCCCAGTTAAGTCTAGGTCCTTGAGAATGAAACACAAGACCAAACTTTGGTTCTGGTGAGCAGGGAACTTGAACCTGGAAAAGATGCAGGAATAAGAAGTGTTGGGGCAAATGTTGAGAATGGATACCGTTCAGCTCCAGGTACCATGTCAATACCATTGTGCTTTGGGTCAGTGGACCCTCCCCACTAGCTCTGAGCCACACATTCAAAGCAACTTGGGTAGAGGTAAGATGACATGGAAGTCAGGAGACTGTTCTTGTGGGTTTCCAACTGACCCATACTTACTCTCATTAAGAAGTCTGATCAGAAGTTATCTTCCTGGCTCATCTCTCCTCTACCTCTTTCTCCAGCACAGCCTCAATAGAGAGACCCAGCCAGCAACTCAGCTTTGCCCTTCTCTGCTGCCCTCAACAGACATCTGAAAGCAGGGAGGGTGTTAAAAGCTTCCTGCCCCTCCTTTCCCCAATCCTCCTATCTCTCCCATCTATTTTCGCTGTTGAAAATGAATCTTGTAAACAAACATTTTTTTTAAATCTACTACAGTAGCCCTAATTGAATCATCTTGCTGCATTGTTATAGAGAAACAAGGGTAATTTCCTGTCAGTTATTGAGCTATTTAGCAATTATTTCTTATCATTAGTTTGCAAATTCAAATACCATCAAATTCTGTTTGCCAAGTTACAAAGGCATGTCATCATGGGGCCCCATATGCAGAAGCCAGGCCTTTTTCTGAGTTCCCTCCTTCTCCTCCTCACAGGCCTGCAAGCCTGAAACAGCTTCCACAAGAAAGGTCAGTGCCCTGGGAAAGCCCACCTAATGGGTGTTTATCTCCCTTTGGCACTTTCATTAGCTAATGGAGCAAGCTATTTCCCATAGGAGTGACAGCCCCACCAGGGAGCTTGGAGTTGGCATGTATATCTGCCACCCCTGGGAATGGATCACCTGGAGGGCCAGCTTTTACTAAATAGCCAGGACAGATGAAGATGTGAGAATTCTACATTATCAATATGCAGTCTGCTTTCTCTGTCTACATTGAGTTCTGTTTCCTTATATCAAAAGACATTTCTCAGGCATTCAATCCAGGATGCCCATTCCTTGCCTGAGAATGCTACAGACATGGCACCTGTCACTAGTGACACAAACTTATAGGTTAAAGAAGAACATCAATTTAAGGAAAGAACAGCCTATTGGCTGGGTGGGGGGAGGGTGGTTATTGAGAGGGAACATTAAGTAATTTTCATCAAAACTTCCACTGACAACACTTGCTTCCAAGTAAAATTAGGTCAGATGTTCCTTGAGAACAGCCTTAGGGAGGACAGGAATCACAAAAGACACAGTCTCTATGACATCCACAAACTTCCCAGCTATCACATTGCTCTTGGTTTTGGGGGCTATGAGGAGATTGTGGTCTGAGTGAGTTACTGTTGACTTTTGCTACCAGCTACTAAAGTCAACTCTTTTTCTACACTCACTGAATATTTGGGCTACTGGGAAGGTTCCTGGGTTCATTATGAAGTCCTCTCCCCTCTCCACCCACCCACAATTCTCACCCCCAAAGGCCCAGTAAAACACTTAGAGCATGTAGAGGTTGAGGGTAAGAGAATTCTCAATGGGAAAAAAGATAAGTGGTAGTTAAAGCATGTCAATTCATTTTGCTGAATGTATTAATTATGTATTGCTGTGTAACAAATTACCCCCAAATTTAGCAGTTTAAACATTTGTCATCTCCAAGTTTCCACTGGTCAGGAATCCAAAGTGGTTTAGTTTGGTGCCTCTGGCTCATCATCTCTTAAGAGGCTGAGATTGCAATGAAGCTGTTGGCAAAGGCCTCAGGCTCATCTAAGGCTGAATGGATGCTGGGAATCTGCTTCTAAGTGTATTCATGTGGTCATGGGCATGTGGCAGGTCTCAGTACCTCTCCTTGGGGCTTCTCCCTAAGGTGAGCAATATGGGAGAGGACAAGGGAGCATCCCGAAGAAACACACTACATTTGTTTTGTCACTATATCGGATGTGACATACCATCACTTTTCCTGTTTTATTCAGTAGAAGGCAGTCACTGGGTTCAGGCTTACACAGTGGTGGGAATACAAGGAAGTGATCTTTAGGGGTTATCTTAAAGGCTGCCCACCACACTAACTTTCAGAAATTCAAAGTACCTCTGGATTTTTCCTTCCCCTTTTTTCCTTCCTTAATCAACTGATTTAGCAGTCATTCATAGAGAATCTATCATGAGTAATTCCTTGTGGTAAATACCATGGGAAATGCAATAGCATTTAATAACAGAACCCCATATTTCCCTTGAGGGCCCCAAATCTATGGTAGATAAGACCAATCCACTTGTTCGCATCCTGAAGGTGGTTTAGGTGCTCAGAGGAACAAGCAGTGCTGTGGTGACTCTCAAGAAGGAGCTATTTCTTTTAGATTTTACTTTTACTCTTTCCATTCCACAAATATGAAGAAAGGAAAAAAGAAGAGAGGTGGGAGGGAAGAAAGGTAAGTGAAGAGGAGAAGGGAGAAAACAAGGAAGGAGGAGGTAGGGAAGGGACAAAGGGAGAGAGGGAGGGAGAAAGGAAGGTAGGGAGGAAGGACACGAGCTAAGGATGGAGCAAGGAAGGAAGCAAGAAATAAAAGAAAGAAGAAAGGATGAAAGGAAAGAAAATCATGCCAGAGGTTACTTTCTAATTTTATTTCTTTCCTCAAAAATATTTTAATGACTTACTACTATATAAATAAATTATAAAGTTTGGCATTCAAAGCTTTTCTGTTTCTACCACTATATTCATTATCCAACTTCTCCCTCCCACATTTAAATATTGAAGTAGATAATTAATGGGTCCAGGATTTTAATCAAATCTTGCCAGTTTCTAAAGCTCATATAATTTCTACCAGACTACTCAGCTTCCCAAATCAATATAACTTGACAATTACTTAGCCAGGGGAAAACAAAAACAAACAAACAAACAAACAAACAAACAAAACAGTATGACTGTCACTTCTACAGGTCCAACTGGAATGAATCAGGAAATGATAATGCCAGTGATTAAGGACATGGAGAATTCAGAGTTGAAGAGTTTTATTTGGGACTTGCCACACTGAGGTTATGACAGGACCTTTGAGAGGTAAGGTCTGAGATGAGACTGGAGATAGTGGAAGATTTTCAGAGTTGTCTGCGGAAGTGATAACTTAAGTGGTAGTAGTAGTTAAAATTTTCAGTACTGATAGAAACCAACATTGATAGCTGTAAACCCACACATAAGAGAACATGAAATGGTTAAACAGCAGAACCCCACGTAGGATAGTCCATTGCAGATGGCTGAAAATCTATTTTGCATTGTGAAATGCAAAATAGAAGGTAACCATGAAGAAATTATTTTTCAATAGTTTTAGGTACTCTCTCCAGTAGAGCTCACTTGGAAGGAGTTGCTTTCCATCAAAAGCCATGGGAATATATATCTATATCTATATCTATATCTATATCTATATCTATATCTATCTATATCTATATATATATCTTTATGCCAATTGTGGTGGACAGCCTCTAAGATGGTCCCTAGTGATCCCACCTCCTGGTGTTCATGAACTCGAGTAAGGCCTGTCCCTGAGAGTGGGCTGGACTTAGTGACTTGCTTCAAAAAACTAGAATGTAGCAGAGGTAATGTTTGTCATTTCTGAAATTAGGTTACAAAAAAGACTATTTTCCATGTTGGGCACCTGCTCTGGTTCATTTGCTTACTTGCTCTGAATGAATACAGATGCCATGTTGTGAGCTTCCCTATGGAGAAGCCCTTTGGCCGGGAGTTGATATCTTTGGCCAGCATACCTGAGACCTGCCAGCACCCATGGGAGGAAACTTGGAAGAGCATCCTCTCCCATCAAGCCTCAATGTGACCACAGCCCTAATCAATACCTTGACTGCAGGGTTGTGAGAAATCAGGAGCAAAGAGATCCAAAAAAGTCATGCCTAGATTTCTGACAACCAGAAACTCAAATAATACATGTTTATTGTTTGAAGTCACTGCCTTTTGAAGTAATTTGTTATAGAGCAATAGAAAACTAATGCATCATCACTTCAAGCACTTTGAGGAGAGAAAAGTGGAGTTACTCTCTGGTGTTGGTGATTAGGAGCTGAAGCAGAACATCGCAGAGGACTCAAATTGAGATGGAATGCATTTATTTACACATCAGCTTTGCACAGATCTGTACGGTTGCTGATTGGAATTGAACTATACACCTCTTTGGAAATATTTTTTTAAGATCACAGGTATTGCTGAGTTTGGTTCTTGTGCCACTGAAGATGGGAAAAATAGAATTCTCCATAAACAGTCCCAAAACAAGGAAAGCATGAAATAGCACAGGACATGAACTGAGACCAATAAGTGAAGTAAAGGAAAGGACTCAAAGAAGATTAGAATGGATCCAGGTCCCTTGGTTTCTCTGGAAGATTCCATAAAAATCTCAAGTCAGAAAGTACTAGAATTAAAACCAGAAGATCACAGTCATGACATCTCCACATTAATTATAGTGTGTGGTACACATAGTACCTAGAGCAAGACCCAGTGCTTATTACTATTATGATGCGACTGTCTAAACAACAATCTGTGGTGTTAACCAGGGTCTACATAAAGGTAGCTAACCCGTGTATATAATGCCTACTATGTGCCAGGAACTTTTCCAAGCTGATGATTTATTAGTGACCTCATGTTAAGTACTATTGTTATCCTCAATTTGTAAATGAGGAAACTGAGACACAAAAACTTTAAATAACTTACTTAAGCATCCACCTAGAAAGCTGTAGAATCAGGATTTGAGCACAAGCAGTCTGACTTCAGAATCCACTTGTTACCACTACTTTGAAATACATTTCTAATGAATCTTTTCATGGAAATAGAAAGAAAGTGGCCAATTGTTATTCCTTAGCATTTAGTCCTAAAATCAGAAAGCAGGAGACAATTCTTAACCTTGCAGATAGTATAAAAGACAGGAAAATAACTTATCCTTTGGGAAAAAAGAGGTATGGTAAATTGGATATTTCTGTTGGCCCCCCAAATCTACTCCCTGTCCTTATCCACCCAGCCCTGAACTCTAGGAAATTTACCTGTATAAACTGAAACAATTTTCTCTATTGTCCCTGGCTTTTCTGGGAGTGGGGAGGTGGGGAGCAGGGTCAGCCTCCAGCTCCTTTCTAGCTGGGTTTTCATGCGTTGGTTGCATGCTCTCTGGAAGATCAGAGTTCTTGCCTGGCAGCACTGTCTGTAACACTACCCTCTCCAGGACCCCAAAACCTCTTTCTACCTTTGACCCTTAAGTCCAAGCCTGGTAGCCAGTCCAGCAGTATTGTCATATCCTTCATGGGTTCCCTAATTCTGTGACACGTTTGCACATAGCCACTTTATTAAATTCTCTTCTTTTGTTTGAATGTATCAATTCTGTATATCATTTTTGCTGTAGCTATGGGCAGATCTTAGGGTTTTCTTTATCATGACAAGGTCCAGAAAAGTAGCGTAGAAATTTGAGGGAAGGAAGATTTCAAAAATAGCACTTTTTGATGCCACTCATATTACCTTCCTAATTTGCCCCTTGTAGTCTTAAGCCCAGCTGTCATAGAGAGACTGTCAGAAGGACTCCAATAAAACAAAAATCTGTATCACCAGAAGTTAAGTGAGAAAACAAAAGAAGAGGTGACCCAATGACCAAATTGAAGATTACAATAGCTACTCGAGGGTAGCTTTTAGACAAGTCCAAGGTCTCCTCAATATAGAAGGCAACAACTGTAAGGCTGCTTTCACAGCTTTTTGCTAAAAACATTATGAACCAGAGAATACCTTCATTGTGACCAATTTTCCATGATTGTACTTTCAATTGATGTGGCCCTAGGGAGACTAACATGACATATATTTATGTTACTGAAAGTAATTGTTAATTTGTACAATGTTCAGAAGTGAAATGGTTCCTTTAGGTGTACTGATAAGAAAAATGGGTTACACACAGCTGACAATTTACTCAAAATTCTAGTGAACCAGAATAAATAATTTGAGAAGAAAAAGAAAACTAAATAATAAGTGTTGTGGCTGTCAAGGAATTTAGGTGCCTTTCATTGGTAATGAATCCCTACATAGCACATATGAAGAAGGCTAATAATATTAGTCATGTCAGTGAGCACCAGACACTGGAGCACAGAGAGGATGAGAATCAGTCCACGTTCATTAGGGAATTTTCAACTCCTGTTTCTCAGTCTAACTTTGGAATTCATTTTCATAGGCCACAGAGAAGCAAACTATAGTCAAGCGTCCAAATCTGGCCCCTGTCTATTTTTGTAAATAAAGTTTTACTGGAACACAACTATGCACATTTGTTTATGTATTGGTTTTGGCTGCTTTCCAGACTATGTCAGCATTAAGTAGCTGGAAGAGAGATTCTATGGCCCACAAGGCTTAAAATGTTCTTTACAAAAAAGTTTGCTCACCTCCAATCCAGGCTATCAACAGTTTTTTTTTTTTCCTGCCCTTCTTAAAATTCCTAACTTTCCACTTCTTCCTTCATATTTTTAGATTCTATGGAGATACATAATCTTGGATTGCACAACTTGGAAATAGCAGATGGAAAAGGACAAGCCAGCAACCAGGACACCTGTGTCCATCTAGTTCAAAGGGAAAACATTTTACTTTTTTCTAAGATTTTATTGAATTTCAATAATCCCTCAAGCTCTAAAATTACTAGTGTGTGAAAAGTCTAAAACATGATCCTTGGAAATAACCAATGTCATAAATTAAGAAAAAAAAAAAGCCTATTTAAAAAGCATTGATAGCAATGGAATAATTGTCTCAAAACTTCCCTTTTCCATATTAACCTTCTAAAATTCACATTTTAGGCATGCCAATCTTCTACCCAAGGCTTTCAAAAATTTCTCCTGCCCAGTGATCTAGAACCATAGTTATATATGGTTATATATGGTTATAATATCACTATTATATAATATATATAATATAATACTATATATATTATATTTCTACATATATTATAATATATAGTATATCATATTTATACTATATATTATAATATATATAGTATATCATATTATATACTATATATTATATATATATATATATATATATATATATATATAGTATTGAAATTTTAAACTCTAAATGAGTAAGAGTTCTGTGTTATACATGTCTATAACCCCACAATATCTTTCAGACAGCAAAGAACTGTAGTTTGATAGATATCTTAAAGTTGTTTAAATATACTGTCAATATTTGTCCTTTCCCTTTTCTGCTTGGTTCAGTGGGTTAGGTATACCCAAGACACTGGGGTTTCTACAAGAAGTCCTTCAGATTGAAATAAAAAGAAACTAGGCAATAACTTTAAGCCACATAAAGAAGTAAAGATCTCTGGTATAAGTAAGTATTTGGGCAATTATAAAACTAGTGTTATTGTGATTTTTGTTTGTAACTCCACTTTTCATTTTCTACATGATTTAAGAGACAAATGCATAAATATAATTATCAACCTATACTATTGAGCACATAAATTATAAAAAAAGATGGAATCTATAGCATCAATAAAAAGAAGAGAAAGAGGGAAAAGCTGCAGTTTTTGTAAGGTATTAAAGTTAAATTCCTATAAATTAAAATTAAATTGTTTTAATTTATACTGTTAAATGTAATCTCAATGATAACCAAAAAGAAAATATCTATGGAATATACACAAAAGAAAATGAGAAAAGAATCAAAATATTTCACGTTTACAAAAAAATCAACTAAATACAGAAGAAGTCAGTATAGAGAAGATAAGGGACAAAGAAAGCTTTAAAGTTTATGTAAAACAAATAGCAGAAGGTCAGAAGTAGTCACTCCTTATCAGTAATTACTTTAAATGTAAATGAATTAATCTCTGTAAGCAAAAGACAAAGATTGGCAGAATGGATTTTAAAATATAATCCAGCTACATGATATCTATTAGAGACTCCCTTTAGATCCAAAGACACAAATATATTGAAACTGAAATGTTGGGAAAAAGAAAAGAACAAAAAACAGAACAAAACAAAACAAAAATAACCAAAAACAAACAAACAAAAACTCCATGCAAATAATAACCAAAAGAGAGCTGGGATGGATATGCTAATATCAGATAAAATAGACTTTAAATAAAACAAATTTACAAAAACAAAACAAAACAAAAGCATTATGTATTAACAAGAGGTTCGATACAGCAAGAAGATATAACATTTATGCACCTAATAACAGGATGTGGAGAAACTGGTACTCTGTGCATTCCTGATGGGAATGTAAAATGGTACAACCTCTATGGAAAAAAGTTTTACATTTTCTCAAAAAGTTAAACATAGAACCACCATATGACATAGGCTCCACACCTAGAAAGAACACAGAACACTTGAAAGTAGGGACTCAAAAAGATATTTATACACCAATGTGCACAGCAGCATGATTCGCATAGCCAAAAAGTAAAAACTATTTGTATCCATCAATAGACAAGTGGATAAGTAAAATGTGATACATGAACATAAAATAATGTTATTTAGTCTTTGAAAAAGGAATGACATTTTGTATGCTACAACATGGATAAACACTGAGAACATGTTTAACAAAATAAGCCAGACACAGGACAAATATTGTTAATTCCACTTATATTGGGTACATAGGATAAACACATTCATAGTGACAGAAAGTAGAATAGGGGTTAACATGGGCTGGGGAAATAAGACAATTGGGGGCTGTGGTTAATGGGTACAGAGTTTTTGTTGGGGATGATGAAAATTTCCTGAATACAGATAGTGGTGATGGTTACATAATATCTGGATGCACTTAATGCCACTGAATTGCACGCTTATGAATAGTCAAAATGACAAATATTATGTCATGTATATTTTACAAAAATAAAAAAATTATCTCTGGAGACAGTCCTGCAGCAGGCCAGACAACATCACAGGATAGGCAGGATACCACCCCCTCCCTGCCCTGCCCCTAATGTTGGGAATGAAAAATCAGTAGATGCTAGGGTTTTTTAAAAAGTTATAATGCTTAGAAAATATAATTCTTCCTTCCTTTTCCTGTCCAGGCTCTGGAAGAATGTGTACAAACCCACATCTCCTTAAGCGCTTGAGTCTATACACAACACACTTACAACATTGGAGACACTCTGTCTTGAAGAGCTAACAGCAAATCTATGCAGAACTGAGTCAGAGAACATGCCATGGCAAATTGATTGACTTTTGTGTCAAAAATCTATTTTGTGGGGCGCCTGGGTGGCTCAGTCGGTTAAGCGTCGACTTCGGCTCAGGTCACGATCTTGCGGTCCGTGAGTTCGAGCCCCGCGTCGGGCTCTGTGCTGACAGCTCAGAGCCTGAAGCCTGTTTCAGATTCTGTGTCTCCCTCTCTCTGACCCTCCCCCGTTCATGCTCTGTCTCTCCCTGTCTCAAAAATAAAATGTTAAAAAAAATAAAAAATAAATTTAAAAAATCTATTTTGTTTAAAATGGTAAGGCTTGTCTCATTCCTAGTGAATTACACCAGAAGGTAGAGAAATGAAGGAAGATCAACTGGAAAAAAACATGTTATAAAGCTATTAGGAATTGTTTTGAATCTGCTGACACCTCTCACCTCATACTAGTTACTGCTCTATCTCCAGCATCCAGAACAGTGTTGGCATAAGTTAGATACTCAAAAAGTTGTTTGTTGAATGAAGAAATTGCCTCCACTTTAAACTCCTAAGACAGATCATCATTTACTTAGGTCCATATAGGTGGCATGTGATTAAGTCACTCTTGCATAGCTGTGTTCTTGTTACATGTCTTGAGTAATATCCCATGTGGGTAATTGGTGATATCAGTTAGAATTCTTTCCAGATAAAACAATAGGGTCAACTACTCCAGATGATGTTAAAGTGGATTTGTTAGGCTCAATAACAACTAGGCTTTGGTCTTTATCTCTATGTAATATCAGTATTCATTTGCCAATAGTTGCTCACATTACTTCTACATGAAATTCTTTTATACATTTAAATTTAATGTTTTGCTTTAATTTTGATTAAAATTCATCTTTAAAAATTATATAAACAAAAGCATTAATTTGTGCTTGTGACTGTAATATGGTAATAATGTATATGATTATAACACAATAATAGTAATTAAAGATCCTAAAATGGAGAAGAGTAAGGAAAAGCTTCTGTAATGAATAAATGTAACTTTAATTTACTCTTAGAGCTGAAGTCTATCTCAGCCACGAAGAAAATGTACCTTTTTATCTACACAACATTAGCATTATTTCTATCTCACCTACAATATATACTTTCAAACTTGAAGAGTGGGAAGTTTTAAATAACATTCAGAATTCAGGAAGATTCTTTATTAACAGAAAGAACAGTAGGTTCACACAAACAGGCACATATATTGGCAAGCTGACATGTACAGATATAGACACTATCTCAAGATGGCTGTGAGGAGAGAACCATGTCAAAGCTGATAAATTATTCATCACCTGTTCCACAGAGTGAACACTATCAGGTAATGATCTGTAATTATTAATAAATAATTTAAGCTTTAATAGCTCTGAAATGAAATGCTTAATTGCATCACAAAATAATTAATGGAATTAGATGCAATGTGTAAAATGTGAATTTTTTTCTTCAATCTTTCTTTTTCACATTTTCTTTGCCCCAAATGTGGTAACCTAGAGAACAAATAGGGTGATTAAATTCTAAATGTGTGTGTGTGTGTGTGTGTCAACATTGGGATATGTGTGTGGATTTGTTCTGTGACTCTTGATATTGAAGGTATTCTAGGGAGTGGAGAAATAGGCATCACTGAATCATCCTTGACAGTAACCCAAATAGTGACTTTCTTTCAGATTGGTGCAATATTTAATTCAGAAACTACAGAGATCCTACTGTGCACAAAGGTTTGTGGTAGGCATGGGGAGGGGTTGGAGATAGGGTGGGAGGAAGGGAGAAAATGGAGCTATAGGCACAAATAAGATGAACTCTGGGCTCTTTGGAGGATATGGTCTCCTGGGCAACAGAGTCATGAGATGCAAAACACAGACTCTAATTTACAAACTTGGAGAAACTGGAAAAGACAGAAGCCAGGGTCATGAAGACAAAGATCAGTAAGCACAAGAGTGAAGCTTTGTGGACTCCAATAGCTCATAGAGCTCCAGGTGCCACCCAGCACCTGATTCTAACACCTTTGTCACAGTAGGATTCATAGTGGTTCACAGAGCTTTCATTATGTCTCATTATCTCATTATGTGTCATTTTCTCATAATCCTCACATTGTCTTTGAACTTCCAGACTTTCTCTACTTTGCTTCAGTTTTGGGAGTCATCTGTCTCTTGCTTACTACCTGCTCCCATACCATATAGCCCTGTAAGCCTTGCTAAGCCTTGAAGGAGGCTTAATGAAGATTTGAGAAGTGCTCACCAGGAATGTGTTCTGGAAGTCGTGCTGAATATGGAAGAGAAACAGTCAGGGATGACTAAGCACAGACTAAAAAGCAACGATTAAGCTGGATGGGGTAGAGGGAGAGCCAGAGTAAAAGACAAGATGGATAGCAAGTGTGTTCTAAGTGAAGGTCCAGAAGATAGCTGACAGGGCTTCCTAGAGGGTTGGATGTTTATCCACATCTACCAAGTTGTATGGTAATCTTGGTACTTTACAGATATTTACCCATTTAATGTCTCAATAATCCTGTGAAAGAAGTACTATCGTTATTGACTATCATATTCCCATTTTACAGAAGAGGAAATGGAAGCACAAAATAGATAAGTAATTCACTCAGGGATACACAGCTAGTCAAGCTGGTAACAAGATTTGAACCTAATATCTCTGGCTTCAGAATCTACACAGTTGACTTCTGTTTTCTTCTGAGTTATATCAGCTTAAATTTACAGAGGAGAAATCTTAACTTACAAAATTTAAGAGACATACACTCTAACTCTACCAAAAGCTGGCTTTTTCTCAATTGTTTAACTTCTGGTGGTTGCATTCTACACCCACCCCTTTCATGGTATCAGAGTGGGAGGAATGCATTTGGCTTTTAGCTTGGCCCTGAGGCTTGCGTTGGTCAATGAGCCAATGAATGTCACTCGAAGAAAGGGTTGAAATGTGCTTGTGTGGTTAGGTTACTCTCTTGTGATCATGCATTTCTCCATAAGCAGAATATATCTCAGGTAGCTACTAATTCAAAGAAATTGTAACACATGCAGAACAAACCTGGACCCAGTCCTCCTCTTGGAGCAAGACTCAGCCAAGCACCGCACAGAAGAGCTGAGCTCCAGTAACCAGCAGATCTATAGCCTGAAGGAGAGCTACCCCTACTGACCTGCATACCAGTGAGCATGGAAATCGAAGCTTATTATTATATGCCATTAAAGTTTTGTGGTTGTTTGTGATGTATCATTATTGTGACAATAGTTGACTAATACTATACCATCATCCCACACTCAGGTATCCTTAGATATAGACACTTAATTTCTTTCAATATTACTTATAGTACCAAGCCAAGGCAGTTTCAAGACAAGTTCCCAAGACTTTATTCCAACTGGATGGCTCCCCTTGGGCACTTTAATGTAGAAATTCTGGAACAATCACAGCATAGGTAGAAGTTAGTAGAGCTGCAATGCAAATTCATATTTTTGACTCAGAATCCTAGATGTCAGCCACTGAACTAAAGGCCCATCAAATATGAATGAGCCTATGCCTAACTCTCCAGCTGAAAGTGCCTGCCAATGGCTGCAAGCAATGGTCCTCTGCCTCCAGATTCATCCATACTACCTCCAAGTCACCCACTATTGTTTTTTTTTTTACTTCTTACTTTTCCAGCAACATTTTTCTGACTCCAGGCCTTGCTTCCCATTTTTCATCTAACCTTGAAACATCTGTGACTAAATTTGAGATAAGTTTCCCATCTCTGATCTGAGCACCATCTGTGGGTCACAACTTTCAGGATTCCACTTTTAATACAAACACACTTCAGACTTAGGTAAGATGCTTTTGTGCCTATGAAATTGTTCCCAATTGGCCTCACTTCCCTCCATCTAGTGAGGAGGATCAGATGTCTTGAGCATAGGGATAAATCCAACTCAAATCCAGAACCTATGCAGGATGTTTAACACATAGACAGCTGTGCTGATAACCTATGATGAAGAAGATCATGTGTCAGTTTGGCAACAATAGGGCAGGTCTATCTGGGAGAAGCTAGGACAGAGAATCCAACTCCGTTATTGCAGGAGCCCAGGAGACCTGTTATTGCTAGATGCAGGCAAGGACCAAGAGCCAGGAGGATGGATCCAGAGTCCAGAAAACCAAGGAAGGTTAAACATGGCAATTATTAAACACTACGTAGTACATAGCTATGCCTCATTGCTTAGTAAGACAGGGTGATCTAGTTAGAGGGAGACTGGTCTGGCCAAAGCAGAGGCAAGAGTGTGAGAAACCGCATTGTTTCAAGGGTCTTGTTATCCTGCCTCACTTTTTCAAACTAGCTGATGACAGAGGTTGATCTGAGTGAGCCAGACCATCTCTAGATGTGTCTGCCTGTTCCATGTGGTCACAGCTAGTCCAAACACCCCATTACTTTTGGTATGGCTGGATTATTTTCTCATATTTCCAAACCTATTTATATTTATATTTATTTATATTTATATTTATAATTTATTTAGTGTGTGCTCAATCATTTTAACTCAAGCCTTCAGCACAAAAAGTTAAAAGAGATTATTGGATTTCTCTTTCTCTGTACCAGTCAGAAACATATTTCTCTTCCTGTCTTCTCATTTGTTATTATTATTACTATTACTATTATTATTATTAAAAAAATGCTATGTGGGCTTAAGGTAATATCTAATTTAAAGAACATTCTAAAAATGTGGCATACATTATCCTACAGAACATATTTACCATCTCTGGTTTGTGTAAAATAAGATGTTGAAGGGTAAATGAGATCTTTCCAAGGTGATCCTAAGTATACGTAGGATTTACAATTTCGTCCTCTGTCTTTCCTGTGTAGTATTCATTCAATGAATGCAATTATTACTACCATAGCCCTATTAGAATGCAATTACTTATACGAACAAATAAAATTATGGTATAGCAGAACTAATTCTTAAGGAGGCTCTGGTCCAAACCCCTTATTTGATGGTGAGGAAACTGAGGTCCAGGAAAGGAAATGGATTTGTGCTATGGAGTCTAGACCCAAATTCCAGAGGGTCTCTCTCTCTCTCTTTTTTTTTTTTTTTAATTGAGGATGGGGTGTGTATAGATAGTGTAGTGTTCAGGAGCTTGGGGTCTGTAGGCAGAAAGCCTAAATTTGATTTCTACCTCTGACACTCACTTACCTTGGACAACTTACTCAACTTTTCTAGATCTCAGGTTTCCCATCTGTAAAATGAAGATAAAATAACACCTCCATTATAGGTCTATTATGATATTTCATAAGATAACCCATTTAAAATTTTCATCATACTGCCTGGAACATTATAAGGTTTTAATTACTGTTAGTTGCTTATGAATAATCTGTACAGTGTTCAGGGGAGGGTGACCAGGACACTAAGGAGATTGGAACCATGACTTAAAGATAAGAGATAAAGATAAAGATAATACCTTATGAAGTTCATGTCTTCATTTTGCTTAAACCTTGCAATGGTTTCCCATTTCACACAGAGCAAAAGCCAAAGTCTTTATAGTTGCCTATAGGGCCTTATGTAATCTGACTTCCAGTTTCATGCTGGACCTCCTGTCCTATTTCTGTCCCCTGGCTACATCCAGTTTTACCAGGCTCCTTTCAGAGCCTTCCTTATCTTCTCACTCAATGTCACTTCTCACTGGAATACTGTCTGCCACATTTTCATGGCCAATATTCCCTCTTCTTGCAAGTCCTTGCTCAGCTGTCACACCTTTTAAATGAGGCCTACCCTGACACTTCCCCTTTCCATTATTTAAAATATCAATCCAGCCCCTCCCTCCTGATTTTTTTCATAGCATTTACTTCCTTATAATCTTTATATGATTAACTTATTTATTTTTTTACTATTTAATTTATTAAATGTACTCACTTTTCATGTTTCTAAGTCTAGTTTTTCCAAATAGTTTATAAACTCCTAAAAAACTAAGAACATCATCATTTCTTAAACTTAGTAGAAGTTCAGTGAGACTTATTGCTAAAATGGTCCCATGTGAGTGAAACATCTGTGTAGGGTGCCTTATTTGAGCAAAAAATACTTTTCTTTCAGTCTCTGGTAGGGAAGCAGTGCCATCCTAGTGAGTCAGCATTTATTAAGCACCAATTGTTAGCAGAGTTTTCTGTCAGCCTCTGAGATAGAACTTTATAGATAGTCTTGTCTTTCTGTAGAAAAGAAGATTTAGGTCAATCATTTGGATCATCCAGGGCTCTATATTTTCCTTTGTCAAAATTACTAGGAATAGTATGAATGCATTATCTAGACAATTTAGGAAAAGATGTCTTTGTAAGGAGTGTTGTATATTTCTAATTGTTAATTCTGGATAATTCCATTTTCACTGCTATTGAAATATTAAGTCAAATTCTTTTGCCTGGGGAATATTATTGAAACCAACACTTTAATAAGTGTTGGTTACATGGAGTTTGTCAGAGAATTAAAGTAAGAAATTGTACCTGTGGAAACATGTTTTTGTTTCCTAGAAAGAAAATACAACCACTCCACACAACTGGGCCAATTCTAAAACTAAGAGAAGAAGCAGTGGATCTCAGTCTCAGTTAACCAAATTCTATGTGGACTTTGTCTTCCATGCCAGAAATGCTCTCATGCTCTTTCCTCTGTCTCCAGAGAATTTCCTCAACACAAGGGGATAGGAAATCCTCCCATCTCCCCAAATCTCCACATTTCAGTTGATCTCCCAGTAGCTGCAGAATGCATTGAGGTTTAGCTCAGAGGAACAATAAAACTGGTTGGGAAACTACCTGAATTATGCAGGAATTTTGTTTAGGTGCCATTATTAGTAACAACAGTAAACATTTATTAAAAACTAGCACAATA
The DNA here is from genome assembly GCF_023721935.1 of Panthera uncia. Taxonomy (NCBI): domain Eukaryota; kingdom Metazoa; phylum Chordata; class Mammalia; order Carnivora; family Felidae; genus Panthera; species Panthera uncia. Next base: position 164,508,451 of record NC_064811.1, on the reverse strand, counting down.
TTTGGCATAGGAAGATCTGTTGAATAAACAAAGACTGGTGAGTTTATAACTCATGTTGTTCTGCCTTTGAAAGACAAAGCACCCTGAGGAGCAGTCTGAAGACCACTGATGGTTGTCATTTTTGTGCTGGCAGTTTCTGGCTGAATGATTCTAAGTTGTTTGATCTTTCTGGGGCTTGTGGTTTTTTAAACACTATGTTTAAGTGGCTGAACCTCACTATATAAAACAAAATGAGGCACCCAAAATTTGCATAAAAGCCTGGTGCTTTGCTTAGTGATCCCTGAACCCCCATTCTACTGGTTGCATTTCCAGCCCTCCTGACCAGGCTCAAGGTCTGCCTCCATCTCATACATTGCTCTCTGGTTCTGGCTGTCAGTTGCCAAGCACCAGAGTCCTGGATTCCCACATGTTGCCTGACAATTATGATTTCTCTTGGATCACCTTCCCCACCACTGTATTTCAAAACATATTACTTTGTGTTATTCTTATTTCCTTATTTTTTGTCTTACCTACAGACTGTGAGATCCTCAAGGTCAGAGAGTATGTTTTATTCATCCTTGTTTTTCTTGCAGTGCTTATCATGATGTCCAGCCAGAATAGGTCTCAAAAAATGTGGGTTGAAAGAATGTTCCTCTAAAAATTCCCTGCATGTATGCAGTCAGTCTTACAGCAAACTCCCCATTTCTTCCCTTTTTTTCTCAAGCCCTATGCTCTAGTTCTCAGTTGAGACAGAAGGGATAAGGTTTGCACAAAAGCAGCAAAGTGCTTAAACCAATGACTCACATAGTGGGCACTAAATAAATGTTTGTTGATGAATGAATGCCTAAATGGAGCTCTCCTAGCCCATCCCTGTCTAGAGTAGCCACTTCTGGCTATTCTTCTTAAGCATCCCACTGTCTCCTGCCATCACCTACTTATTACCTTAAAAGTACCATTCCCTTGCCAAGACCACCTGATTCATAGGGGTGGCCATGTGGCTTCTCTGTGTCCTAGGTCTGCTAGTACCTTAGAAGCCATTAGCAGGATTAAATTGGATCCTGACAGCTTGTTTCTGATTCTCTGCAAACTGGATCCCAGACCTAGGCACAAAGGACTGAAGGATCCCAAGACTGTCTTTAGACCACATTACTTCTCTAGGACCATATGCTTCCTGTGTTTTTGTATCTCTTAACCATTCACTACTCATTCTCAAAAGTTTTCATCACAATTCCTTCCATTTATTTCCTCCCCCATCTTCCCCCCAAGTTGGAGGTAGTTTCAGAGAAAAGGAAAAGAAACAAAAGCCCTGAAAATGTTATAAATGCCATAATATGACTTTCATAAAAAGAAAAGAAACCTGAACAGTGATCTCGATAATTACTAGATTCATAGTGTTTTAAATACAGCCTTTCAATTAATACTTTTAATAATCACATGGAGTAGGCGATTTTCTTCCTCAGTTTTCAGATGAGGAAACCAATGCTTAAAGAGTTTGTCACTTGCTAAAAGTTAAACAGCTTGGTGAAAAAACACACCTGGCTCTTCAGGCTTCACAGTGACCTACTATGCACAACCTTCTTCTGCAAACACCATTCTGTACTCCATGTTGGATCATTGAGTTCTGGATTTCTCCTTTACTCTCACATGACTACCACATTCACAACACTTCTGGAACCAGGTACATGGGCCTTCCCCACAGCAACAAATTTGCTGTGACTCCAGCTGGGTGTATTATAATTTAACTCAATTCTTATACCATCTACCATCTACCTGGAGACACATCAGATCTCAGAGGTTAAGGGCTCTGACTCACAAGATGCCAATCACAAGTCTAGGTTTGATCACATTTGATGCCTTAAATGACAATCACAAGTCTAGGTTGCCACCTATGCTTGGCTATACATTGAAGATTTATGACCCCCTCATTGGGTTTGATTAGTTTGCTAGAGCAGCTCCCAGAACTCAAGAAAACAGTTTACTTACTGTTTACCAGTTTATTATAAAAGAATATGATAAAGAACATAGATGAACATTCAGATGGAAGAGATGCATAGGATATGGCATGTGGGAAGGGGCTTGGAGTTTCCATGGCCTCTCCAGTGCACCACTCTCTCAACACCTCCATGTGCTGACCAACCTGGAAGTTCTTTGCACCTTATACTTTTGAAATGTTTATTAAGGTTTCCTCATGTAGGTATGACTTAACATTAGCTCCATTTATAGCCCTCTGCCCTCTCTGGAGAGTGGTGGGTGGGGCTGAAAATCCCAAGCTTCTAATCATGGCTTGGTTTTTCTAGTGACCAGTCCTCATCCAGGAGCCCACCAAGAGTCACCTCATTAGAATAAGAGAACTGCTACCTGGAAATCTAAAGGACTTAGGAACTCTGTATTGAGAACTAGGGTCAAAAATAAAATATTAGAACAAAAGATGCTCCTAGTATTTTTTATTACTTAGAGAATTATAAGGGTTTTAGTAGCTCTGAGTCCAGAACCAGGGTAATAAACCAATATATATTTTTTCTTTTCTTTTTTGTTTCAAGTTTTTATTTAAATTCCAGTTAGTTAACATATAATGCGATATTAGTTTCAGGAGTAGAATTTAATGATTCATTACTTGCATACAATACATAGTGTTCATGACAACTCCTTAATGCACATCACCCATTTAACCCATTCCCCTGTCCACCACCCCTCCAGCAATCCTCAGTTTGTTCTCTGGAGTTAAGAGTCTGTTTTATGATTTGCCTCTCTTTTTTCCCCCATATGTTCATCTGTTTTGTTTCTTAAATTCCAAACATGAATGAAATCTCTATTTTTTATTACTTCACAGTCATGAGGTCTGATATTTTCCTAGTTGCAGATACCCAGCACTGGCCTTGGCTGGGATGGTTCTATAAAAAACTAAGAAAAGGGATGCTTTTTCTTTTGAAACCACACACTTTCTGTCATCACTCATCTTAGCCTTTATGTTCAACATCCCCAAGAATTCTCTAAGTCCTCTTCCCAAAATTTTTCTCTACTCCAGAGCCCCAGCCTTACCTCTACATGGTTTCTCTTCCTTTGGCCCCATTACCTAGGACCATTTCCTCCCAACAAGTCTTAAGTAATGTGCACCTCCCATTCTAAAGGCTCCCTTTGGTAATTGGACAATCAGAAGCAAAAATTTCCAATAAATTGCAGAGGAATTTTGAGTCACTCCATTCTGGCTAGTGATACCATATCTAAACCCATAAAATGGACATTTGGAGCACCATTAATAAATCTTTCAATATTTATACACCTTTCTATCATGTTTGTAGAACCATTCTTTCCAAATAAGACATATCCAATAAATATAAAGAGAGAAGGGGAAAGACAGGATGGAGGGAGGATGGGAGGAATAATTCATGTAAGTTTTTCTTCTCTTCCTTATAGGAAAGTAATAATCTGAATTTCTCATTATATGAGCTCATATTTTATCCATAAAACAGTTCTATCCTCTTATTTCTGGAGTGGAAAAAAAGATGCTGCAAAGCCACATACCCTGCCAGCTTGGGATGCAGAAATGATAGGGGACTATCTTGGCAACACAGCAGGAGGAGTGCATGTCAGAGAAATGCAATCAGCCAACGTCAAGTCCAGCGAGGAAAACTCAAGTTAACAACGCCCCTCTGCTTGTGAAAATTGTAGTGGCTGGAAAAGAAAAATGTATTTGAGAATATAGCCAGTAATAAAATGCCTTCACTGGGAGGCAAGTTATGAGAAGAAAGCCATTGTAAGCTAGATAATAGGGTTTAAGGTCCAAGGGTCTTTCTGACAGAGACAAGGAAATGCAAGGAGGGACTGTCACTGGGAGCTGGTGTGATATAATAGGAAGAACCCAAGCCTTGGATAGACCCTGAACATAAAACTCAACCCACTGGATGGACCAAGCACATTTCTTAACTTGTATCAGATTCAAATTCTGAGCGTATATAATCATAGCAATAATACTTACCTTGGAGAGTTGTTTGACAATTAAATGAGATGATGTATGAACAGTTTGGGAAATATTAGTTGTGCAATAGATGTGCACTTTTTTCTCCTTTAAAGTATGCCTGAATATTGTTCCCTCACATTAGTACCAACTAAACCTTTCTATAATTGCAAAGTAGACATATGGAGGGGTGGGGCAAAACCTGAAAGAACTCTAATCTCATCCTCTCATTTTACAAAGGTAGAAAGGAAAGCCCAGTTTGGAAACACAGTAAAAAATTTTCCAAGGCCCAAAGTGATGAATATTTATATACAATAGTTCAGACAGTTGGAGAACCCACAAGATATTCTGGAGTAGGAGGTCTTGTTCTCTTAGCATAGCTTCCTCTTTTCTCTTCCTATGTGGAGTGCCCAGGGTCTCTTAGGACCCACATTACTATCACACCAATACTTCTACTTCTGTAATAGTATTTGATGTGTCTTTGAGCTTGGGTGGGGTGACCACCCTCTTGGAGAAGGTAGACTTGGGGTACAGTGAGCTTGTTCCACTTCATGATTCCAGGAAACCAGATTAAAGAGTATGAGATCACTATTTGGGATCCAGCTTTGACATCTACAAACTATGAGACCTTCAGCAATTTAACTGACCACTCTAAATCTCATCAGTAAATTTCAGAATAATTATATTGCTAACCTTACAAGGCTTATTTTAGGATCAAATGACATTACACACATGTTGGAATTGACAGCTGAGTTTTATCAAGTCTTAGAGTTTGGTAATGATAAAATATTGTATGAATGCAGTTAGTCTCCACATGTTAATGTGAGGCTTGATTCTGAATGTCAGGCTGCAAATGATGAAATACTTATCAAAGGAGAAGAGCTAAGAAGGGGCAACATAATTTAGGTCTTTCCTTTGTGTCCAATAAGAATCTTGTTTAGCTTCCTGAAGTGAACTGCAACACCCCCAGGTTTTGTTCCTTGTGTTCATAACCCAGCTGGCACATCCCCCATCAGCAAGGCATAGATAAGACATACTGAACCTCTGTTTTTTTGCTCTGACTTACCAGCCTCTGTCCTTGTCTCTTTATTACCTGAAGAAGCACAAATAGAAGCCAGGCAGCTGTTGCTGGACCCCAGGTCAGCTGGGTTCTCCTGGGACCCACTGGCCAAAAATTTCCCCCCACCGAATTCTCCAGACCACAGGCCATCTGGGATAGAAGGTCACCCTTCCCAGGAAGAAGATGGCAATGGTAACAGGTGTTAATGAATGCAGATACATGGCCAGAGGCCACATGGAGCATTTTATTAGGCAATCATATATTTTCATTAATGATGATGATCAAGCACTTAGCCTTTTATTGGGTGTTTTAATGTTTCATTTTGCCACCATACTTTATTATCATGCCAGCCTGTTAACTGCTGGGGTGGGCTTTGACTGCTCTTTTCTTCTGTGCACAAGGCCTTCCAGAAAATTTCTTTCCCCAAGCTTTAGCCATAAGATTACTTCCCATCTGCTTAAGGAAATAGCAGGGTCGTTAAAGACCATGGAGTCAGTGACAAACCTAGCTCATAATTTTTATGTCCTTGTTGTAAGTTGATGCCCCTCAGAATGTTATCATGAGGTTAATGGTTTAAGTGAAGCAGGAACAATCAGACAGCCTCACAGTGGGCACTTGGCCCTTGGTTTGAAGAGCTGACTGAAAGTTCTTGGGGAGTATGAGGAGGCAGCTATGTCTACTATCTGTGGGAGAGGAAGATGAGAGCTTCAGTGTTAGAAGGCCCTGAGAGGTCACCTAATCATCTCAACTCCTCTCATTTGACCCATGAGGAAGCTGAGACCCAGAGTTGAGAGTGACTGGAGCAAGGTCACACAATCAAGATGGAAATTCAGCCTGATTTCCAGACCAGTGTTTGTCCACTGGGCACTATTGTCTTCACTGTTGGTCACAGGTCAAGCCCTAAGCTTGAGAAGTCTCCAGGAAAGCAGTCTCCATCAAAGCCTCACCAGAGAAGAGTTCAGGATCAACTAGCTCATCTTACCTTCCAGTTTTTCAGGTAGGGAAAAAGGTGAAGAGAAAAAAGATGATTAATCCAAGGTAACAGGGCATCTAGTGCCTACCAAACTAGTTTTAAAACCAGACAAAAAATTATCATGTGCTCATGGGGCTGCAGGGAGTCTAGCATGAGCGGGGCCCCCAAAAGGGAGAAAAGCACTTTATTAAATACCTGCAGTTACTAGTACCATATTATCTAAAAATATTTGCAAGAGTCTATTTCTGTGGCATTGTGATTATATATGTATAATCACAATAACTACTTCACATTTTCTGTGCAGTGTGGTAAATTGAGAGTGCCAGAACTTTATATTCAGAAAAGCAGGGGTTAAAAAACTGAATTCACTCTCTACCAGCAGAATGATCTTGAGTCTTAGTCTCATAATCTGTAAATTGGAGATAAAATTACCCACTTTAAAGTGTTGAATTCAGCCAAGCAGTATATGTAAAATGTTTTGCTGGTAGCATAATAACCATAGAATATATGATAGCTATTGTAATAATTATAGTTATATAATAACTATATAGAGAGAAAAATAGTGTTAGGATTGTGGCACTAAGCAAGGTGTACATGATGTCCAAACCCCCTTTATAATCAATGATTTCCTTGCTTCTTGAATGCTTAAGAAGTATTATATTAGACATGAAGAGGTTATAAGAGCTTGTTGACCTTGCAATCTCTGTAGCTCTGGATACATAAATTCTCATAATAATAAAAGGGTTAAATATAAGTTAGTGAAGGCGACTTATTAAAGAGGAAAACAGAGTAAACTAAACAGTTGATTTTCAGAAAGGGATCTGAGGTGAATGCATGAAAGAAGTAAACAAGGCAACTCCTAAGAGAAACTCCTTTGTTCTCTTAAGCACTTTGCATGGTGCTTAGCATATGGTTGGTGACCAATAAGTGTTTGTGAAACACTGAACGAAGTAGACTGGTGGACCCGGAAAGATGCACCTATCTTCTTTTAAGAAAGGGAGCTATAAGACATGAAGTTTGGGAGGAGCCAAAGAGAGGTCCAAGTTTCCCTCTCATCCTAAAGACCCAGAGGTGAAAGGCATCCAGGAAGAATTGATGCTGCTTTCATCTATATCACCTATATCTGTGTAATCTTTCTAGAGTAACCCTCAAAAAGTTAGTTTCATAGAATATCCTTTGGGATACTTTAATGGGAAGAAGAAATAGGACAAGAAATCTGGAAACAGAGGTGCTTGGGTGGTTCAGTCAGTTAAGCATCCAACTCTTGATTTGGGCCCAGGTCATGATCTCATAGCTCATGAGATGGAGCCCTGTGTTGGGCTTTGTGCTGACAGCATGGAGCCTACTTGGGATTCTCACTCTCCTCTCTCTCTACCCTTCCCCCCACACACACACACACTCTCTCTCAAAGTAAACAAGTAAACTTATAATAAAATAAATCTGGAAACAAATTTATGAGAATTGTTTAACAGATAATACCATCTTACACCCACACCAATGACATATAGAGGAAAAACTCTCTAGAGACACAGATCTTGGAGGCTACTCTACAGACCCGATCGCCTTATATATGACTGATGATAACCTAAGCCTTCCTCTGAGTGAACATGTAAGACCTTACATGTAAGACCTTATTCACAGGGCTTTACAACACACTTTCAACCTTCGAATCTCCTTCTCATTTGCTCTTAATCCCTCTTCTGCCTTCTCTTTCCCTATGATTGCCTCATTTCCTCCAAAGAAGAATCAGCTTCTACAGCTATTGTCCCAACTGAGGACCTGTGTCATAGGGAAGGAGGCTAGCAGGTGTCCACTCCCATATTGCTGAGGAGAGACACTAACAACCCTCTGTTGATGTACCCATTGCTTTCATCCTCTGAACCAGAGAGTTATTGGTCCTCTCACTTGGTACCCAGGAGCTCTCTGTCCTCCAGTCCTCCAGCATTCCTGCTCCATCATCTCATTACATCCTTGCCTGATTTTACCTTTTGTGAAGACACATTCACCTCCTCATGAATGAGGGATGATCCCTGAAACTCCATGGAAGAAATTTAAAATTTTTAGGTCTTGAGTGGGATAGTGGCCTGTTCTCTTGAAAAATTTTGCCTGTCATCACTCTGATGGTCCCAATGGAATGCTTTTCATACTGCATTCCACAGAGGGGCTTATCAGATGGCTCAACCATGCTGGTGTAAATTTAAATTTTCTCCCCATTCTCTTCCTCTCTTGTGATAGCTGTGTATGTAAGGAAAATATGGTTTAGTGGAAAGATAAACATATGGTTGGTCCAATTTTGAACATGTTTTCATTTTTATCAGTGTTGGACCAAGGCAAAGTCTTCTCTCCAAGAAGAGTTACCTATCTTTCAGTGGAAGGTTATTATGGATTTGTATTCACTCTTGATAAGGATAAACCATATCCCAATCTAACCACCAAAGTGGCCATGGTTTAAATATATGCATTTTAGGAACCAGTAAATGCGGTTCCTACAAAAATAAAAAAGAAATCTATATACCTTTGAGAGCTTCATGCTGGTGGTGAAGGTGGACCAATCAACAATCAGTACCAGGTTTTCACTGTCACAGGGACTTTCTAACAACAGAGCAACCAGATAAGCTGGGAGCTTCTAAAACATCAGAAAAGGGAATGCTAGATGGAATACACTGCTGTCATTTTTATTTTTCTGTATCACACCACAAACTGACGGTCTAAAAACCCTCTAAGCTGGCTAGGTTCAGAGTATGGAAGTCACATTTATTTATGTGCCCAAGGCCCTTCCCTTTAGATGCCTTCTCCTGATGAGGAAGGCATCTGCTGCCTTGCACCAGACCTGTAGCCATTCCTTCAGTCTGTCTTTCAGTCTCTTGACATGCATACTAAATATCTTCTCCTTCACCAACTAGTAACTTTTACTTCATTTGCAATATGTATTTCTTCCTGAGTATTCTTTCTCGGTGTTTGATTAGTGCTTTCTTTCATTTCTTTCAAGTCTTTTTATCCAAGGCTGAAACTACTTGCCTTCAGTCTCCAGACTAAACTTCTTACCTCTTTTGCTAACATTAAGATGCAATATTTGCTTTACTTAATATTTAAATTTTAGTTTACACTTAAAATCACAAATCCCAAGCCCACAGGGGCTATGCAAATAATATAAATGAGTGAGGTAGGCCAGGTGTAAGATAATAAAAATAGAAATCTAAAGAGTATATGCCCTTGGAAAATTCATGCCCCATCTAAAGACATTTTTTAATACATGTTGACTGTATGGAGGCCATAAGTTTGCAATGCCTGAGGTAAACTATCTGATGCAATTCACAGCAAAGGGACATCATAAACTAGCATTTACATTTTTTACCAGGATCTGGGTTCCTTTGGTGGTAAAACTGTAAAAACATCTATATATTATAAAAATTAAGATACAATATGTCCTTAAAAGTGGAATAAGACACATGTTCCAGAAATTCACAGAAAGGAATAATTAATTTCAATTAAGACACCAGGAAAGATTTGCCACTAGAGCATAACTGAAGAAGACAAAAGTTTATGTTGTTCCATCAACCTCTAAAGATGTTCAGTGGCCAAAATGTACCATGGTTTTAATTGTCATTTTCTTTCTATCCATCTTCTGGGTAAATGTGAATCTCAGTGGTATATACTCTTGCATTTCAGTTTCTCTGTTCCCCCAATAATACATTGAAATTCATACACATTGCTCAAGTGCCACCCACTATTATTTCACCAGTGTTAACATCTTTTTATCCATGTGGCAATTAGTACAGTTACAAAATATCACCAAGGAAACTAGTGGCCCATTACCCAAGAGCATGTATCTCAACATATTTTTATTTACTTCTGTAATTGACTGATGAAGCTTCAAGGTATGATTATATTTTACTGAATAGCTGCACTAGAGCCCAAATTTCCAAGTATTTTCATGGCAAGTTTCTCAATATTCTAGTTAAAAAAAGCTATTTAATTTAGGTGCCCAAATTTCCAGTCTACCCCACTAACAAGGCAAGCAAACAGATATAAATGGGATCCAGTCATCAAGAATCTGATGGAGACTGTGGCTTGCTTTCTAACCTGGGGTCCATCTACCTGTGTATTTCAGGATCTTAAAAAATCCAGTGGCCTGTGTTACCCCATTACTTTGATCTAGAATCTGTCCCTTTGAATAACTATTCACATTGCTGTCCCTCCTCCACACCCCAGAGGATCCCAGCAGTATTGGCAGAGATCTACCTGCCTCTAGTTCAGCTCAAAATGTCTTTGACTCATACATGTGGTTTCGGCCAGGTAACAAATATGGGTCTTGGTGTGGGGAGGATGTGAAACTTTCACATGCCTCTGCATTGTGTGTAAATTGTCCTGAATGCACGTAAGTATAAATGTCAGTGCATTCCTGAGCATTTATTCCCCCAAACAAATAGGTTGGAGTAATGATAGCCACAAAGCTTTGATTTTTGCTATGTTTAATACTTGGCGTGCTTTGTATTGAACACTTTAGACACGTGATCTCATTTAATTCTCATAATAATCCTGTGAGATAACAATCATTATCTCAATTTCAGAGATTGAAATTGAGGCTAAACAGAATTAAATAACTTGCCCAAGGTCATGCAGCTAGGAAGTGAAGAGGCAGGATTAAGTCAAAGTCATTCTGGCCACAAAAGTCTGATCTTAACCACTGTTTTATGCATATCCTGGCCCCTGAATCCTAGGAGAACTGATTATAAATCCACTTAGTCTTAAGGGATCTGAGCTCCTGGGCTTACCCTGAGATCCTCTGATCTTAGAAAATATCTGCAAGCTATTGTTGATGGGTTGAGATAGACATCTGGTAAGACTTCAAAAATCTGTGGAGGGACATGGTCATTTAAATAAGTATTGCTTAGTACACCAAGTTACTAATGTGATACATAAATTCAGGAATTGTTTCCAAAAGACATTATTTGAAGATTTATTCTGTATCTATTATGTACATGACATCATGATGCAGTTATATATATATGGTGGCCGTATTTTCCAAGTAAAAATTTTGAATGGATAGTAGGAGTGATTATATCTTTATGGGGACAAGAGAACACAATGTTGAAAGAAAATCAGAACAGCTCCATAACGTAAGATACAAAGATGAGTTAAGATACAGATCAGCCTCAAGATGAAAAAGCAAAGATTGAACCTGTAATAATAGTGGAGTCTTGAATTAGTAGACAAATTTAATTATATATATACATATATATATATACATAATATTTATTTATATTCATCTTATATAAATATATATTTATATATAAAGGAAGAGAGAGAGAGGAATAGTATGTCTTTGTTAAAGATCAGTAACCAAGAGCTGTCAGAACTTTATAGTTTATTTTTAAACTGTTTAAAATAAACTACTTTAGTGAAGTATAATAGACATAGAGTAAACAAATTGTAAGTACAAATCGATAAATTTTGACAACCTATATCAAGAAATAGACCATTCCCAACACCCCAGAAGCTACTTCACACCCCTTTTCAGTCACTAATCCCTCTCCCCCAAAATGATCCTGAAGTAGAGTATCCTGAAGGTCTACCATAACTGATTAGTTATGCTTTTTTTAACTTTATGCACATTAAAATCTAGATCATTTGTTGTTTTGTGCCTGGCTGCTTTGTTTTGTTCTATTCAATATTATGTTAGTAAATTTATCCATATTTTTGCCTCTAGCAATAGTCTGTTCATTTCCATTACTGTGCAGTGCTCTGTTGTAAGACTTTTACCAAAGTTTTTCCAGTTTACTGTCAACCTTTGGGTTATTTACAATGTTAAGCTGTGCATATTAATAGTTCACTCCTTTTTATTCCTTAGTACTCTTCTATTGTATGGATATACTACAATTTGTTTTATCCATTTATTTGTGGATGGACATTTGAGTTGTTTCCAATTTGAAGCTATTATAAATAAAGCTACTATAAATCTTCATGTGCATGCATATGCTTTTATTTCTCTTGGCTAGGAACCTAGTTGTAAAATAGGTGGGACTTATGATAGCTATCTATTTAACTTTTTAAGAATCTGTCAAACTATTTTCCAGACTGCTTGTACCATTGGGCCTTCTTACTAGCAACATATGAGAGTTCCAGTTGCTTCACATCCTTTCCTACACTTGATCTGAACCACTTTGAACTATAGCCATTCTAGTGGGTGTGTAGGCGTATCTTTTTTTTTAAATTCTTTTTTAATGTTTAGTTTTGAGAGAGAGAGAGAGAGAGAGACAGAGTGCAAGCGGGGGAAGGGCAGAAAGAGAGAGACACACACAGAATCTGAAGCAGGCTCCAGGCTCCGAGCTGACAGCACAGAGCGGGGCTGGAACTCACAAACCTTGAGATCATGACCTGAGCCGAAGTCAGTGCTTAACCGGCTGAGCAACCCACCCACGCTTGTAGGCGTATCTTATTATTTTCATTTCCCTAATGATAAAGATTTTGAACAATTTTTCACCTATTTGCCATTTATATATCTTCTTTAGTAAAATTTCCTGGTTTTCATTGGACTGTTTGTCTTATTAAGTTGTAAATATTTTTTGTATAAACTAGATACAAGTCCTTAATTGCATTATGATTTGCAAATATTTCCATATCATATTTATTTTTAATTTATGAAAAATTGTTGTTGCTGTCATATGAAAGTAAAATTTATTTTTATATGAGTTTATTCAGCAATGTGCATAAAGTCTGAATTCATTTTTTAATTCAAATATTATTTCTATAAATTATTTTTGAAATTTTAATTTACTACATATCACCTGTTAAGTACAAAAATTACATTTTTATTTCTAGTCTTTATATATTTTATTTATTTATTTTATTGCACTCACTAAAAATCCCTGAAATAATGTTGAATAAAAGCAGTGACATTTGACATCATTTGTTCATTTTTTCAATATTTCACCATTAAGTATAATGTTTGTTATTTATTTGTTGTAGACTATTTGATATCATATTAAAGAAGATTTCTTCTATTTTTAGTTTAGTAAGAGATTTATGATGTGTGTATGTTAAATTTAGTCAGGTGCTTTTTTATGTGTATATTAAGATGACTGTATGGCTACAAGATACAACAGAATTGGATGTTTGTATGAGTGTATTATAAAGGGTGAATTTTGCTGTAGGTAATTATACTTTAATAAAAGCAAATTAATTCAAGATCTGTCTTATGGTCAATCATGGCTATTTTTCGACTTGTTTGTGAAAACGTATCTATGTATAACTTAATTGTTCCCAAACTTCACAAGCCTGTAAGACTAGTGCTATCAGTTGGTCTACATTTCACTGATTCTCACCATGAGCTGTTTGCCTTACTACCTAGCTCCCAGCAGCAAAGTTCCCAGGGGCCTCTTGAAGACACTGTTTCTATGAGGCACTTTGTGCCCCCCAAACAGTAAAAGCATCATAGTAGAGTTGCCAGATTTAGCAAATAAAAATGCAAGATAACAAGTTGAATTTGAATTTCAGATTAATCACAAATAATCTTTATCATACAATATCTGTGATGGTCAGTGATGAGGCTGAAAGTGAACAATCTACTGTGTTAACTCTTTGACATATATAGTTCAATATTTGGGTATAAAACTTATGCCTCAGTGTTGTGTGGGGTTTTCAGTAAAGGAGTTATTACCATCCTATCTGCCTGGCCTAAAGCATGGTGATCCTGTGGACCCATTGCAAAGATAGCCACCATACCCTCTTGGTAGTCATCCCCCTTCTCTAATGAAAAATCTTTGCTACCAGACCAAAGTGGCCATCTGGTAAAATTTGCCCCCTTTGGGTGGACCTGCTTCACTAGACACACCATTAACATGTCTGAATATAGGTAAGGTTTCCACTAGAAACCTGACATAACTGCATACACATAAAGATGAGATTTCGGGGAAAAATAGTTTAACCTTTAATTGTGTTAATCTTTAAGATTAGCCCCTCTGTGAAGTCTGCAGAATAAATTGCTTTAGATACATATGCTGGAATAGGGTTAACTCTGAAAAGGACATCTCAGCCAAATCTGTTCAACATTGACTCCTGTCTTTTTGTCAGATAATTTCCAATGGCTCAGCCAGCCAACCACAATGAAAGCTGAGGACATGAAAAAGGGCTTTCAGTGAGAGCTTATCAAACTGAAACCAAATGCAAGCTGAGCTTTAAAGATAGGACAGATGTCAGGACTCTCCAGAGGTGGGAGACCAAGATCTGCCCGTGTTTATCATCTTTACCTCTTGATTTTGCTGTTGTTTTCTACTGGTTTGACTTGACATGTGGAACATCACTCCTTCCCAGGCCTCTGAACTCAACAAACAACTGAGGGGAGTTGTGTTCATCAAAAAATCATATACATTTTGCTCACAGAGATACCTTCTTTACATGGACCACTGATTATAGCTGACAGTGCCATAGAAAACTATGGCCAAAGATAGTTTTCATGCCCAGGTTTCTGTTATTTTCTGTAACCAAGTAATTTCTTGGAACACTGTCACCAATGCCCTAGCCCCTATAATTGCCTCCAACCTGAACCCACATATCCCTTTTCTTAATCTGTCCCTATCAAAAAATTGCATTCTTATATCCTTGACCCCCAATTTCAAGAACTAAAGTGGTATTTTTGTTTGTTTTTTTAAAATAATACCTATAGTTTTCAGAGTGCTTTTCCACATATTATCTCATTTAATCCCCAGAACCTTACTAGAAGAGAGGCATTATCTGAATTTTTTTTATATTAGAAGTTTGAGGCTCACAGAGGCCAATGAACTTGCTCAAGGTCAGTGATTGTCAGAGTTGGGACCCAAATCTTGGTCTTTGGGCTCCAGATCCATCCTTTTTATACCCAAACAGAGGCCACAGAATGGGGATAAGTACCTTTACCTTGCTTAGCACTTAGAGTATTTCAAATTCATTTGAGCCAATGAATTCAGAGAAGTCATAGAGAGCTCAGGATTTCAACTTTCATTTCAAGAAGAAGATCTTGTGAATTCAGGCCTGTATTCTTGCTTGCTAATGTGCCTAATCAGCAGCTACCCTCCATAGTCTAGAATTTAAGCTCCGGTCTGTCCCAGTGCCCACCACTCCTCATGGTATCCCTGACACTCAGATGCAGTGTTAGCTACCATCTATTATGATACTCAGATTGCTGTTTCTCTTATAAGAAAGTAATATTTCTTTGCATGTATGAGTCTATTGAAATCAGGATAAATGACAAGCCATAATTGAGAGGACCCCATGCTTCCATAAAAGTAGACAGGTATATTATTTTTGTATGTAAAGTCTAACCTCACATGTTTAACATGAAAACAAAGTGTGTCTACCAGAATAACATGCCCAGTTACCTTCTCATGTCTCAGGAACATGCCTACTCCTACAAACATGTGAACACTACTCCAGGCTGTTTCTTGAGCAATTGTAAGAACTTCATAATAGGCCTCTGGGTCTCTTGAGTGTTTCCACTTCAATCAGTTATACACTAACATTTATACACATTGCATCCTTGCCCACAACTGTCAATGGCAACCCATTGCTTTCATAATAAAGTCCAAACTCCTTGAATTGTTAAAAATTACAGGCCAATGCCTTCCCTCATTAAACTGGCTGGCCATAAGGCTCTCAAATCTAGCTGCAGCCCAGATGAACTCAACTCAACTCAATTCAATTCATTTTAATTCAACTCAGTGCATATATGTTGTATGCCTTCTAAATATGAGGAAATATGCTTGTCCAATGGGAGGAAAAGAGAGAGGAAAGACTATTCTTCAGAGTGCTTAAAATTTTCAAGTGAAGATAAGTCTCAAATTCAAAGAACTCAAGTGAAGGAGAAAGTCATGGTCATTAAAAAGAGGAAACTTTAGGGTTCTGAGAAGGAAGATATTACTTTTAATTGGTCTAGGATCTCTGCCTTCAATCCTTTGTTATTCCCTTAGCTGACCAATTATTTCACAGCCACCCAACATCTTGTACAATTCCATCACCACACAATTGCTATCTTCTTCCTCCTGTCTGAACAGTCCTTTTTGTGCAGTCTTTCGCTTTTCTGTAATCCCTATGGTCTTCCCCTTCATTCACCTCCCCTGATCCCCTCAGCCCACAGTGGCCCCTCCTTGTTGCTCACAAAACAGTGAAAGACATATCCATTGTGAATCTTGAATTACCTTTCAGAAGCATCCACTGGACATTCTTGAATCTACACAGAAGCTACTGGAGTGCAGTGAACATGTCATACATGATTCTGCCTTTCTAATGTTGAAAGGAGAGTATGACTCCAAAAAAATGCATTGGTTTATTAATTACATTCAAAACAAATCTGTATACACACAAACAGCTTCCTTTCTGATTGAGACAGCATTTTTTCCCCAGGGTTCTCTCTTGAGTCAAACAGATAAGACAACCCACCATGTTGCTCTTCTAAAAATAAATCTCCAGATCTTGGGAACCACATATGGCATGCATCCTTCCTAGCCCTCCTAAGCCCTGGTCCTTTTCACTGCTTGGATAACCAGAATTCTATAGGTAAAGAATTACAGACACTTCTGTGACTTATTTTAAGTGCCACATAGTATTCTGCTGGGGACAAAACACTAGATAAACAGTTTCTCTTTTTTTTTTTCTTTCCTTGGCCAAGGTGGCAGTTGAACTCAAAATCCTAAGCCAATTTGAATGGTATGTATTATAGACATAGAATGTCAATATATGTGCAAAGCAATATGAAGCATTAGGTCAAGATAATCTATACTCCTACAAATGTTCTTCATGTAGAACTCTCAACTCTCACCATAGGATTTTCTTCCATGAGGGTCAATACATGTAAAAATAAGACACAGAGAGAAAGGATGCTGTGGAAGACTGATTTCAAGAAAGGTGGTCACACAGCATCTTTAAGAGAAGAATTTAAGGAGATGAAGATATTGGGGATTAAAGAAATGTCCTGCCCTAAATCCATTAGGAGCTAGAGGATAAGATATGGATGGAATGAATTGTGATAGGCAGGCCAGGAGATAGATTCAGGAACTCAGCACAGACAGACATTAAACCATGTAAACATGAAAGACCCTGATGCTGGTCAAATTTTGGAATTAATTAAACCATGGATCTCAGAGTCAGAGCAGTCTCTTTCCCCATTTATTTATCCATTTAATGATAAAGTTGGGCATAGTGTTCTTTGACTCCAGGGATGGAAAGAGACTTAAGGTGACTGTAGCAGAGATGGTAAGATTCATGAAATGTTTTATTCATTCCTTGCTTTTTGTAGCCACTGTGCAGTTAGATGGGACCTGTGACTGACTCTGGCCAATGAAATATGAGTCTTCATTATTTCCAGGTTGAGGCAGCAAAGAACCTTGTACAATTCTCTTGTCTGTCTCTTCATTCTTCATTCCATACTGAGCAGCTACAATGTGGTGGCACTCCTGGCAGTCTGGGTGTCTGAGTTACTGCATGGAGCAGACCCCCCTGCTAACCTACACTGGACACATGTTAAGAATGAGAAGAAGACTTTTGTTTTGTCGTACCACTGAAAATTTGGGAATGGTTATTATTGAAGCAGAATTTAGTATCTGTTGAACACTACAGTGAGCTAGAGAGTGGCAGAGATGAGAAAAGAATTCAGGTTTCTAATAGACACAAATCCAGGGATGACATGTGAGGGGAGAAAATGAAGGCAGTTTCACTTTAAATCAAGAAAGCCTTTTTAATAATTTATTTACTCAATCATTCACTCATTCTTTAATTCATTTAAATCCATATTTACTGATAATCTGTGTATCTGTGCCAGGCTGGGGATACCAAGGTGAATAAGTAAATTGTGTGACTGCCTTCAGGATGTTTAGTCTGGCCAGGCAGGCAGCCATGTAAGGAAGTAAACAGCATGCAAAGACATAAGTATTGTAGAAGTGCTGTGTGTATGGTGCTCCAGAACTATTGTTGAAACCCCACACTCTTGCAAAGAGTCAGGCAAATCTTCCCAGCTCATTTGTCCTGAAGGGCCAAGAAGATGGATAAGGAAAAGACACTCCAGACAGAAGGAACAACACTTAATTGCTCAGAGGCAAAAAAAAGAGTGAGTTGTGTGGCTTCTCAGGAGAAGGAGACAAAGTTTGGCTCCTAATGAACAAGGAACTTGGATCTTATCTTTCAGACCATAGAGAACTACTAAAGGTTTTTAAGGGAAGTTATACTGAGGCACCTGTCAGGAGTTTCTTGCAAGAATCCAGGTGTGCGGTGATAGGAATCTAAAAAAAAAAAAAAATGGTAGCAGAGAGCATAGAGAAGCAGGAATATTCCTTTCTGTTCTATGGTAATTATTAAGGGGACTTTGGGCTACTACTAGGTTACATCAGAAAAATTTCTCCTCTTGGAGAATAGCCAAGACTCTTCCCAGCAGGCTTTCATGCAACAGGGCCCCAGGTATCATAAATGTAACATCTTAGAAATTCTGACATCTTTCTGGTTCCCTTCACCCAGGCTACAGTGACTCTGCAGGGATGGCCTGGAAATAATGAAGCTTGAGAAAGTCTCTGAAAGTAATCAATCGTTTCGTCTCCTGGTGCCATGTCCTGCTCATTAAGTTATTGTGGAGATTCATTAATCCAGTGTAAAACTGTAATTAAAAATAATCTCCTTTTCTTGGAGAAGTGGAGAAGGAAGGGGTTTCAGAATAGAGCAGCAAATAACTAGGCCGATTACCACAGTCAGAACATGATGATAGCAATTCACCTTTCTCTCCCTTTCTGTAAATTTCTCTTTATTGGAGAAGCTGCAGACTTTTGCACTGAACAACTTTCTGTCACATATGTATATTGCATTATGGCTTTTTGATATCCATTCCCACTCTTGGACTCAACTGCTTCTCACACCCTCCTTGTGAGGCAGCTGGGAACCCCTTTTCACAGGTAAGGAAACTATGGTCCAGTACATGTGGAGATAAGGTCTGCACAAGACACTAGAGTACTGTTCCCCTTAGTGTCAGTGAGGGCCCATTTTGCTTTACCAAACTGGTACCCCAAACTGAACTGTAGCACCACTGGTGCTGCAAAGTAGGCATAGGGACCCTGAGGCCTTAATCCACGGTGCACATGTATAGAGGCAGAATTACCACCAAATGCCTATGGAAAAACATGAGCTGCAGGGTCAGGGAGACTTAGTCCAAATCCTGCCTCTACTATCTACCAGCTATGTGGCCTATAACAGTCACCTAAGATTTCTGGGACTCAGTTTTCTTATAATAAAATGGGGTTATAATAGTTCTTATTAATTCAACAAATATTTATTGAGCATTGAGAGGCTGTTGTAGCTGCTGGGAATATAGCAGTAAATACAATAAATCCTCTCCCCTCATGGAGCTTACATTCTAGTGTATTAGGTGGGGTGACAGGCAATATCTGTCTTGAAGGGTTGTTTTAAATAAGATAACTTAGCATAGAGTAGATGCTAAGGAAATGCTCACTCCTTCTGCCTGCAATGTCTTCTCCACAAGATGGCTCCTGAAGAAAGCTATAGATTAGGGAAGTCTCCTTAACTTGTCATCTTACTCATTCTTTCCTTGTGGACTCTCTCCCTGCTCCCCAGAGCCTACATCCTGTTTTGTTTTGTTTTGTTTTGTTTTGCTTTGTTTTGCTTTGCTTTGCTTTGAGTGCTCTAGCCCTTTTAAAGAACATCCAGACATAGTAGTAAGGTCAGCCCACTCCCAGGGATTTTACTTGCTAACAGGGACTCTAGTAAAGAAATGCTTGAAAGATGTGAAGGAATAAATCTAGAGCCTGGATATTCAGACTGTGTGACAGGCTCTGGGGATCTAGTTTGGATCTCCCTGCCTCACCTGCAATTTGCACCAAAACGGTGGGCATCTAGTGCTCAAAGGCAGGTACTCTGTCATAATCACAAAGGAGCTGGATAGGATGTCAGGAGAGTCAGTGGTTTCCCCAGAGGTTTTGTAAGTCCTAGGGGCTTCCCTGGAGGCCTCAGGGAGAGGAAAGAACAGGCCAAGACCTCTGAGCTGGCTCCACTGTCTCACTATCTACTCCCATCATTTCACCCCCAAGAGCAGCAATTTTGTAAGCCAGAGTTTCAAAAGAATTCTAATGAGACCCTACAGCTCTAGTTTCCCAGCCAACTTTTCCCATCCTAGATTTTGAGCTTCCATCTGACATCCAACTGTTGCAGGGAGTATAGTCACAAAGTCACAGAAGGCAGACTGGAATCACAGCTTCCACCATGCATAGTAGGGTCCTCGGGTCCAATCCATTTCCAACATTGGGTTATTGTGAACTCCTGACATCTTCCTTAGAGGTCAGGAAATGCCTCCCACTGCAATGGAGGTAGAATTCTACTATCAGAGAACAAAGGCTTTCATTCCCCAGGGAAGCTCAGATTAAAGATGAAAGAAGCCCTGGGAGAGGGTACCAAGTTCCAGTGATCCTTTCCCTGAGTCCAGCAACAGATTAAGGAGACAAGGGATGAGCTCCTGACCTAGGAAGGAAGTCAGGGAAAAGGGAGGGGAGAGGAGACACCTGATGTCCCAGAGACAGAGGCCACTTGCTTAACACTTGGGTCCTGATAAGAAGATTCCCCTGGTGTCTGTGGAAAATTGACCTCCTCAAATTTGTCCCACATAGCATACTTTAATTAATGAAAGATTCATTTAGTATCCAGATGTGCCCAGATCAGCTGGGCACAGGAACGTAGAAAGACGCAGCAGACACAGACACTTCTCTTGAGATCAGATCTCCACAAAAGACAACAGGAACTTGGGGACAGCAAAAGATCAACTGGGAAACTCTTGCTTTATGAGATGCTCTCTGGTACCTAGGAAAATTGATTTAACTGCTGTGAGGCTCTAAGAGCCCCTGGAAAGAGAAAATAACCAGAATAACCATAATTGAGCAGCTATGCGTCTGATCCTTACCATGCATGGTCATGCTGGAATGTCACAAAAATCCTGTATGAAAGATACTACCATTGCTATGATTATTGCCATTTCACAGAAGAGCAAAATGAGGCCTCAAGGGACTAGAAAGTAGTCCAAGGTTGCCTAGTTATGGATGAAGGGACAAGCATCAAACTGAGATATACTGCGTCACAGAGGCTCAAAACTATGATATGAAAGATATAAAAATCAAGACCACCTTGTCGAACCCCAACAATAAATACAATGGGGTCATTCCACAAGGGAAAGAGGTTGATGCAAGAAACTAACACAGCTTGAGCTCTACCGTGTGCCTGGCATTACACAATACTATTCACAAGTACTATGTCACTGAACCCTCCCTCACCCAGCAACAACCTGAAGTAGGCATTCTAATAGCAATCAAAATCTTAGAGTGGAATTTGCCCATGACCAGAGATTCAAACCTAGGTTCGACAATCCAAACCAAGATTTTTATTCCTCACTGGTCACCTTCTGAAGAGAAATCAACCTTGTAGAATAGATGAAAAGGATGGGGATAGGGATGAAGAGTGTGGGGTGAAGAGAGAAGGGAGAAAAGGCCAGAAGGAATTTTATCTATTGTCCTAAAAGCCAGACAAGCATTGAAGCCTTCCTGAGATTTGGCTAAGGTGGACTAGGTTGGGGTGGGCGATCCTGTAAATGAGGGCTGTCTGCTTTCTCAGACCAAACTCCTCCCTTGGCTAGAAGGTTGGCCATAAACCACAAATGACTCAATGGCTAAAGGCAAAGCTCTTTTGAAGGCACTGCTATCAAACAGCTTAATTGCACCAGGCAATCCCTGCCATTCCTTCAATAGATAAATAGCTGCCACAGAAGCCATTAATTGGAATGGCTTAAATAGCTGCTGTTTATTTACTGTCACAGGGAAGGCTACTGTCTGAGCCTCCAATAGGGAAGCCTGGCTGGATCTCTTCCCACCCCCACCCCATGCCTCCCCGCCCCATCCAGCCCTCAAGCCCCTCCTTCCCTCCTTTAGGGAGCGGTGCCGGATCAGCGTTTTTATTTTATGTTGCCTGATTTATCTGTTCTGTGAAGCTTTCATTTCAACTTGGAGAATGTTCAAAGTAAAGCTCACCCTGTTACAGACTTAATTGGACCATATTTCAGTCCCAGTGCATCTGTTCAGTGTGGCTTCCTTATCCTGGGTCCATAAACTTTTATTAAGTTATATATCAGGGAATATACATATATATTCCACTAACATGTTTGGGATCTTTTTTCTCCTCCCCCCTTCCTTTTCTTTTGTTGTTTTTATTTTCACCACAGGGGAGGAGTGCTGATGGGCTCAGAGGGACGTGGAATAGAACTTACTCTATTTCCCTATTTTTGTTTAAAACAGAAAGGACAGGGTCACATTAACCTCAATTTAGTGCAGCGACTTGATGTCAGAGTCGGGATTTGCTAATTTCCATTCGGTTTATTGGGTGTGTTTGATATGCTAATTTTCAACACCCGCCTCCCCAACCCCTCCAGGAAATTTGCCTTTCAATAGTGCAGCTCTTGGGGGAAGGGGAGAGAGATAAGGGAAATGGGATAATTTTGAAAAAGAAAAGAGACTAAAGCCTTAAAGTGGAGCTGTAAAAATGGCTCCCTCAATACTGTTTAGTAATTTGAAATATCATTTTAAAGTAGATGCAAAAGTACCATGCCACCTGGAGGGGAAACATACCTCTTGCCTTGGGCCCCTGGTTCTTGCATTTGACAGTCTGGATTGAAGGCTGTGATTGATAAACCTGTTACTGATGTCACATTTGCTCTAATATGCCACAATAAAAGTTCTCTTCCTTGAAAGTGTCTTGGTCTACCCTAGTCCACAGATTGAGATGTTGCTGAGTCAAGCCATAGAAGGTAGCAGAGGAAGGTTTTCCCAAAAGAAACTCTGGAAAAACATTTGAATATCAGAAAGTACATGGAGTGGCAGGATATAACAGTAATGACACTCACCAGTTACGTGTGATGAGAACTTCATGCTTTCCAACGTGTGTAGCAAAATTCAGATTAATCTTGCATCCATAATTTCTGTGTTGGTACCCACAGAATTTTATTTTTTTAATGCTTATTTATTTTCAGAGAGAGGGAGAGAGTGAGAGAGAGAGAGAGAGAGAATTAGTGGGGGAGGGGCAGAGAGAGAGGGAGAGAGAAAATCCTAAGCAGGCCCAAGACTGACAGTTCAGAGCCTGATGCAGGGCTTGATCTCATGAACTGAGAGATCATGACCTGAGCCAAGATCAAGAGTTGGAGGCTTAACCAACTGAACCACCCAGGTGCCGTGAGTGTCCACAGAATTTTAAGGTTCATCAAAATTCCCAAAACCAAGCCCAATCCTTTCTAACATCACTTTAGAACCTGCGTATCCATGTATCAGTCAGCTAACTGGATCTGCTCCTCAGCTTCAGGTTTTGAGAGAGCATCACCTACAACACTACACTTTCCATTACCACCTGTGGTTATTGACTTCATTGTTTTGTTTGGGGGAAGGAACACTTTGCCTTTCCCACCCTCTCCCACATAACACCTTGAGGATCCTTGCTTAACCATCCTCAGAATCTGGAGGAGCCTGCCATTCCCATTCCAGATTCTGAGGATGGTTAACTTGAAAACTTCAGTTAAATATTGCAATAGAAAGAGAACAGACTGGGCAATCAAGCAAATCTGGGACTGAAATCCAGCTCTGCCATTAGTTGTGAAGCTTTAGACACAGTGTTTACCCTCCCTGAACTTGTGTGTCGTACATACAATTTAATTATCTTACAGGATGCCTTCAGGTTTAGAGATAGTGGATGTGAAAACATTTAGTGCAGAGCCTAACTCATGAATTTATTGTTGTTGATGTTGTTGCTGTTATTATTATTACTATTTTAGTAGCAATAATATTAGGCCACTACTATTATCATCACCATATTATTTTGTTATTACTGTTATTATGTTGAACTGCTATTTTATTATTATATTATTATTATTATTATACACATGAAGAAACTGAACCAAGAATTTCATTCATCCAATGTCAAGCTTTAAAATTTTGTTTAAAGTAAAAACATACATTGCACATACGTACATGGTCCCACACTAGGTATTGGAGATGATAGAAGGTGAAGGCAGAGTTGTTTTCACTTGAAAATTCTGAATCCAATTGAGGGAAGACTGTATGTGAAGTGAGCAGAGGATGGGGAAGGTGGAGAGAAAGGAGCATCCTTCGTTCATATACAACCACCACAACACTAAGTGCTCTAAACAAAGTACATGCAGACTGTCTTAGGGACATAAAGGAGGGTCTAGCTGGAAAATGGAAAGGCATCTCAATAGCTGTGCTATTACGGATAGGTTTTGATGAAGCATGTGTTTACCAGACAGGAAAGAAAGAATGGCATTAAGAGTAGAAAAAAAAATGATTTATACAAAAGCTTGGGGAGGAAGGCATATGATGTGTTATGGACTAGTTAGAAGTTCACTGTGATAGAAATATTGGGTATCTAAGTAGAAGTGGTTAAAACCTATTGTATAAGTTATTGCTGCTTAATAAACTATTCTAAAACTTAGTTTAAAGTAACAAACATTTATTATCTCACAACTTCTGTGGGTCAGAAATCCAAATGTACCTTGGCTGATGCCTCTGACTCTGGATCTTGTCTCTAAGGTTGCAGTTGAGGTGTCAGTCATCTTAAGGATATACTTTGAATTGATTCTCTTCCAGGCTCACTCATATGGCTATTGGCAGGGTTCAGTTCCTCACTAGCTGCTGACCAGAGACTTCTTTCTGTTCCTTGCTATGTGTGCCTCTCCATGGAGCAGCTCACAATACGGCAGCTGACTTCATCAGAGTGAGGGAAGAAAGATGGCAAGAGAGCAAGATAAAGCCATCAAGGTGAAAATCAAGGTCTTTTTCTAATCTCAGACATAATAAACCATCACTATTGCCATATTCTATTGGTTAGAAGCAGGTCAGGGACAGGGCTACAAAGGAGTGAATACCAGGGGCCACCTTAGAAATTTGCCTACCGCACATAGGCTGGGGGAAGTTTGTGAAGGCAATTATAGGCTCAGCCAAGGAACTTGTACTTTATTTTATGGGAAGCTACTGAAAATGTTTAAGGGCTGGGGAGTGGAGATATTGATACAATTAGATTTACATTTTAGATTGGATCACCAGCAGCATTTGAAGGAAGGACTCCATGGGAGAGATTGGAGATGAGGCCAGCCTGATGGGACTGCTTCAAGCAGGAGATGGTGGGGACTTGATCCAAGGCAGTGAGAGAAGAGGTGGAGAGGAGGGGTCAGGTTGTAGAGCATTTTGTAAATAGAAACAACACGTCTGACTTGATTCATTGTAAGATGAGTAAGGGAAACAAGTCAAACCAGGGTAGATTAACTGGGTACCTATCCCTATACAGAAACAATATGTAAGTACTTCTGGAGTAGGATTGAACAAGAGTTGTTTGGCTCTGGACTGATCCTTGCCCAGGTAATGGCAAAGTAGGAGCTAGAACTCAGGTAAATGTGCTGGTCTGTTCTCTGCAGCCTCCTACCATGTTGTTAAAGAGCTGAAAACTTTGGATGCAAAGGGTCTGGGCCCTAATCCTGGTCCCATCATTCACTAATAATGTGACCTACAATGAATTATTGCCTTGTCTGAGTTCCTTTAGGGTAAAATGGATATAGTGCTGAAACACTTTAACAGATTATCATGAGGATTAAATAAAATAACCTATGCAATATGCTTAGCATAATCTCTGACACCTGCTAAGTATTAGCTGTTACAAATATTTTCAGGCAGTGTGTAGGTATTTGCATTATGTTGGGGCTCAATTCTAGTATCCTTTAAATCTTACCTAGAGATGTGCAGAGTACTTTAACCACAGGTAAATTTGCCCTTAAATCCAATCCTGGCCCTCTAGGATAGCTGTTACATCCAAAAGCAGTTAATTATACTTAGATTCTAGTTCCTGTTGTATTGCATTTCAGTGTTTTCTGCCTCCTGGAGTTTGGAATATACTTCATGCCCACTGCTGTCTTCAGCAAAGCAGAAATCTACAATACCTCTTTCACTATTTCTTTGCCCCACAGAGCTCAGAGAAACTTATACATTGTAAGCAATGCCTTCTTTTTAAATTATTGACATATAATTGACATATAATATTAGCTTCAGATGTACAGCATGATGATTCAATATTTGTATATAATACAAAATGATTACCACGATGAGTCTAGTTAACATCCATAACCACGCATGGGTACATTTTTCTTGTGGTAAGAACTTTTAAGATCTACTCTCTTAGAAGCGACACCTTCTTTAAGGATCAATCTCTTTCTTTCTTCATTTATTCCACAAATTAAGGATGGACTATGTGCAAGTACCTTAGTATGTATGACTTAGGATACAATGGTGAACAGGACAAATGTTTCCTGAATCACGGGGCTTCCTTTCTAGTGGGAGAAGTGGAGAAGAAAGAAACTGTTAGTGCTAGGAAGGAAATGAGCAGCAGTGAACAGTCAGAAGAGGGCTCTTTGAAAAAGTGACATTGAAGCTGAAGGATGAGAAATACTAGCCACTTAAATAGCAAGATGAGGGCATTGCAGGCATAAGGAAACCCCAAGTGCCAGGACTGAGGTTGGGATGGCTTGGAGTGCTCCAGGAACTGGAATTAGGCCATAGGCAACACTGTTAATATAGAAAGGGAAAATGAGCCACATAGGTGATTGTGAAATTTTCTATAACCAAGTTAAAAAATAAATAAATAAACCGATCAAATAAACACATTTATTCAACCCAATATTGCCGGAGACCAGCTCCAGCAACCAGGGGTTGCCGAAGGAAGAACGGCATCGGTGAAAATAAAACTAAAATAAAAAACTAGAAAATAAAAAAAACTAAAAAAAAAACAAAACTAAAACTAAAATAAAAAACTAAAATAAAAACAAAAAATAAAAATGGACACAGACAACAGCAGTGTGTTGAACTGGCCGATTTATTGCAGTAAACATGGCATTATATATGTTAGTGATTTCCTTGTATCATACGTCATCTATGTTTTTCTAACATTACCTAATTTTGAAAATGTTCCTATGTATAAACAACCTTGAAGAAATAACATGGTGATTTTCCCCTAATTTTCCAGCATACCCTTTGATTATAGATTAATTTCTTACATTATTCCATTATGCATCTGCATTTATCTATAATCTACAAAGCGTTTGCTTTGCTGTTCTCGTGAAAGGCCCTCCATTTCTCAACACCTCAAATGGAACAGTTACAAGGACATGACCTCCTAACAACATGAGGCCAGAAGAACAATGTGTTTGCCTGGGTCCGAGGTGCCAGAAATGGGCTGAAAAAGCCTTAGAAACCCATGCCTCATACATTCTCAGAGGGAAAATGCACCTAGGAACCAATGAACCATTCTGTAGCTTAACCGACTAGGTTCGGTCATCATTTGGAATGCCTCCGGGGGGCCAGGTGGGCCTAGGGTTTGAAGTCACCTGTGCCCAGAGATACACTCCTTAGTTGCCAGAGTGAGGATTTAAAATCCATATGTTTCTCCTTTACAGGCCCTCTTTGCTGGCAAATGCACGAGGCTATCCTTCCTGTAAGTAGAGGAGTCTCCATAGGGGATGGCAAGGGCTAAATGTAAGGCCGTACAATTTCTTGCGGAGCCTTATTTTCTTCCCTAATGGTTCTTTTCCCAAGGGGCCTGCCGAGGGCAATTCCCCAACAGACAATACCCCAGGTAGTTTTAAGGCCAAATTACCTAAAAGCAGGAGTACAAGAAGCTTCACTGTCAGTGGCCTGCCCTGCAATCACCAATCCGTCCACAGCCCGGGCCCTGCCACTCAGTCTGGGATAGCTCAGCTTCCAGCACAATATAATATATGTAATTTCTTGTAGCCACATTTAAAAAAATAAAAATAAAATCTCAATTGTAACTAGACACATTGCAAACACTCAGTGATCATACATGTCCAGTGGCTACCATACTAGACAGCACAGCCCTAGGTTAAGTGAGAGGGACATTACATGAGACAAGATTGAGAGGATAGGGCTAGTCATGCAAAGCCTATGGGAGTTTCTTTCTGAAGCATGATTTCTAGAAGGGGAAGAGAGAGTCAGGGGACCCAGGTAGGAGCTATTGTAATAGAATAAGTGGGAGATAACAGGGACTTGAAGAGAAGTATTGTCAGTAATAGTAATAATAACTAACCCTTGCTTTTAGTGTCCTAAGCCCTTCACATGGATTCATTTATTTAATCCTCACAATGACCCAGGAAGGTGCTATTTTATCCTATTTTTCAGATGAGAAAGTGAGGTAAGGATAGGAGTGAGACCTGGATTTAAAATGAGGCAGTTCCTAAGCTCTTTTCTTGGCCACTAGGTTATGACAGTTCTCTTTTTTTAAATTTTTAATGTTTATTTATTTTTGA
The DNA here is from genome assembly GCF_023721935.1 of Panthera uncia. NCBI lineage: Eukaryota > Metazoa > Chordata > Mammalia > Carnivora > Felidae > Panthera > Panthera uncia. The sequence goes on along the minus strand of NC_064811.1, from coordinate 164,480,106 downwards.
GAGAGAGAGAGAGAGAGAGAGAGAGAGAGATTGCAAGTGGGGAAGAGGCAGAGAGAGAGAAGGAGACACAGAATCCAAAGCAGGCTCCAGGCTCTGAGCTGTCAACACCTAGCCTGATGTGGGGCTTGAACCCAGGAACTGTGAGATCATGACCTGAGCTGAAGTTGGACACTTAACTGACTGAGCCACCCAGGTGCCCCTGACACTTTTCTGACAGAGACAATAGGACTCATGTGCTAGGCATATTTGGGGGAGAACCAGTGGGAAAGGCTGATGGATTGGAGGGCACACTGAGGAAATGGAGGGATCGATGAGGACTCCAAAGTTTCCTATTTGAGTGTTCTGCTGGATGGAGATCCTTTTGCTGTGTCACAGAAAAGAGAGGACCTTAAGAGGAATGGTGTTGGGAATAAGAGCTGATGCCACAAATGTCTATGGCGATGCCTAGAACAAGACAAATGGCGATGCAAGATAGTAGTTGGATGCATTGCGGAGAGAGGTTCACTCTGCTCTGAAGATAGACCTTTGCAGCCACCAGAAGGTAAAAGGTATTTCAGGAAAGGATGAGCTCATTTAAGAGAAGATTAGAATGAAAAAAGACTATAAAGGGCCCAACACCAAACTCTGTAGGTCTTCCAAATGTAGAGGTGGGGAAGAAGAGCTGAAGCAACCAGCCTGTGGAGCACAGCCATGTTGTCTTTGCTCCCTGCTTATTTCCATGTGTTATCTTTCCGCTAGATAGTCTTCCTTTTCTCTACCTGCCAGCCTCTCGTTTAAATCCAGCTCAGAAGTCATTTCTCTAGAGGCTTTCTCATACTCTCTGAGGCAAAGCTGACCATTCTTTCCTTTATTTGTTTCCAAGGGCTGTCACAACAAATTGCCACAAACTAGGTGGCTTAAACAACAGAAATGCATTGTCTCACAGTTCTGGAAGCTGATACTCTGAAATGTGAATTCTGGCAGGTTCAAGCTGCCTCCAGAGATGCTAGGGGAACATTTCAGTTTCTGGTGGTCTCAAGCACTCCTTGGTGTGTGGCAGCATGGCTCCAACCTCTGCCTCTGCCCTCACATGATCTCCCTTCTGTGCCATGTGTATCCTCTGTGTCTCTCTTATAAGGACCCTTGTCATTGGAGTTAAGGTCAACTCCAATAATCCAAGATAATCTCATCTCTAGATCCTTACTTTCATCACATCTGTGAATGTAATTTGATAAAAGGTTGTTATTTATTAAAAGTACCAAGTAAGGAAAACACTCACAGGTTCTGGGGTGAGGATGTAGACATATTTTCCTAAGGCCACATTCAACCCACTGCCCATCCTCTGAGCTTACTCTTCTCTCTGTACTTACCTGTAATGCAGCAAGTAATGGATGCACATAAGGGTTTCTATTCCAACCAGAACATGCCTTCTCAACACTTTCTCTCCCAAGGGAGAGAAAATTGGTTGAGGAGGGAGAGATTACTCTTTTTTATGGATGGGTACAGATATACATACAGTACATAAAGTAATATATAGTATTCCATAGTATTGAAATTTCATGGTGGGGGGAATACTAGGGAAAAAAGTCTCAGTAGGCTCTGCAGACAGGAGGTAGAGTTGATAATGGGGGGGGGGGAAGTGTGAGAAACACTGAACTAGAATATTTTTCCCAAAGGTAGTTACCATGTCATGTTCATCTCTGTATATGTCACATACACATTCCCAGCCCCTGCATGCTCACACTCACACTCACATTCCAACAGCACCAGCATGGGGCTAAGAACAGTTCCAGCAAATTAACAACAAACAGATTTGCCTCCCGCATGTTCTTAGATGCTTCATTTAAACTTTGACTACAGTGGCCATTGTAGTCACAGGGTAGAGGCAGATCTAAACCTACCTCACCCTCCAGTTAATCTGCCCTCTGTCTCTGCCTGCACCCATACAGTGGAAGTATTTTGAATTATGGACTTTTATAGGCTCTGTTTTACAGCCAAACCCACAAAGACTAACAATTTGAAATGTCACTCCTGCAGCCATCGCTCCCTTCAGAACTCTATATATTTAAACAGAATTTTAGTTAGCAGAAAACCTCATCTTTAGAGAGAGGAGGGAGGGATGGGGGTGAGAAATCGACTGACTTAATGTTTTATCAAGAGGAAAAGAGTGTGGAAAGAGGTTTGCTGAACATCAAACGGGCTCCAGTGTGGTGAATTTAGCAAGGCAGAGAGCAGTGCAAATTGGAAGATTTAAAAGTCTGAAGTTTAAACATCGCTTTTGTTTTCCCAAGCTTTAGATATTAATAACACTATTGTGCAAATTATAAGTCTTCCCTTTTTAAGGAGACAGGGAGGAAACTAAACATTTGCATAAACCAATTGATTGCAATTCTGATGGCAGACATTTCCTAGTCCCCTTCCCTCTGCGCCATCTCTCCTGGTCCAATGAGGCACATTACCTCATTTAAGTGGGGCCCCTCCTGGGCTGCACTGGGCAGTTTGAAACTCTCACTACCTTTCTCTTAGCATCTGTCTCTTTTGTTCCTTCTTACAAGTAACTGCAAATGCCCTGGTCCTTGCCCTTATTGCCATTTTTTTTTCCTGAAATGCAATTACTCATTAACTGGTCTCTTTGGTTTCAGTTCTCTTTATCTTCCAAGCCATCCAGAATCCTTTCCCTCCACTTGTCTGCTAAACTGTCTTTTCCATCATGACACTTCTATGCTCAGGAATCTGTGATGGGTCCCTAAAGCCCACTGCCTCAGCTGGCTTTCAGGGATTTCCACACATGCTGAGGCATACCCTATGTCTTCTGCTCCTGGATACTTGCCCTGCCCTCTAACAAAGCCAGAAACTCACTTAGGCTTCCTCAAATATTTGTTCCATTTTCATCTCTAGGTCTCTGCCCTGCTGGATCTTTTGCCTGAAATGCCTTCTTCTTTCTTTAATTTCCACCTACTCTTCACTCTCCTTCAAGGGTCAGTTCATAACCTACCTTCTTCACAAGCTTTGGACACAGCAGCCCACTCTGAGGAAGGGGTTTGACACTGAACCATGTTCTGTACAAATACGTCATACCTAGCCTTCAGCAGGAACTTCCTAACTGGTAAAGAAATGAGATTTTGGGGACACCTAGGAGACTCAGTCAGTTAAGTGTCCGTCTTTGACTCAGGTTATGATCTTGCAGTTCGTGAGTTCAAGCCCCATGTTGGGCTCTGCAATGACAGTGTGAAGTCTGCTTGGGATTCTCTCTTTCCCTCTTTCCTTGCATTTTGCCCTCAAAAATAAATAAATAAACATTTTTTTTTTAAAAAATGAGCTATTCTACATTGTGATTGTGATGTTCCCAGTTCTGTACAAGATGGTAAGAAATAGTGTCAGGGTTGTTTGTTCATTTATTATCTCCATTGGTAGAATTGTATTAGCCTCATGAAGTGCTGATCACAGGCCAGCTTCTATATTAACTTATATCCTTTAATCCACAGAAGTAACTCTGCGCACTGTCCAGATATTCAGCCTGGAGAAATGGTAAAAAGGAGGTTATCAGGAGAGAGCATAAAGTTTTCTTGCTCTACCTCTGTCCATGGCTCTGTATAGAGAGCTTGATAGTTATCTCATTGGATCTTTTTCTATTCAGTTATTTAATATCCATGTGTTCTAATTCCATTTCTCAGATAAAGAAACTAAGGCTCCGTGAGGTTAATGACTTGTTTAAATGCAATGACTAGAGAGTGCACACCCGAAAATTGAATTTGCGTTTTCTGACTAAGAAGTTTCTTTCCAATCTCTGTGCCATTTCAAACTGCCATTACTGAGATATGCAGTAAATTATCTTTTTCATCTGTATAATGGGGAGAGTAAGTCAGTGCTTTTTCCAACTTTGCTCTAGAATGGAGATTGTGCTTGAAAAATCTCTGCAACATTGTGTATTAGCTTTGTCATAAATACCATTTGGATGGAGCCTGGAAATCCACTTTCATTATCCAAGCTGCATAAAGCACCACAAAGCCAGGAAGAAAGCCTCACCTACTGAAACCTGTAAATATTCCTTTCCAATAGTAAACAGCTTTGTGCAATAGTATTTACTTCTGACATGATGGTGCATGCACTAAGACAACTAACTATCCCTGCCTCTGGTCCATACTTTAAATGCACTTTGTGGTGTTATCACATGAAAGCATATTTAGGCTGCATTTGATGTGCAATTGTGTGTGTGTGTGTGTGTGTGTGTGTGTGTGAAATATGGAACTAGACACAGTTTCCTCTTCTTTTGATTAGAGTCACCAGTAAAATATGGAGTCATAAGTTTTAGTGCTGCAACAACAAAAGCAACCAAATCCTATCCTTCAGGACACCAAGAACTAACCATTATGAGAAAGTTTGGGGATTCCAGGGGGAAGTCATTTGCCCTTTTACCTCCTCTTCACTCCATTTGCAGAGTCTTTGCTGTTATGCATAGGCTCTGCCATCATCAACTTTCCCTCCATACTATTTTGTAAGGTATAACTTTTTCTTTTTGAAAGAGGGAGAGGGAGCAGGAGAGAGGGGCAGAAGGAGAAAGAGAGAATTTTAAGTGAGCTCCATGCTCAGAGCAAAGCCTGATGTAGAGCTTGATCCCATGACCATGGGATCAATCAATAGTCAGACACTCAACCAATTGAGCCACCCAGGCACCCCTGTAAAGTATCACTTTTAGTCTTAAGTACTAGAAAAGATGTCTGGTCAGGAAAATAATTTTCTTAGCTTTTATTTTTCAGCAAAAATTATCCTTTCTTCCCAAGGAAAATTTAACGTGGAATCTTAACACATAAAACAGAGAATGTTATTTTGTTATAGGTACTTATTTATAAACTTAAATTTTTGTCATTTACTTAATGTAAATTCAACCCAACGTGAAAGTTCAATGAACACTAGAATTTTAAAATTAAAAAAAAAAAATTCTAACGTTTATTTATTTTGGAGAGACAGAGAGAGTCAGAGCATGAGCAGGGGAGGACAGAGAGAGAGAGAGAGACAGAGACAGAGACAGAGACAGAATCTGAAGTAGGCTCCAGGCTCTGAGCTGTCAGCACAGAGCCTGATATGGGGCTCGAACCCATGAACCATGAGATCAAGGCCCGAGCCAAAGTCAGACACTCAACTGACTGAGCCACTCAGGTGCCCCGAACACTATAATTTTAATTTTTTTTTAACGTTTATTTATTTTTGAGACAGAGAGAGACAGAGCATGAACAGGGGAGGGGCAGAGAGAGAGGGAGACACAGAATCTGAAACAGGCTCCAGGCTCTGAGCTGTCAGCACAGAGCCCGACGTGGGGCTCGAACTCACGGACCGTGAGATCATGACCTGAGCCAAAGTCGGACGCTTAACCGACCAAGCCACCCAGGTGCCCCAGGAAAATCCTAATCCAAGTGGATAAGTAATAAGGTACTTGACCATACAATTTCACCTGAACAAATATATGCACATCTAAATTAAAATTAAATAAAGTAAAAGTAAATAAAATAAAAAGCAAAATGGCGTTGAGCTACAACTGTGCTAATCACTGATTTAACTGTAAGAATTTTAAATGTAGAAGACAGTGTAAGAAGCTTTATTCTGAGATCTGCATAAAAACATGCTAGTGTAGTAGCTAGTAGGCTCCTGTGTATTTTCATTTGGCATATAGAATATTTGAATAGTGTGTGTGTGTGTGCGTGTGTGTGTGTGTGTATTACAGCTTTGATCTGAATAAAACATTTAAAAATTATAAGAAATAAGAATAAAATTAATGTGGAACTGTTGAATTAATGGTCTCCACTGCTTTAAAATTCTGGACAACACAATATGAAAGCACTTATTCTAAGGTTTGGGGAGGCAGCTGGAGTGGATCTGGGCCCAGAGTCACCAAATGTGGGCTGCTTTCTCAATTTAAATCTCAGTGAGCCCTACATGGAACAACAAGACACCATTGACTCTCAAGTGATCAAAGAGTGTGGAGCCAGCAAGAGAAGGTGGTCTGGGTGCATCTTTGTATAAACTGATTATGCCACTTCTTTAAGAACCACCAATGGGACTCCAGAGCATGCATCGGCTTGTCTCTACTTCTAGTCTTAGCATACAAATGTCTTCATAATTTGACCCTGGAATTAAGTCACACACACTATAACTCCCACCTGAGTTTCCTTCCCTTCTTCTTCTCTGAATTTATTCTCTTATGTAGCTTCATATACTTTGTTCTTGAAGCAATTGAATGTCAATTCCTTTTAATCAGTTTTCTAAAACCATTTTTACCATAATGTCCAAACAGAAATATTGTCAGCATTGCTTTGTTTATGCATTATTGCTATTAATATAATTATTACATTAGCCATCATTTATCAATTACCTTCCATAGGTCAGGTTACATATAGATTTATGTCCTTTAATCCCCTCAAGCAATCCTGCATTATAGTGTATTTAACTTACATTATAGGCTTAAAATAATTATACAACCTACCCAGATGTCACACAACTACAAAGGGTAAAGTAAAATTCAAACCCATGTCTGCTGGCTCCAAGATCCACCATATATCCATCTTCTATGCTGTTTTCTTTCTCTAAACTTTTGTCTGCCAACTCCTTTGCACATACAATCAAGACAGCATTTACAAGTTGTATGGAAAATAAGTGTTCCTGTGTTTTCTCCTGCATGGAGCTCTGAGGACTTTGGAAAGGTGCAAATTGTATATAAACCAGTGTCTGGGTCTGGCATGTAGTTAAAGCTCAAAAATTAGTTGAATTTAATCTAAATGAATTGAACCATTAAATTAGTGTCTCAAAGTAACAGTATCTCTTCTATTAATCTACCTCCAGGCAAGAACAGCAAACAATCTATCCTGTATAGAAAACGTTCTTGCTTTTAATGATTATTACTACATTTTAATCCTAGAACTGTTCTTGGGATCTAGATCAGCATTTCTCAAAATGAGGTATTACTCAAGGGGATGAATAGGGGTCCCTGCACCCAAATACTTAGTAAATTCTTCATATTAAACTAACTCTATTGGAAACTTTAACATTAGCATATTAAAGACTCTCAAATATAAAGAAAATCATTAATTTTGTTCAGTCTAGTATTTCTCAAACTTGTATGAGCACCCTACAGTTTATTCAGATAACACCTACTAGCAGTTCTTGGACCCAGGGTTCTGTAGAATCTTCTTTGTAAAGATGAGGTCTGACCCAATCTTTCACTGGCTGGCATCCTGCTATGTTCCAAGAAGGCTTTACGAGGGCTGAGTTACACTTTCCTTTCAGTCTGTTCTCTGTGTTCAGTAGGGAGGTGAGAATCATTTCTTTCTTTCCCTTACAAACAAGGCAGGTAGTTTTCCTAAATCTTGTTACATCAGAATTAGGCTTTCAGGGTCCTTGCACCTTCTGAGCACATTTAGGATTTGTGGAATCAAAGTGACCCTAATGGAATTAAAACCAATAATACCCCCCCATTTTAAACATGCATAGGCTGTTTAGAGGTGGAGAGCTAAACCCTGAGCACTACCACTGTATGGGCTTTTCCTACCAGTTTTTGCCAAGTAAGGTATAACATAGCATGTCATTCTTCCAAAGAATTCACCTTGCCTCATACAGTCTCACATATTATTTTATTTAAGAGTTTTTCATGGAGATCAAGGAGAACATATGTAAAATCATAAGTCACAGGACCTTCCACAAAGTTTTACATTATATGTTTATAAAACGTTGTATATGTAAATGTAGTACAGAGTTATCTCACTGTATCATAAACTACAAAACCCTGACTTCCCCTTTTTCTCCCATATCTCACATTCCATCCATCAGCAAGTCCTGAGGCCTTGGTCTTCAGAAAATGGGCCCCTATCACCACCTCACACATTACTACCTTTGTTCAAGTCACTGTCACCTCTGGACTGCCCACAACAAGAGCCCCATATCTGGTCTCTCTACTTTCACTTCACCCCTGTCCCCCTACAGGCAATTTTCAATTCATTGCAAACAGTTGATCCCTTCAAAACTTTAGTTGGATCATCTCACTCCATGGTAGCCAAACACCCAAACTTCCATTGCTTCTGTCTCAATCAGAGTAAAAGCCAAAGTCCTCACAATGACCTACAGGTCCTACAAGAGTCCATCTCTGACCTTTTTGGGTTTATCTCTGACTACCCAGCAGATTTACTCTGCTCCAGCTTCTCTGGCTTCCTTGCTAGTCTCTGAGCATGCTAGGCATGTTTCCACCTCAGGGTCTTTGCATCTGCTGCTGCCTCAGCCTGAAATGCTTTTCCCCTTCTAAACATGAATGGCTTGATTTCTCACCTCCTTCAAGACTATGCTCAAATGTTACCCTATCAACTGCAGCCTTGCCCCACCAATCCTCACCCTCCTCTTCTGTTTTGTTTTTTCTAAAGCACTTATCACCTTCTAATATACCTTATAATTTACTTATTATTTTGTTTTATTTTTTTTGTTTATCTCTCCCTTTACTAGAATGTAAGCTCCATGAAGTCGGGGACAACTTTTTGGCTGTCTGCCTTCTTAAATCAACACAATGACTGCACCTTAGACTCTCAGAGCTAGACAGGACTCAGAGAGATGGGCACTTCAGTGATTCCCCACCTGTTTACACAAATCTCTGGGTTACAAGTAGCAATAGGGACTGGTGAGTTATTGTTAATATTTCAAAAAACCTAATACATTTTCCCATCTATCCATCATGAGGCTACATGACAAACTAAAGTGTCACACTTCTTTGCTGTTAGTTGGAATTATCTCAGCTCAGTGCGTTAATTCTGATTATATAAGTCTGATCAGAATCTCTAGCTACCAGTTACAAATGTCTTTGATTTTTAGACTTAGGGAAATGCATTAATTATCATGTAATAAATGCAGATTAGTAGATGTTTTTGAAAACATGCACTCCATGGTTGGGGGAGGGGCCAATAAATGAATACGAGCCCTTGATCTCCTTTGTACAAGACAAAGACTTTGAGGGTCTGGCAGATAAAGTGACTTTCTCAAGGTCACACAGTGAGACACTGGCAGAACGAAGACTAGAACCCAAGTCTCTGAGTCCCAGTCCTGTGTCATGCAATCAAAGACACAGTTTGCTGCAAAGGAGACATATACATGCTGTATATAGCATTTGCATAACATATTACAATAAACACAGAATCCCAACTGAGATTCTCAGCAGGAAAATAACAATTATTTAATCAGTGTTCTATTTATACTTTTATTGTGAAGGTTAGGTTAAGATTCAGTGACTTGATTAAGGGTGCTGCTTACACATGAAAGTGTTTACTGAGCTGGGCTCCCCGGAGTGAAATTCAAACAAACTTGTGACATCCAAAGCACATTTTATGTCCTGAAAGTCATGAATATCTCTATTGAGAGGCAAGTCTTTTCCTTAAAACAAACCAATGGTTATCCTTATGGATAAACTGTCAACAGAGTCTGCCAAGGCACAAAGAGTCCTTCCTGTGTGCCTATAGTAGTACCCCATCTTTAGTTTTACTCTTTAAACCTAATGAATATGAATATACCTAGAGATACAAAATGAAAAGCTTGTGTACGCGAAAGCATTATCATGTGTATTACACTATTTGATCCTTAGAAGAATCAGCCTGCAGGGTTGGAAAGGCAGATATTATTATCTCTGTTTTACACATAAGGAAGCTGAAAGCACCCAGGGGTTCAAAGACCTGCCCAAGGTCTCCAACTTATTAGTGAAGGAAAGCACTAGAATGGAGGGGAGGGGAGTTTTTCCTTGTCCCTTAAGCACAGTGCATGCACCACAATGCCACCTACTGAATAAACACTTTATTACTGGGGAGAAGGGGGCAGGCAGTAAGAACACCCCACCATATACTTTATTCTCTCTCCCACTGATAGTACCAATGGTCTGAGACTCAAGCCAAAAACAGGAAATGGTTTCAGATTTTACAGAGCAGCTAGGCAATAGATGAAACATGTCCAGGTCACCCAGTAACATGGAAATGTTTCAGAAGCAGAAGGCAAGGATGAGCTCTATTTTCTGAGCCTACTGCCTGGCATGTGTGCATGGAGTATCATGCTCAGTGGACATGCTCTGCTGGGAGCCAAAGGACAACTCTACCTCTCACTGGGTCTGTGGCCTTGGGCAAGTCTCTCTACACTTTGAACCTCAGCTTTCTCTTGGCATTTTGGTAATGATCAAATGAGATAAAGGACCCAGGCAGCTTAGTTCTGTGTCCAAGAAGCAGGAAGAACCTAAAACCTAAGCCTCATTTACCTTGGTGGGTCTATCATTCCATTCATCAAACATACTGAGGATTTACCACATCCCCAGTCCTGGGTGAGGCAGTATAGGCAGAAAGCAGAAACAGTCTCTGTGCTGAAGATCAAATACACGCATTGACAATTCAAGGCTTAAACCTCCCTGGCAAAAGTACCATTATTTTTTAAATGATTGTAAGAAAAGGATCAATGCATGATCAAAAAAAATCGGTAAATAATGTTGGAATTCTCAGCAGTATAGGTAAATAGGGAAGATATTTGGGGCCAACAGTCCCTGAGAACCTGACCTCCACTCTCAAAACAACCAATCTGACCCTATAATTGATTGAAAACAGATTTCTCTCCAAGCCCCTTCCAGGTTGCCCTTCTGTTCCCAGCTTTTGGCGCTGCCAAGAAAATACCCTTCCAGCCATGCCTCAGAAAACCAGCCTGAGCCCTGATCCTGATGTAGTCTCTAGTGTCCAGGCCTCCCCAGGATCCCTGTCCCTATGAGAGCTCACCTGCAGTCAGAGTTCAGGCTCCCTGGGCTCCTGCCCATGCTCTCTCTCCCTGGCTTTCACTTTCCCTCTCCCCTCTCCAGGAACTGAAGTTTCTTTAAACAGACAAGTAATTACTAGTGTGTTATCCACACTCGACTCTGTTGGTACAACACTCGCTGATGTACAGTAGCAGGGAGCTTGTCAAAGGGACATATTTAAGCTGATTGCCACTGGAGATAAGTGATGTCTCTGAATGGATGCACTTTTGTTAAACTTTTGAAGGAAGAGGGGATGGGAAAGTTTTATTTTTTTGCTTAAAAAAAAGCCTTTCTGAGAATGGCTACACCTCCCCTGAGATTCTCATTTCAGATTAGGCTATCAGATGTGCAGTGCAATTGGAGGCTTCTGTGTCAGTTGGAGCCTCTGTTTGATATTCAAGCCTTTCACAAGATTGTTCCTGAATGGCTGGTGCTGGTTTGCTCACCAGCTCTGTGTCCTTGAGGACAGCTCTATTAAATGCAAGTCTCTCTCCCTCCTCTCCACTCCTTTCCCTTCCTTTTTCTCTTGCTCTCTAGGCCTCTGCTTTTGTTACAGCCCTCTTTTCTTTCTACCTTCCCTTTTCTCCAGCTGGTTTCATCCTTCCCTCTTTCCCCTTCTCTCCCACCTCTTCCCCTGTTGCCATTCTGTTTCCATTGTCTTTCTGCCCTTTTTATGCTGAGTCTCCTTGTCTTTCCCCAACATCTGGGATCTCAGCTCCTGCCTGTCAGCACCCAGGGGAAAGCCAGGCCTGGGGAGGCTGATCCGGTTCCAGTATTGTGACTGTTGTCTTTGTAGAGCATGGAGGCTTGACAAAATCAGGACTGCTGTTAGCTCTTCCAGAGCTCAGTCTGAGGAAGGAGATGGGTGCAGGACAGGGAGGCACTCAGGAGGTGCTGGTGGTGGTGCTCCAGGGGAAAAGGGGGAATTTAGGAAGGATGCATCTGAATCAGGGACAGTGAAAGGAGAGCTGGAAGACAAAATGCAGTTGGTGACAACTACCTGACTGGAGGCAATAAAGAGGGAAAATTCATTAGTTACAGATTAAGCTGTTCTCTAGCCAGTTACCACTGTTTAGATACAAAGATGCCAAAGAAAAAGCAAAGTGCCAATCTCTTAAAGGGGCTACTTGCTGGCATCTAATATCTAGATAAGTGGCAGTGGGAGATAGGTGATGACCTCTTTGCTGTGGGTTCTCTAGCCAGTGAATGGAGAAGCATCTTTACAAACACATTCCACCTCATAGGGAGTAGGGAGAAATTCAATTAGGTTTGAATGAGAAAGGTAACTTGAATGTCAATTAATTGTCTAATTGAAGGTAATGGAGACCTGGGGGCACCCTACCAGGTTGATTCCCACACCCAAATCCAGAGATTTTTCCCAGGGATTAAAGACACAGTTTAATTACACATTTCTATTAGATTAGGCACCAATTGCATTCAACATTCTGAGTTAATTACATAGTTAATTACACAGCCAATAACTTCCCTTGCCTAATGACCCTGCTGGATGCAGCCTTGTGCTGCAGAGGAGGATCCTGTTCCTGTAATGGCAGCTCTGGGAGCCAAAGGTGGTGGGAACATCATTGGCAAGGGGGTATGTGAATACTAATAGGGAATTATTCTAATTGTCCCTTGTTCTGGATGAACAGTAAATTATTCTAATAACATTTACCATTGTATTCATTCATTATCTAAGGGTAATTAGGAATGAAGGCCTTCCAGAGGCCTCCCCTGTGGCACAAACAAGGCTGTGCTAACCAGCTGCCTTCATTTTGGATGCCAGGCATCTCCAGGGTGACTTCCTCTTCTTCTTGGGACTCTGGGACTCCTCTTGTTTGATTATAGACAAAGCTATGACATAGATTTCAGTTTCCCTATGTTATCTTCTTAAGGTGGAAGAGCTTTGCAGACTCAGAGGAGGGTGGTTCAGTGATTTGCCCAAAGACACAGAGCAAGAAAGTGGTGGTGATGCTAACTGGAGTCCAAGGCCCACTCTTGTCCCTCCCTCCACACCACAGGGCCTCTCAACTCAAAATACTTGTTTCTGGCTCTTAATTCTAGAGTGAGTGTGGTTTGTTTTGGGTATAGGCTAACATGGAATTCAACACATCCAGGTGTCTGCCTGGTGGAACAACTAGCAAAAGTGAAATATTAACCATTTCTGAGGCTTGCAGTAACCATAGTTATGCTGGATCACAGGTGAGTGGGCTAAGATGTGAGGAGAGCTTGTGTGGAAGCAGACACGGAAGCAGGTCTGGATCGCCCAAATAGCAACATTCCTAGTGAGAATGACAATGGCCTTTCCATTGTTTAAGTAAAACGGGTGTCTGATCCACATAGGCCACCATCTGTGGGACTGCGAATTATTTGAGGAAGGGAGTTGTCAGGCTAAGGGCAGAGAGAGGAGAGGCAAGCCTGTCTCACTGCCTTACAGGGAAGCTTTCCTGGAGGAAGTAGAATATCATCAGATACCAAGTGATATAGGCCAGACCAGCCTGAGTGACTGACAAAGACAAGCATATTAATGATTGTTATAGACTGAATGTGTCCTCCACCCGAAATTCATATGCTGAAGCCCTAACCCCAAGTGTGGTTGTATTTGGAGTAAGGAAATAAGGTTAAATGAGATTATAAAGGTAGAACCCTGATCTGATAGGATTAGTGTCCTTATAAGAAGAGACACCAGAGAGCTCCCTTTCTCTCTCTCTCAACCATGTACACTCAGAGGAAAAGACCACGTGAAGACTTAGCTAGAAAGTAACTGCCTGAAAAAAAGAAAGAAAGAAAGAAAGAAAGAAGAAAGAAAGAAAGAAAGAAAGAAGACAAAGAAAATAACTACAAATCAGGAAAACAGGCTTAACCAAAAACTGACTTCCAGCCTCCAAAACCATGAGAAAATAAATTCCTGTTGTTTAAGCCATACAGTCTGGTAGTTTGTTATAGCAGCAGGAGCTGACTAACACAATGATTAAAAAAAAAAAACAAAAAAAAAAACCCAACTCTGATTTCCAAACAGCTCATTCCCTTCCATGACCACCCCCTTCCCTCAACACACATTTTTTTTATGCATTATGCATTTTTGTATGGCATTTTCTTTGCCTGGATTATCCAGCTCTGCTTGATTGTCAAAATGTATCTCTCATTCAAAACTCTTTTATAAAAACTGTCCCAATATTATCTCTTCCCCGGTTTCTTTCTTATTTATGCATAATCTTACATTTATCATGATCTACTTAAATGCTTTGTTTACATGCCTGCTATCCCCACTGGAGGGTAAGACACATGAGGACATCAGCTTTGTTTTCTCTATCTGTGTATGCTAAGGGTCTAACAGAGCCCCAGCCTGTAGACAGTACTGGTCTTAGTCTTTTTAACAGTGTATCACATAGACTAGGTGAATTGTGAACAAAAGAAATTTAGTTTTCACAGTTCTGGAAGCTAGGAAAGTCCAAGACACTAGCAGATTCAGTCTGGTGAGAGTCTGTTTCCTGGTTGGCAGGGGACATCTTCCTGCTGTGTCTTCACATGGTAGAAGGGGAAGGGAGTTCTCTTGGGCCTCTGTTATAAAGATATTAATCCTATTCGTTAGGGTTTTGCCCTTGTGACTCAATCACCTCCTGTATTAATATTTTTTTGAAAAATTTATTTTCTATATATTACAATGTTTTGACATCTTAAAAAAACATTTCTGACTTTTGGGCTAACCAATTTTTTAGAGATAGCAAAGGATTTGACTGGGAACATGCCCTTGACATGCAAACAACTAATCCAGAATCATACTTTCTTTATTTGGCCTGAGCATCCCAGGAGGTAATATTCCTCTGCTTTAATCATCCCAGGGTCAGGTGCCAGGCAACTAGTAACCACCCTTATAGCCTAAAACCCATCAAAACTGATCAAACTAACCAATCTTAAGATGCTTACTTCCCACGAAAACCCAATAAAGAGAGTGGTCTAAAGGTTCCCCTTGTTTCTGCTTCTGCTTCCTGACTCCTGTGGCCCTACATGGTGAGTCTGACTCTTGTTTCTAGGGGAACTGTGTGTAACATTAAACATTTCTTTCAACAGCATTGACTTCTCAGTTTTGTCAGTCCATTGCCCTTATAAATTAAGACCTGGAAAGAAAACACTTTCCAAAGTCCCCACCCTCAAATACATTAGGTTGATTGTTTCAACATATGAATTGGCAGAGACACAATTATTGAGTCTATGACAGTACTTTTGCAAACTGAAATTGGACATTCACACGGCAGACTTGAATAGTCTGGCTTTTCCTGTTTTGACTGTTCTGACCACGATAACAACTCCTGAACATACCTCTAGATAGGGCTTTGATGGCCAAAACACATTTGCTGTTCTGTAATCTTTGCTCAGTCACCAAGGGAGTCTTTGTAGAGAGTTGGTTGAAAAGAGAGAAGGGGGATATCTTGTGTGAGAATGTCTTCACCACTCTGTCTCCCCATCTAGGCCTCCTACCTCACTCCATGGCCCCCATACACTTTCCAGCATCCTGGTTAACCAGGCCTTTTATCTGCATCTTCTCACATTTCCTCCCCACTAAAGTCTGTCCACTGAGTACGTTCTGACCTGAGAATTTTATCCTCAAGCTTTCCTATCAAAACCTTTTAAATGCCCCATTAGAACAAAGGATCTTATTTTCCAGTACAGAGAATCTAACAGTTTCAATTAAGATTTAGTATTAATAGTTAACAAAATTTCAGAACACTCAATACACTATTTGCATTTGACCAAAGGTTCCTTTAATTTCTAAACTCCCTGGCTCTCAACTGGGGTGGTACCATCTCTGGGGGCATAGAGAAATGGGTTGGAAGTTCCTGGTTGACATAATGGCTAGACAAGTTACTGTCTTTTAGTGGGCTGAGATCAAGGTTTTTAAATGTTTTACATTGCAAAGAGTAGTCCTGCACAATGAATTGTCACACCACAAATACCAATCACACCCCTGTTTAAAAACACTGCACCAGAAGATGGGTTGCCAAATAACTTCTTGCAACAGAGTTCTGAAATGGAGTGGGGAGGTTCTCCTTTTGGATACAGAAAGACTTTTTGGGAAGTGGCTGCTTGTCCTGTGTATACCCAAACCTGCTCCTTCCTGACTTCCCCTAGACTGTACTTTCCTTCCTTATAAGCATAGTAGGAGAATATTACCAGGATCCTGAGTAACACCAAGGTCCTCTCTCCACTGAGATGTTCTGTCCAAGTAGATGTAGGATAGGGACAAGGGACTCGATGAGCTCATACTCCTGTAATGCCACATAGTCTTTGGAAAGCTCCTTCTCACATAACACTATTTGTGGCCTAAACAGTGTTCTTGCAGGGAGGGCAGTCTCTTGTCAGGGTAACAGTGGGTAGGTGATCACTATTGCTGGATACAGCCCAAGGGTCCCCTTCAGATCAGTCATAGATGTGCTAATGGCTCCTTTGACTAAAGGGGGCACACAGCAGCTGTGAGATGACTCCTCCTTAGGGATCCCTCAGTCATTCAGGACATAATTCTTCTAGACAGTTTTGCATTGCACAGGGAACTCACAGAGAGCTACTCCCAACAAAAATTTTAAGTATGCATACTCAAGTGATCAGGCAGATGGAGGTAGCTGGCTATACCATCTCTGTTCCTGGGGCCCTTCCTAAGAGAAGAAGTGTGGCCTTCAAACCCTCTCCTCTGCAATCTTACATTCTTAAGGGATGATTAGACAGCAGAACAGAATACAGGTTCCTCAGGTTTCTTGGTTTCAAGCAAGTGAAACTGACACTAGCCAGGAAAGTAATTTTTTTTCACAGGATATTGGGAATCTGATTTTTCAGGAATGCATTGATAACCATGTTAAGAAAATAACCTGGAATGAAAGGAGATTGAGCAGCCATACCATAGCCAAAACCAGGCCACAAATCCAGACCTCTACTGCCATTGCCACCCAGTGGATGTTACAGGTTACTCCTGCCACACTGGACACTGGATGTATCATGGTCTCCATTGCCATGCCACCCCTGGGGAGACCACTTCCAAGGCAGTCCCTTTCCTGTCCTTGTTCTTTGTGCAGCAGCTCATAAAAGGAAGTCTGGGATGGCTGCGTGTGATTTGCCAACTGTGGGTCTAACACCATGTCCTATTTCAATCCATTTCAAGGAAGGCTAAAAAAGTGCCTAGTCTTTTTAGCTCTGGTAGGAGAAGATGGATTCTGCTTCCTTCCATGTTTGATACACATAGGAAACACATTCAGATATTAGATAGCCAAATATGGGTAACTATCTACTGCCCTCCCACCAAAAACCATAATGCAAGAGGACTACAGAGATTTCCAGCACAAGAAATGCAAAGTGGTATTGATAATCAAGACAGGAAGAGGTGAGGAAGAGGTGGAATACTAAATTCTTGGCCCTGACACTGAGACAATTGAAAAAATTGAGTTTTTCTTATCCTCCACTCATAAGATCAAAAAAGATCTAAATGAACTAAAATCACTTGCTTACAGTGGCATTGCTACTTGAGGCAAGCAGGAACTAGAATCTGCCACTCATCACCTTGCTCAGTGCTCAGTTTTCCAGGTGTCCTGCCAATTTCATAGGGAAGTCTTGCGAGCCCTAGGAATTGAGCATCCTTAGCCAAAGGGCACAAACATCTCCCCTGACATGTGTTGCTTTAATCCAAGGCTCCTCAAGCTCAATCCCATATGAGCTAATAAAAACAGATCAGCCTGGAGAGAAGGCTATAATCTAGGAGGGGTAAGCAGTTGCATTTCTGTTGGTTTGGATATAGGCAAAATGGGCAAATGTAATGTGTATGAATGTGGTGAATTGAATCGTCTCTAATTTTTCACCCCTCCCTGCATCCATGCCCTCATCATGGCCTCATTAAGGACCTTACATATTTCTATTTGATCTCTTGTGCCTCTGCTGTCACCATGGGAACATCACTAAATAGCAAATTGGCTCAAGGAGAATGGCAGACACATGTAACAGAACCCAGCCTTGATCAGCCAATTCCCAGGAAAATTGCATAAGTGGAAACAAAAATAAATCATTGCTGTTGTGAGCCACTGAATTTTAGGAGACAATTGACCAACATAATAAATGTTAGTTTCTTTTTTACCACCTGATTTGTAGTTTAGCAGTATGAAAGATCCAGCTGCATGAAAATCAACCCCCTTCCAATGTGTGTGCATGCACATACACCCACACATATTTGTACACATACATATGTACACATTCATGCATGCACAGAACAGCTAGGAGAACCTTGTAGACCTTATTCTGTCTAGAGTTGGTACAGTTAATTGAATGCCAGATATCACTTCATGATTGACTTTACAAACCTGTCTTCCACCCTCAACACTTCTAACACCTCTCTTGCTCACTTGGTTGACCATGGGCCCTCGACCTATAAGTGTTCAGCCATGGGAAGAAGGGTGAGCAGTAGGGAGAGGTGTCTAGAACCATAATGTGACCAAAGGTCTTCTGTCATCTACAAGCCAAGGGCACTAAGGCTGGGTGGTGGCTAGTAAATGCCAATAACCCCACTCTTGGGGTTCTCAGTGCCTCCAGGAAGTGACCAGATAAAAGGGCTCCAGGGGATCAAGGAAAACATCAATATGGACATTTCAGTCACAGAGATTGGCACTGAATGAGGGGTGAGCTAGGGAGGGCTGTGAGTGTGGAAGGAGGAAGATGAGTGAGTGGCAGGTTGTGCTCCCAGCCAGAGGACAGCCCCATGCCAAGGGAAATTATGAGGAAACAAATGAAGAAAGCAGTGTGGCATTTCAGCAGTGCATGTCCTCCAAAGCATGAGCTGAGAGGAGAGGCTGGCTGGTGAATTTTAATGTAACAGGGAGCTAACCTGCACTAGCATCTCTGATCGATATGGTCTTGGGATGAACTGAGGGAAACAAGATGGCACCCCCATCCCAAGTATCCATAACCAAGCCCTGCCAGAGGTGAAATCTTACATTTTCTCAGTCTACCCTGCAAATGGGCTGAATGACTGGTAGGTAGGGACTGCATCACAGCCTGTGCTGAATGCTGTGGATCTTCATGGGCTGTGAGGCTCAGAGGATGAAATCTCAGGATCAGAGCACCTGATGGTTCAGTCTACCCTTATCTCTGGGAGCTCTGAACCATGAAGGGAATGGTAGGAACACATCCCAAGGAAACACGTTATCACCTAAAGACAACATATTGATCATGGATTCTGGGCAGCTGATTTCTCAATTCAGGATACAGTGAACATTTTGATAAATTCTTTTGCTGTGGGGAATATAGAGGTCCCAGGTTTATGAAAGCTGGCTTCAGAGGGAAGGCACCACACAGACTTCTGCCAGAGGAGGAAGGGGGGCAGAGCTCAAGCTGACCCTGGGACTCTGGTCTGGGATGTGGAAGACTCTTTTCCAGAGCAAACATCCTTATTTTACTCTGTTTCTTCTTATGCAGGCATATTGTAACTTATCATTGCATTTACATATAATATTTATTTTAACTAAACCCCCTAAACATTAGTGGAGTCCCTCTCCACTTGATAAACATTCCAGTTGATATGAGAGATGCTTCTCATCGAAAATTAGGGAGTCAAGGATCAGCCACTCCCCGCTGCTATATTTTCTCTATGGGCCACAAGCTTTCCCTGTAGCCCATGGGTTTTAGCAGAGGGATCAAAAAAAAAAAAAAGCATCATTCGGTGGCCATTACTAGGACGAAGTACATCACTGGAGAGGCCCTGCAGGGTGTTGGGAGGGCCTTAGTTTCTCTACTCCTTCTCAGTACTAGAACCTGCTCATTTCACAGCCAAGAATTCTAAGGCCCAGAGAGGGAAAGTGATATGGCCAACACTGAACAGTTAGTGGGATTATAGCTCATGTCTACCTTCCAGTTTTATTTAATCTTTACCTGTCTACTTCCTCTGAATTGAAAGAAATGTTCCACATGCTCTTTCTTGAATGAAGCATTTATATGATTTGAATCTTGGCTCTGTCTTTGTGTGTGTGTGTGTGTCTGTGTCACCTTGAATGATATACTTAATCTCTCTGTGCCTCAGCTTTCTCATTGTTAAACTGGGCTTCTCATAGTCTACCTCAAAGAGTCAGATTACATAAGATAATGTATTATCCTGGGGCACCTGGGTGGCTCTGTTGGTTAAGCATCCGACTTCCGCTTAGGTCATGATCTGACTGAAGAGTTCTAGCTCCATATTGGGCTCTCTGCTGTCAGTGCTGAGCTGGCTTCAGATCCTCTGTCCTCCTCTCTCTCTGCCTCTTGCCTGCTCACTCCCTCCCTCTCTCTCTCTCTCAAAATAAATAAACTTAAAAAAAACATGACAATGTATTCTCCTTAGCACAGTATCTGACATCTACTAGATGAATTATTGAGTTTTAATTATATTCTAAGCAGTATTCTGAGTGTTTTGTATAAATATTTTCATGTAATCTTCATAACTACTCTTTGTGGTAGGATCTTTATCCTAATTTTTATAGATGAGAAATTTGAGGCATGGAAGAGTTAAGTAGGTTTTCTACAGTCATGTAACTGGTACTTGGAAATGCCAGAATTCATACCTAGGCTGTCTGAGGAAGCCCTTGGGCTCTATTAAGTTCCCTTTTACTGCCTACATACATATAGTCATGAGTGTCCTAGGAAGAGGCAAGCCTAGGAGGGAGGGCCCTAAATAATTCTCCACATTGCTTCTTGATTCTTCTTTTTCTTCTTCTTCAAGAGGAAAAAAAAACTATTATCTTTGGTTTTAATCCTTATAATCATCAATGAAAAGATTCATAGAATTAGAGAGAACAAGGACAATCCTTCAAGCCATCAAACACTATAATTAAGTTATTAAAGACCTTGGGTATGGTCATAACTCCATAGACTTCAGTTCTGAGCTGTCTTTTGTCTGGGAGTAATTTGCACCATTGAGTTGCAAAAACAAGCTGACAATGAGTGATATGGCAGCTAGCGAAATTAAGTCAACATCTGGGGTTGAATCTTACGGGATGTGGAGCAGATGAAATTTTGATGCACAGTGTTTAAAGATCAGCAAACTCAAACAAGAAAGTGGGCAGTGCAATTTCAGAACCCCAGCAGGTGATGGTATCCTTGTTCTAGGTCTAGGACAGAAATAACAGTAACTCATGTTGTTTTCCTAACTCCAGTTCTGGTGGCAGATTTTGCTAGCTTATCACAACACCAATTTCTGCTGGGTCTACATATGGCTTCAGCATTTTCTTATCTCCTTGGAGTTAGCCCTTGAAAAGAAATACATCTTGGGGGTAAGGGAAGCAGAATCCAATAGCAAAAGCATCACCAGATGCATGAGTTTAGGCAAGGCTGGGGACTTCAGGGCAGGCCTCCAGTCCTCATCAGGAGCTAAAAATAAGACCAGAGGTATATTTGGGATCAACATAATAGTAATAAGAAATTTTGTGAATGAAACAACTTATAAAAACAGGGCACAGACTTACTTAAACCATACTGATGTACTTAGACAACAAGTTTTGCCTTTAACACCACCCAGAAGATTGGGCTAACATACCTTATGTACACCTGCCCCTACCCTGGAAAGGGTCCATCCTAGAGCTGGTAGCACCAGACATTCCTGCTGTGAGCAGTCAGGCCAGGCAAGGAAGTAGAGTTGAGGCATGAGCTGAGATGACCATGCACAGAGCTCTAAGTCTATGCTCAGTCCAGTCATGGACCCAAGTCCCTGACAAAAAAGGTGTGAGGGCTTAGCCCTCAATTAGTGAAATGCCCTGCTATGAGAAAGGAAAGCAGTGGCCACTGAGTTTAGGTTGCTCTGAAAATTGGATAGACCTTTTCATACATATGTAAGAAGTGAAGTTCTTTTCAAGCTTGTGAAGGCTATTTATTTTGTGATTAAGAACATAAATTCAGTTTGATCCTGGTTCTGCCACTGACTAGATGGTAACTTGGACAGGTTACTTAACTTCTCTAAGCCTTAGTATTATCACTTATAAAATAAAGAATTCTAAGTCTATGTCTCAAGATGGTTGTGAACCTTAGGTAAGATAATTATGCATACAAAATAAGTGTTCAATTATTTCTCTCAGTGAAAAGTTTACAGAGAAAAAGGTAATTGAGATAACAGTTGCACGTGGGTATTGAATGTTTAGTATATACTATATACCAAACATTGTTCTAAGGATCTTACATGTAATAACACATTTAATCCTCACAATGATTATGGAGATTGATTGCATTGATAAATCTTATTAATGGACTCCTGTATCCTCACAATATAACTTTTCTCCAAAAAATAGATTGTCTATTTGCCTATCTCTTGGGTTTTATGAGTTTCTTTGACCAGAATAATGTGGTTGAAGTGATGCTATGCTAATTCTAAGACTTCCACACATCTGTCTCTTGGAATCCTGCCATTGCTGTGTAAATAAGCCTAGACCATCTGGAATAAGCTTCTAGCCCAGTTTGTTCCAACTGAGGCTACCAGGCAAGCCTACTATTAGCTAACCCAAAACATTTGAGAAAAACTCATCCAAGATCAGCAGAACCACTTTCCTGACCCCATCTGAATTAATAAGACCAGATCTACCCCTGGACTTATGAGCAATCAGAAATACTTACATATTTTAAGCTGAGTTTTGAGGCAATTTGCTACACAAAGTCACTAATTCATACAATAACTTTATGATGTAAAGTTGAGGAAAATGAGAAACAGTAAAGTTAAGCAACTTGCCCAAGTTCACACACCTAAGTGTTGAAACTAGGCCACAAACTCAGGCTACATAGCTGCAGAATCTGCTCACTAATCAGTGTTTTAGAGCAATCCTTTGGAGGTGCTATCCTCCTCTTTTGCTATGGAAATACATGAAAGAATTTCCTCATTCATAAATTATTGTTTAACTAAGTATGCAACCACATTCTCAGGCAGACACAGGGGTTGGGGGCAACTCATTAGTCCCTGCCATGGCCACCTTGACCAGTCATGAGACCAACAAGATCTCAGCCTGGCTGGATATTAGGTACTTTATATTTACTAGTCAGTAGGATTTAGAAGTAGAGTTTCACTGTCTTATACTTGAGGGCTAAAGACTTGCATTAGTTAGAAAAATCTAGGTATGTCAATGGTAACAAGTAAACATTCAAATCTCAATGGCTTAATCCAACAATGGTCTATTTTTACTTGATATCACATTAGATTGTGCCTTATGGTTACTAAAAATAGTAAGAATTTATATGTAAGGGCCAGGCCCAGGAATGCCTCTTATCAGTTTGCCCATTGGCCAGAAATAGACCCAACCTAACTTCAAAGAAACCAGGGAAATATAGTCTACCTATGTGTCCAGGAAGAAAAAATGGCATTATATACCTATAGCATTATCTGTACGAAAGTACCAAGAAGATACTATGTATTGATATTATAGATGCCCAGGATGCCTGCCTTCCTGGGTCTCTACTGCCCTGTGTCCAAGCTATACTCTTTGCTTGCTTCTCCCTTGATGCAGACTCTACATAGGGTCTCCCTCACTGAGCTACTAGGGTGCAAGTCAGAGTTAAATTATTGCTCCAACTGCCTTAATCACTGACCAGCCTCCCACACCTCATCCCAGTCCTCTGATATGGATCTTCCTCAAATGTTATGATTTCCCAGGGAATTGACTTGGTAAGACTGTGGACCCTCACCTTCCCCCACTTTAAATGCCAAAATAAATATAGAAAATGTTGCACAAAATTCCAGGGGGTTCCTTGCTCTCCTGAGAGCTACCAGGTAGTGATGTCTTGCTTGGGAGATTATCACTTAGCCCACCCTCCTCATCTTGTGCGTAAAAGATATAGAGCTCAAACTGGTTCATTAACTCATCCAAAGGCAGACCACTGGTGTCAGCAGCAGGGGTAATTGGAGGTGTATCCTAGGATTGAAGGACAGACATGTCTGGGCAAAGAAGTCCAAAACATTGGACTTCTGCATCACTCCACAGACCTAGAGTGTCACAAAACACCCCATGCAAAATTCTCTAAAAGAGTGCCTGTGAAAAAGTGTTTGTGTATGTACATGGCAAATGCTTCTATTATTCAAACTTGCATGGGGACTACTGACCCACTTTCCATGTCTTCTTTGAGGCTTGTTAACAACATTTCCTTCTTGAAGTTGTCATGAGAGTATGATCTGATTGCTGCTACCTAAAGGTAAATGTGGGGAAGGGAGGAGACCAGCAGGGCCGAAAGAATGCAGAGGAGAGGCCAGGGCACACAGAAGGCCTCTCAACTGGAAAATTAGGCATTCAATCATGAACAATAGAGAATAACAAGGAGAAGGAGGTGACATCCCTGTTTCCCAGGAGAGACTCCCAATGTTCTCCTTCTTAAATCTCCTCTGTCCATCACCCACCCTCCCTCTCCAGGCACTAGACTCTCCATCCCTAGGGTCACCTGATGATATTTGGAACCAGGAACCAAGAAGAAACACTTGTCTGCCTTCTCCCTCTCAGGATCTCTCTGGTCTCCTTCTCTTCCTCAGTGTGGCCTGAGTCAAGGACAACATGAGGACTCCCTTAACCAGGTTGGGGAAGGGAAGGCCCAGGATGTGGGAAAGGATCATTATTCCTAAAGGAAAATCAGGCTAAAGTGAGCAGCAGGGTAACCATAAACTAAAAAAAAAAAAAAAAAAGAACTGAGGAGAAAAGAGGTTAGAGGGCTAGATGAGTCCAAGGGTGGGCCACATGTTTGCCTTTGTGGTGATGGTGATATCCATAAGGACAAAACGCAATTGCATAGAGCTTCATGAGCTTCATGAATTGCATGAGTTTGCAAATGTGTTTTTTGAAACTTTTTTCCCATTTAGCTCTCATTCCATTTGATGGAAGATGAAACAATCTTAGAAATATTAAATGATTCATCCAAAATCAGAGTTTTAATGAGGCAAGTCTCAGACTCAGACTTCATACTTCCAAATCCTAGGTCTTCTGCATTACATGGTGTAGAAGGAGATGCATGTGTTATGCCGTACTATGTGACTGTAGGACTGTTTCACAAAGCTTCAGCTTGCAGTAGTACAGAACACCTCTCTTCAGCCAAACCAGGAAGCTCAGTCACCTCACCCCCACTTGGCTCTGCTTCTGCCCAAGGCACAAATGAGTGATTCCTGGGCTCTTTCTGCCCTTTGATGATAATTTTGATGTTTTGTTGAGTGTGTATGTGGAGGGTTGTGTGTGTGAGAGAGAGAGAGTTTGGTGTGTACAAACTCTCCCAGTGAGTGTGTGGGATAGAGAGAATGTTGTAAGAATGTAATGTACATTCACATTGTGTGAATGTGAATATGGTATGTATGAGTGTGCTGTGAGTGTGCAATGTGTGTAAAAGTGTATATGTAAGTGTAGTGTTGTGTGGTGTGTGTATGAGAATAAGTGCATGAGTATGGTATATAACTGTCATACGTGTGAGTGTAGTGTGTGAATATGTGTGAGTGTAGTTGTGAATGTGCATGTGTGTGAGTGGTGTGTAAGTGTGGTATGTATGTGAGTGTGATATGAATATGTGTGTGGTGATATAAGTGTGTAAGTGTGTGATGGTATGAGTGTGTAAGTTTGATGTTAGTGTGTGAAAGTGTGGTATGAGTGTGCTGTGCAAGTGTGAGTGGATACAGGTGGTGTGAGTCTGTGTGAAAGTGGTGTGAGTGTGCTGGGTTTGAGTAGATACAGGTGGTGTGAGTGTATGGTATTATTGGTGTTAAGTGTGATGTGTGAGAGTGTGGTATGTGTGTGGTGTGGGGGGTGGTGAGTGTGTGTGAGTGTGTGTGGTATGTTTGGTGTTAAGTGCGGTGTGTGAGTGTGTGTGACTGTGTGTTGTTGGGACAACAGTGGGATCTGGCTCATGGCCCACATCAAACATGGCTGAGAGTGGAGCAGGGCAAAGATAAAGAGGGAAATTATTGCTGCTTCTCCTCCTACCCTGACTCAGATGGTAGAAATGTCAGTTCATTCCTAAGAGGCTAAAGAAACAAGGTGGGATCTGTAAGGACTTAATTACAGTTGCTCTCATCATTGCAGCATGAAAGCCCTAACAGTTTCCTCCAAAGCGTGGATTTTTCACTGGATGGTGGAGGAGGGCTGGAGGGATGGATTGGCAATAGCTCTCCACATGTGCTCTTGCCAAGGTGGAGAGCCTGTGCCAGCCCACTCTGTCATTTAGCATCTGGAGAGCTCTGCACAAACGTCAAACACTTTGTCATCCTCTGATTAGACTCCAGCTCTTGCAATTCCAGGAGTGAGGTCAGTTCCATTTCAGAGATGGGATAAAGAAAGGTAAAGAGTGAATGACTTGGAAAACATCAGCTCGACAGTTGTAATGTTTTAAACCACTTCTTGCATATCAACTTTATACTGTGGACCAAACAACTGACTCAAATGTCCTAGATGATGTGTGTTGGTGAATGTGTGTTATATCAGGCAGTGGTATGCTGACAGACAACCCTTAAATCTCAGTGGCTTCAAACAACAAAGATATACCTGGTTAGTTAGTTAGTTCATCACTTTTCTTATCCATTGCAGTTTGTCTAAAAGTTGTGCTCTCTGTTATCCTCACTTTAGGACCCAAACATTCCAATATTTGAAATATTTCTGACACTGTGGCCAGCTTGGAGCTTGGAAATCACATATTGGCTAGCATTTCCACCTAGAATTTTCACAGGTCCCTTTTGTGTACATGCCATTGGCCACACCTAACTTCAAGGATCCAGGGAAATGAAATCTTACAATACTCCCAGAGGGAGAATTGAAGGTATCTGTGACAGGTGCTAATAACTACCAAAGGAGAGGGTATCTGTGGGCTATAGAATCATAGACTATTAGAGATAGAGGAGCAAAACAAACAAACAAACAAACAAACAAAAAAACACACCAAAAGATACTTCTTAATTTACAAAATACCAAGGCTTAGAAAGGAAATAATCTACCCAAACTTATACTGTTCTATCGTGTTGCTCACTTGCTTAAAACCTTACAGTAGTTCTCCATCCATGTTAGGATAGAGAACCAATCCTTCACATGGCCCATAGTAGCTCAACAGCATTGGGCCTTGCCTGTCTCTTCAGACTTACCACTGACTGTATTTCTTCTCACTCTCTACTTGACACAAGGGCTTCCTTTGATTCCTCATAAGTGCCATGCTCCTCAACCTCAGGACCTTTGTTTTCCCCATTCCCTCCATGTAGACCAACCTCATCCTCTTATAGTCTCTTTTCTCTTCCTTCTCATCTCAGTCCAAATGTCACTGCCTCAAGGAAACCTTCCCAAACCCCCAGGTTCAAGCAGGCTCCCTCTTAGGCCTATGTACTTTTCCTCCAAAGCTCTTATCAAAGTTAATATTTTTGTATTTGGATATGATACTAATGTCCTTCTTCACTAACAAATATGTAACATGTATGAGGGCAGGAATGTGGCTATTTCTGTTTGCTCACCTTTGTGTAACAAGATCATTTATTCTGATCCTATATCTCAAATATATATGCATGTACTTAAGTACCATGGGTTAAGTACATGTCACACTTCTATTTAAGTGAGGATTCACACAGCAAGGATAAGTAGAAATAATATGGCTGTGAGCTGACAGAAGGCACGGCAAATGCCTTATTCACCAACTCAGCATCCCCAACACTTACCTGTGTCTGGTACCGTGTAGGAGCTCATTAAATGTGTGTTTGCTGTTACCATTGAAATTCCAGAAAATAAAAACCACGAGTTAGGGTTTCACTGAGAGTGTATTGAGGTGTATAAAGCATTCTCTTTACACACACCATGGGCAATAGCCAAGTATTAGGCAGGCATATGCCTAGTGCTTGGTCAATGGAACTGAGTTATTGGTGCCTAATATCTACCCAGCCAGCCCGTAATGCCCACCCCTGTATTCCTTTGGGTTAAAATCTGATGGATTGCAAGTAAATTAGTGAGTATATTGCTGGTGCTTAGTTGATTTGAATAACCATTAACACTTTGGATTGCCATTAATTTTTTATTACCCATTATCACCTTGCTGTGAATTACTAATCACAGACCGGGACCCTGAAATACAGGAATAGGAAGGACAGCTGTAGAGCAGGAGGATGGATCTACTTCACAGATCCTTTCTGAATTTTGGACTGACTACTGCCTTCAACTCTGTCATTAGACTCCAGTATCTGTTTGCAAGTCTAGGATATCAAATCACTGGACATTTCTATTCTTGACTTAATTTCATAGTCCTATAGATCTGCTTGGCTTCCCATCCCAAGATAGCCAAAATCCCATATTTATCATTGTATTGTGGAATTGGGATTGGCATTAGGGGAGTTTTAGTGTTCTTAGTTAATTATATTCTGGGAAGGCATGAAGGAAAATGTAAATTTGCTTCTGAAAGTTTTTTACCCTGAGTGAAAGCTCAAGGGTGAGATCTATGGTTTTTGTTTTGTTGTATTAGGACTTTTGTTTTTAAGGTGTAGTTACACACAGTCAAGTGCATAGATCTTAAATATACAGTTCCATGAATTTTGAACCAATACCCTAATCCAGATGTAGAAATTACCATCACCCTAAAAATTCCCATGTTTCCCTTTCTAGTCTATCTCCAAGACGCCACAATTACTCTAATTTTAGTATTTCGATAGACTAGTTGTGCTTGTTTTTAAACTTCTTATAAATGATATCATACATAGGTGTTGTTTGTGGCTGACTTCTTTCATTCAATATGAAGCTTAAAGATTTATTTATGTTGTAGTATGTATTATTAGTCCATTTTTAATAGCTGAGTCATATTCTATTGTATGGGAATATTACAGTTTAATTATGTGCTCACCTGTTATGGACATTGGGTGATTTCTAAACTTTATTTATTATGAATAACACTTAAAAATAAATTTTCTTATGCAAACTTTTTATGTTGTTGGGAAGGAAAAAAATTTATCCTGCAAGATTCTTCTGACTGGTCTAAGAATTAAATGGACATGAAGTAGACTAACAGGAGAAGAATAAATTTAATTTATATGTACAGGAGCTCATAGAAATATGAGTCTCACAGAAGTAACAAAGCAGGAAGCTTTTGTACCTTTACAACAAAAAAATAGCAAATTTGTGAGGAACTGACAAGATTAGTGAAGTTTGGATTGGGGGTAGTAAATTGAAGAAGTAACAAGGTTTATTTATACAACCCTCTTGGCCCTGAATTCCCTATCTCTTGTGATAAGTATGTCTCTACCTTCTGATACAGGGAGGATATCTTTCACATGGAAAATTTATTTTCTGCTTTCAGGAGAACAAAGGAGGGTCAGAGTTTCTTTTGGAACTGGAGTTTCTTAAGTAACTTTAATTCAAAATACTCAATATGCCAAAGTGGCATAGTTTGGGCAGCTTGACCCAAACACCATCAATGTGTATATATTTTTTAAAATTTATTTTTGGTAAATACCTAGGAGTAGAATCACAATAAATTCCTAAATAGTTTTTCCACAGTGACTGTATCATTTTACACATGCATCTGCAATGTGCTGCCCAGAATCTTCTTCAACATTAGAAACTATTAATTTTAGCCATGTTAGCAAGTGTCCAATGAAATCTCATTTTGCCTTTAATTTAATTTCACTACTAAAAATGTTGGTCATCTTTTCATGTATTTATTGACTAATGGCGTAATCTTTCCTGAATGTTTTCCCATATCTTTTATCTATTTTTGTTAATTTTTTCTTTTTATTATTTATTTACAGGAGTCTTTATATATATATTGGATAAAATGGCTATATATTACATTTTTTTCTTCTTGTCTGTGGCTTTTTCTTTTTAAATTGTCTATTTTGATGAGATAAAGTTTTTTTAATTTGATAAAATTGCTTATTGTTTCATTTTTCTCTTATGGTTAGAGATTTTTATCATTATATCCAAGAAATCTTCATTTACCACCAAGTTCAAAAGTCTCCTATGCTTTTGTCCAAGGGTCCTACATATATACATAACATATATGTATAATACATATTATATATATATATATTTACTTTTGCAGCTACATCTATAATCCATCTCACATTTTTTTTGTATGATGTGAGAAATAGGTCAAATTCATTTTTTTCCTTTTATTTTACAGATATCAAGTTAACTTAGTACGATTTTAATAAATTTTTTTCTTTCCCCATTAAATTGCATTACCACTTTTATTTAATATTATGTAATCTCATGGGTTTATTTCCATTTTCCCAATTAACTTGCCTACACATATGTCAACACCATGACACACCACCAGGTCATGATTATTGTAGATTACCAGTCATCCTTAAAATTAGATAGTGTTTGTTCCCCAGTTATAGTCTTTTCCATGAGTGTTTTGGCCACCACTTTGCACTTCTATATACATTTTAGTATCAGATTATTTGTTTCTACAAAAAATGCTTGATGAAACTTTTCTTGGTGCTGCATTTAATTTACAGATCAATTTGGAACAAATTGACATTTTTTTATCATATGTTCTAACTCATGAGTATGATAATCTGTCCATTTATTTGTCTTATTTAATTTATCTCAGCAATATTTTGCTGTTTTCCTTATAGAGGATTTTTACATTTTTGTTATATTCTTTTTCAGGAGTTCTATATTTTGGATGCTATTATGAATGATATTGGATTTTAAATTTAAATTTTTTTCCATTGCTGGTTGCTAGTATAGAAAAACACAATTAATACTTATATATTGATCTTTTATTCTGGAATCTTTCTAAATTCACTTATCAGATCTAGTAGTTTTTATTTTTGTATTATTTTGTTTGGATATTATTTTGGATTTTCTATATACACAATTATTATCACCTACAAATAAACACTTTACTTCTTTAATGGCTTTTATGCCTTTTCTTTCTTGCCTACTTACATTGGGTAGAACCTCCAGTGTGATATTGAATAAAAGCGGGAAGAAGGAACATATCCATGCCTTGTTTCTGATTCTGCTTCTGAATGTTTTTAATATTTCTCCATTAAAAATTATGAAAGTTATAGGTTTGTCATACATCCTCTTTATTAGATTGAGGAAGTTACCTTTTACTTATTTATTTCTCATGAATTAGCACTTTATATGCTTCTTTGATATCTTGAAATGATCTTAGGAGCTTCCTCCTTTATTTCATAAAAATGTGATTAAATACACTGATTGATTTTCAAATCTTGAAAACACCTTATGTTCTTGGGGTAAATCTCACTTTATCATGGTACATTATACATTTTATGTATTGCTGTATTAGATTTGCTAGTGATTATTAGGAATTTTGCTTTTGAAGAAAGCTAGAATATGTCACCCCAAAATATGTCTCCTTGACATAAAAATTACTTTGAATTTAAGACAATTAAGAAGCAGTAAATGTAGAAAAAGCCCTCCGTTTTCTGCCTAAAGACAGAATATAAATTTGCTTTTTACTGGAGACAGACTCTTATCAGCTCAGGATAGCACCAGAAGAATCTGCAAACAACCATTACTCCATTATTCCCCCCTGCCATTTATTTTACCTTCCCACAGTTTGCTGCCCTTGGAGGCTTAAAACTGCTTTCCTTTGTCCTGTCATTTCTCCATAATTTATTGTTTTTTTGTTGAAGATGCTATATAACCCAGAGTTCTCAGATGTTGCTTTGAGTAACTTTTCATTTAGGTTTCTCCCACATAATGAGCACTGAACACATTAATAAACTATTTTTCTCTTGTTAATCTGTCATTTTGTTACAGAGTCCCAGATGAAAATCTAAGATGGGTAAAGGTAAACCTTTGCCTCCCCTACACTTTCATCTATATTTATGAGTTACATTGGTTTTAATTTAATTTAATTTAATTTTACTTTTTGTAAGGCCCTCATCAGGTTTGATATTAGGGGTATGCTGACCTCATAAAATGAATTGAGAAATGTTTCCTCTTTTTTCTATTGTGAAAGGGTTTGTATAATATAGATTTTTCCTTGTGAACATTTAATAGAATTTCACAGAAGAGACAACTGGACCTGAAGTTTTCATTGTGGGGAAATTTTAAATTATGAATTCAACTTTTCTAATAAATATAGGGCTCTTGAGGCCAGTTTACCTATTTTTTTGTTTTTCTGTCAGTTTTGATAAACTGTATTTTTTTAAATGTTTATTTATTTCTGAGACAGAGAGAGGCAGAGCATGAGTGGGGGAGGGGCAGAGAGAGATGGAGACACAGAATCCAAGCAGGCTGCAGGCTCTGGGTTGTCAGCACAGAGCCTGATGCAGGGCTGAACTCACAAACTGTGAGCTCATGACCTGAGTTGAAGTCGGTTGCTGAACCAACTGAGCCACCCAGGCGCTCCTTGGTAAACTGTATTTTTTTTTAATAATTTATTTTTTATTTATTTTTAAAATTTTTTTCAATATATGAAATTTATTGTCAAATTGGTTTCCATACAACACCCAGTGCTCATCCCAAAAGGTGCCCTCCTCAATACCCATCACCCACCCTCCTCTCCCTCCCACCCCCCATCAACCCTCAGTTTGTTCTCAGTTTTTAAGAGTCTCTCATGCTTTGGCTCTCTCCCACTCTAACCTCTTTTTTTTTTCCTTCCCCTCCCCCATGGGTTTCTGTTAAGTTTCTCAGAATCCACCTAAGAGTGAAAACATATGGTATCTGTCTTTCTCTGTATGGCTTATTTCACTTAGCATAACAATCTCCAGTTCCATCCACGTTGCTACAAAGGGCCATATTTCATTCTTTCTCATTGCCACGTAGTACTCCATTGTGTATATAAGCCACAGTTTCTTTATCCATTCATCAGTTGATGGACATTTAGGCTCTTTCCATCATTTGGCTATTGTTGAGAGTGCTGCTATAAACATTGGGGTACAAGTGCCCCTATGCATCAGCACTCCTGTATCCCTTGGGTAAATTCCTAGCCGTGCTACTGCTGGCTCATAGGGTAGGTCTATTTTTAATTTTTGAGGAACCTCCACACTGTTTTCCAGAGTGGCTGCACCAATTTGCATTCCCACCAACAGTGCAAGAGGGTTCCCGTTTCTCCACATCCTTGCCAGCATCTATAGTCTCCTGATTTGTTCATTTTAGCCACTCTGACTGATGTGAAGTGATATCTGAGTGTGGTTTTGATTTGTATTTCCCTGATGAGGAGCGACGTTGAGCATCTTTTCATTTGCCTGTTGGCCATCTGGATGTCTTCTTTAGAGAAGTGTCTATTCATGTTTTCTGCCCATTTCTTCACTGGGTTATTTGTTTTTCGGGTGTGGAGTTTGGTGAGCTCTGTATAGATTTTGAATACTAGACCTTTGTCTGATATGTCATTTGCAAATATCTTTTCCCATTCCGTTGGTTGCCTTTTAGTTTTGTTGGTTGTTTCCTTTGCTGTGCAGAAGATTTTATCTCCATAAGGTCCCAGTAGTTCATTTTTGCTTTTAATTCCTTTGTCTTTGGGGATGTGTCGAGTAAGAGATTGCTACGGCTGAGGTAAGAGAGGTCTTTTCCTGCTTTCTCCTCTAGGGTTTTGATGGTTTCCTGTCTCACATTCAGGTCCTTTATCCATTTTGAGTTTATTTTTGTGAATGGTGTGAGAAAGTGGTCTAGTTTCAATCTTCTGCCTGTTGCTGTCCAGTTCTCCCAGCACCATTTGTTAAAGAGACTGTCCTTTTTCCATTGGATGTTCTTTCCTGCTTTGTCAAAGATGAGTTGGCCATACGTTTGTGGGTCTAGTTCTGGGGTTTCTATTCTATTCCATTGGTCTATGTGTCCGTTTTTGTGCCAATACCATGCTGTCTTGATGATGACAGCTTTGTAGTAGAGGCTAAAGTCTGGGATTGTGATGCCTCCTGCTTTGGTCTTCTTCTTCAAAATTACTTTGGCTATTCGGGGCCTTTTGTGGTTCCATATGAATTTTAGGATTGCTTGTTCTAGTTTTGAGAAGAATGCTGGTGCAATTTTGATTGGGATTGCATTGAATGTGCAGATAGCTTTGGGTAGTATTGATATTTTGACATATTTATTCTTCCAATCCATGTGCATGGAATGTTTTCCCATTTCTTTATATCTTCTTCAATTACCTTCATAAGCTTTCTATAGTTTTCAACATACAGATCTTTTACATCTTTGGTTAGATTTCTTCCTAGGTATTTTATGCTTCTTGGTGCAATTGTGAATGGGATCAATTTCTTTATTTGTCTTCCTGTTACTTCCTTGTTAGTGTATAAGAATGCAACTGATTTCTGTACATTGATTTTGTATCCTGCAACTTTGCTGAATTCATATATCAGTTCTAGCAGACTTTTGGTGGAGTCTATCAATTTTCTATGTATAATATCATGTCATCTGCAAAAAGTGAAAGCTTGACTTCATCTTTGCCAATTTTGATGCCTTTGATTTCCTTTTGTTGTCTGATTGCTGATGCTAGAACTTCCAACACTATGTTAAACAACAGCGGTGAGTGTGGACATCCCTGTCGTGTTCCTGATCTCAGGGAAAAAGCTCTCAGTTTTTCCCCATTGAGGATGATGTTAGCTGTGGGCTTTTCATAAATGTTTTTTTGATGTTTTGTTTGTTTTGTTTGTTTTGTGGGCTTTTATGATGTTTAAGTATGTTCCTTCTATCCCGACTTTCTCAAGGGTTTTTATTAAGAAAGGTGCTGAATTTTGTCAAAGGGCTTTTCTGCATCGATTGACAGGATCATATGGTTCTTATCTTTTCTTTTATTAATGTGATGTATCACGTTGATTGATTTGCGAATGTTGAACCAGCCCTGCATCTCAGGAATGAATCCCACTTGAGCATGGTGAATAATTCTTTTTATATGCTGTTGAATTCGATTTGCTAGTATCTTATTGAGAATTTTTGTATCCATATTCATCAGGGATATTGGCCTGTAGTTCCCTTTTTTTACTGGGTCTCTGTCTGGTTTAGGAATCAAAGTAATACTGGCTTCATAGAATGAGTCTGGAAGTTTTCCTTCCCTTTCTATTTCTTGGAATAGCTTGAGAAGGATAGGTATTATCTCTGCTTTAAGTGTCTGGTAGAACTCCCCAGGGAAGCCATCTGGTCCTGGACTCTTATTTGTTGGGAGATTTTTGATAACTGATTCAATTTCTTTGCTGGTTATGGGTCTGTCCAAACTTTCTATTTCCTCCTGATTGAGTTTTGGAAGTGTGTGGGTGTCTAGGAATTTGTCCATTTCTTCCAGGTTGTCCAGTTTGTTGGCATATAATTTTTCATAGTATTCCCTGATAATTGCTTTTACTTCTGAGGGATTGGTTGTAATAATTCCATTTTCATTAATGATTTTATCTATTTGGGTCATCTCCCTTTTCTTTTTGAGAAGCCTGGCTAGAAGTTTATCAATTTTGTTTATTTTTTCAAAAAACCAACTCTTGGTTTCGTTGATCTGCTCTACAGTTTTTTTAGATTCTATATTGTTTATTTCTGCTCTGATCTTTATTATTTCTCTTCTTCTGCTGGGTTTAGGCTGCCTTTGCTGTTCTGCTTCTATTTCCTTTAGGTGTGCTGTCAGATTTTGTATTTGGGATTTTTCTTGTTTCTTGAGATAGGCCTGGATTGCAATGTATTTTCCTCTCAGGACTGCCTTCGCTGCATCCCAAAGCATTTGGATTGTTGTATTTTCATTTTCGTTTGTTTCCATAAATATTTTTTAATTTCTTCTCTAATTGCCTGGTTGACCCACTCATTCTTTAGTAGGATGTTCTTTAACCTCCATGCTTTTGGAGGTTCTCCAGACTTTTTCCTCATAGCATTGTGGTCTGAAAGTATGCATGGTATGATTTCAATTCTTGTATACTTATGAAGGGCTGTTTTGTGACCCAGTATGTGACCTATCTTGGAGACTGTTCCATGTGCACTCGAGAAGAAAGTATATTCTGTTGCTTTGGGATGCAGAGTTCTAAATATATCTGTCAAGTCCATCTGATCCAATGTATCATTCAGGGCCCTTGTTTCTTTATTGACAGTGTGTCTAGATGATCTATCCGTTTCTGTAAGTGGAGTGTTAAAGTCCCCTGCAATTACCACATT
Source organism: Panthera uncia (assembly GCF_023721935.1). Classification (NCBI taxonomy): domain Eukaryota; kingdom Metazoa; phylum Chordata; class Mammalia; order Carnivora; family Felidae; genus Panthera; species Panthera uncia. The sequence goes on along the minus strand of NC_064811.1, from coordinate 164,444,337 downwards.
CTTATCAATAAGGTTGCTTATGTTTATGAGTAATTGTTTTATATATTTGGGGGCTCCCGTATTCGGCACATAGACATTTATAATTGTTAGCTCTTCCTGATGGATAGACCCTGTAATTATTATATAATGCCCTTCTTCATCTCTTGTTACAGCCTTTAATTTAAAGTCTAGTTTGTCTGATATAAGTATGGCTACTCCAGCTTTGTTTTGACTTCCAGTGGCATGATAAATAGTTCTCCATACCCTCACTCTCAATCTGAAGGTGTCCTCAGGTCTAAAATGAGTCTCTTGTAGACAGCAAATAGATGGGTCTTGTTTTTTTATCCATTCTGATACCCTATGTCTTTTGGTTGGCACAGTTAGTCCATTTACATTCAGTGTTATTATAGAAAGGTATGGATTTAGAGTCATTGTGATGTCTGTATGTTTTATGCTTGTAGCGATGTCTCTGGTACTCTTCTCACAGCATCCCCCTTAGGATCTCTTGTAGGGCTGGTTTAGTGGTGACAAATTCCTTCAGTTTTTGTTTGGGAAGATCTTTATCTCTCCTTCTATTCTAAATGACAGACTTGCTGGATAAAGGATTCTCAGCTGCATATTTTTTCTGTTCATCACATTGAAGATCTCCTGCCAATCCTTTCTGGCCTGCCAAGTTTCAGAAGAGAGATCAGTCACCAGTCTTATAGGTCTCCCTTTATATTTTAGGGCACGTTTATCCCTTGCTGCTTTCAGAATTTTCTCTTTATCCTTGTATTTTGCCAGTTTCACTATGATATGTCGTGCAGAAGATCGATTCAAGTTACATCTGAAGGGAGTTCTCTGTGCCTCTTGGATTTCAATGCCTTTTTCCTTCCCCAGTTCAGGAAAGTTCTCAGCTATTATTTCTTCAAGTATACCTTCAGCACCTTTCCTTCTCTCTTCCTCCTCTGGCATACCAATGATGCGTATATTATTTCTCTTTAGTGCATCACTTAGTTCTCTAATTTTCCCCTCATACTCCTGGATTTTTTTATCTCTCTTTTTCTCAGCTTCTTCTTTTTCCATAATTTTATCTTCTAGTTCACGTATTCTCTCCTCTCCCTCTTCAATCTGAGCCGTGGTCATTTCCATTTTATTTTGCAGCTCGTTTATAGAATTTTTTAGCTCCTCCTGACTATTCCTTAGTCCCTTGATCTCTGTAGCAATAGATTCTCTGCTGTCCTCTATACTGTTTTCAAGCCCAGCGATTAACTTTATGACTATTATTCTAAATTCACTTTCTGTTATATTGTTTAAATCCTTTTTGATCAGTTCGTTAGCTGTTGTTATTTCTTGGTTATTCTGTTGAGGGGAATCCTTCCGTTTGGTCATTTTGGATAGTCCCTGGAGTGGAGCGGACCTGCAGAACTGATGTCTGCCCCCAGCCCACTGCAGGAGCCACAGTCAGACTGGTGTGTACCTTCTCTTCCCCTCTCCTAGGGGAAGGATTCACTGTGGGGTGGTGTGACCCGTCTGGGCTACTTGAACACTGCCAGGCTTGTGGTGCTGGGGATCTGGTGTATTAGTTGGGGTGGATAGGCAAGGTGCATGGGGGCGGGAGGGGCAGGCTTAGCTCCCTTCTCCTTTGGTGATCTGCTTCGGTAGGGGCCCTGTGGCAGCAGGAGGGAGTCAGACCTGCCCCCGGAGGGATGGATCCGCAGAAGCACAGTGCTCGGTGTTTGTGAGGTGCAACAAGTTTCCTGGCTGGAACTGGTTCCCTTTGGTATTTTGGCTGGGAGATGGGTGTGGGAGATGGTGCTGGTGAGCACCTTTGTTCCCTCACCAAACTGATCTCTGTCGTTCCAGGGCTCAGCAACTCTCCTGTTGTCCTCCAGCCTTCCGGCTCTCCGAGCAGAGCTGTTAACTTATAACCTTCCAGATGTTAAGTCCTGCTTGCTGTCAGAACACACTCCCTCCAGCCCCTCTGCTTTTGCCAGCCAGACTTGGGGGCTCTGCTTGGCCAGTGGGCCGCCCCTCTGCCCCATCTCCCTCCCGCCAGTCTGTGTAGCGCGCACCGCCTTGCCACCCTTCCTACCCTCTTCCGTGGGCCTCTTGTCTGTGCTTGGCTCCAGTGACTCCATTCCGCTAGTCTTCTGGAGGTTTTCTGGGTTATTTAGGCAGGTGTAGGTGAAATCTAAGTGACCAGCAGGACGCGGTGAGCCCAGCATCCTCCTATGCCTCCATCTTTCTGATTGAAAAATATTTCGGTAAACTGTGTTTTTAAAGAAGCTTTTCTATTTCTTCTTTGTTGTCAAGTTTTTTTTTTGTTTTTTGTTTTGTTTGTTTTTTGTTTTTTTTTAGAATATGGTTATACATAATTTCACCTTATTGTATTTTGCATATCCATCTGTAGTTTCTCTTCTGAAATTCTCTTTTCAAAATGCTGATTTTGTTGTTGTTTTCTTTCTTTTCTTTTCCCTTTTATTCCCTAGATATGTTTTCTTAGGGATTTTAAATTTTCTTAATCTTACTCACAGATCTTATTTTTGGACTTCCTGTTTTTTCTTTCTGTGTTTTGTCTAAGTACTATTTCATTCATTTCCAGTCTTTATAATTTATGTTAATCTTTATAGTTTCCTTTGTTTTATATATTTGGGGTTATTTGCTCTTCTTTTCTGATTTATTAAGATGAAAACTTATATGAGTAATTTTAGACTTTTGTCATTTTCTAGTACAAACATTTTAAGGTATAAATTTACATCTTAGCAATACTTTAACTTAACCCTACATTATTAACATATTGTGTTTTTATTATTGTTTAGTTCAAATATCTTCTAATTTTCTGTGTATTAGTTTGCTATTGCTGCTGTAACAAATTACCACATATTTAGTGGCTTAAGACAATACAGATTTATTATCTGTATCTTACAGTTCTGGACATCAGAAGTCCAAACTTAGTTTCACTGGGCTAAAATCAAGGTAGTGGCAGTGAGCACTCATTCTGAAAACTTTAGGGAATAATTAATTTCCTTACCTTTTCCTGACCTAATTTTCTGACCTACATTCCTTGACTTGTGGCCTCTTCCTCCATGTTCAAAGCCAACAGTATACCGTCTTCTCTCCGTTATGATTTTAGCTTCTTTACTTACATTTCTTCTATACTCTGATCACCCTATCTCTTATAAGAACCCATGCAATTACATTGGGCCTATTTATGCAATTTAGTATAATCTTCTACTGCCTGATACTTAATCACATCTGCAGCATCCTTTTTACCATTTAATGAAGTATATTTACACATTTTAGGAATTAGAACACTGACATCTTTGGGAGGTCATTATTCAGTCCATTATACCATATGATTCTTTTCTCTAGGAGTTCAAAATATTTTCTTTTTTTTTTTTTTTTTTTTTTTTTAATTTTTTTTTCAACGTTTTTTATTTATTTTTGGGACAGAGAGAGACAGAGCATGAATGGGGGAGGGGCAGAGAGAGAGGGAGACACAGAATCGGAAACAGGCTCCAGGCTCCGAGCCATCAGTCCAGAGCCTGACGCGGGGCTCGAACTCACGGACCGCGAGATCGTGACCTGGCTGAAGTCAGACGCTTAACCGACTGCGCCACCCAGGCGCCCCTGTAATAGGAGTTCAAAATATTTTCTAATTTCCCCTGTGGCTTTATTAAATTATATTGCTAAACTTTCAAGTGGATTATATGGATATCTTATTTGCTGATTAAAAAATATATATTTATTTGTTGTGAGAGAGAGAGACAGAGAGAGAGTGAGGGGGGAGGGGCAGAGAGAGAGGAAAAGAGAGGGAATCCCAAGCAGGCTCAGCACTGTCAGTGCAGAGCCTGACATGGGGCTCAAACACACCAAATGTGAGATCTTGACCTGAGCCAAAACCAACAGTCTGACACTTAACTGACTGAGCCACCCAAGTGCCCCATTTGCTGATTTTTAATGTAAATGTTTTGATCAGAAAATATATTCACTGTGATTTGACCAAATGTATTGAGACTTGTTTTATGCCCCCAGCATATGGTATATCTTGGTGAATATTCCTTGTGCATTTGAAAAGAATGTGAATTCTACAATTGTTGAGTGTAATGTTCTATAAATCAAGTAAAGTTAGTTGACAGTATTGTTCAAATTTCCTCTATCCTTACTGATTTTTTTTTCTTTACTTTCACAGTTTCTAAAGGAGTGTTCAATGTCTTCAACTAAGATTGTGGACTATTTCTACATTTAGTTCTCTTGTTTATTCTTTGTTAATTTTTTGAAGCTTTGTTATTAAGTGCATAAACATTTAGGATCACTAAGTCTTCTTGACTAATTGGCTTTTTTACCACTATCTAATGTCCCTCTTTATCCTTGGTAAAGCCCTTTGTTTTGAAGACAACAGTGACAACATTGCATAACAAATTTCTTATGTTTAGTGTTTTCACAGTATGCCTTCTCCCCAACTCCTCCCATCCTCATTACTTTGCTTTTGGCCTAGTTCTACCTTCATATTTAGAGTATATTTATTTGTTAACAGCATAAAGTTGGGCATTTAAAAAAATAAATCTGATAACTTCTGCCTTTTAATGGAAGTATTTGGTCCATTTACACTTAATTTACAGTTGAGATTATATTGAATACATATAGTGTAAGCAACTTGCAGCAGTATACTTTCTATACTTATATCCTTTACTTTGGGATTTTGTTAAATATTTTACCACTACATGTTATGTAGTGCAGAATGTAATGCTGTTGTTTTTGCTTTGGAAGTCAAATGTCTTTCAAGAACAAGGAAAAGTTAAAAACAAAGAAGCCCTTATGCTTTCCCCAATACTTACCATTTCTGGAACTCTTCAATTCTTTCTATAAATACACAACGAATACCATTACTTTTCTCATAATAGTAACTAGGCAAAAATGTCTAGAATAACTAGTAACTAATTCTTTCAGCTTTTGTTTATCTTAAAATGTCTTTATCTTGCTTTTATTTTCAAAGGATACTTTCACTGGATATAGACTCTGGTTGATTTTTATATCTGTCTTAGCATATTTAAGATGGCATTTCTGTATGTTTGTGTGAGCATGTGTGCTTTCTGGTGAGCAGTCCTGAAGTTAATATGACTGCTTTTATGATTTTGGTTTTGACTTCAAGTAGTTTGACAACGACCTGCCTTATTGTAGTTTTTCTTGTATTTTTTTCTGTTGTTTTTTGTTTTTTGTGTGTTTTTTTTTTGTTTTTTTGTTTGTTTTACCTAGTTCACTTGAGCTTCTTGAATATATGCATTGATATCTTCTGAACTGGAGAGTTGTTTGTTATTAATTTTTCAAAATTGCCTTCTTTTCAAGTGTCTCTCTTTCCTTTTCTTCTTAGACTCTATACATATTAGACCTTTTGATTATGTCCTATACTTCTTTAATGCTTTGTTCTTTATTCTCCATTATATATATTTTTCTTTTTGTGCTTTGCTTTGTATATTTCCTATTGGCTGTGCTTGACTTCACTAATCTTGTCTTCTGATATGGCTAATTGTATTAAAAACTCATCTAATAAGTTCTTTATTTCAGATACTATATTTTGTAATACTAGAATGTCTATTTGATTTATCTTCTAGATTCTAATAGTTGTTCAAATAATTTTATATTTTCATCCACTCTGTCCACTTTTTTGTCTATTTTGTTTAATATGGTAATCATGGTTATTGTGAAAACCTTAACTGCTAACTCCAATATTTAGATTATTAGAGGTCTGCTTCTACTAGTATTTCATGCTCTGATTTTAATTTTTTTCCCTGCTTCTTTTCATTGTGAGTAATTTTTTTTATTATATAACAGATTTGTTGATAAAACATTTTAGAAACTCTAGATTTGGTTATGTTAGTTTTGAAAGGAATAAAGACATTTAAAGTTTAAAAGTAGATGTTTTAAATGAGCTGACTGTAATTCTAAACATCAAGAAATATTAGATTTAGAAAATTTGAGATAAAGACAGCCTCAGTGAGGGAATTGTTAGATATTCTATTCAAAGCTTAATTTTCAATCTATTATATTTTACTCCTTCAGTGTCTACTACATTAACAAGTTGGGCTGATGTCAAACCCATTATGTGTAACAAAGTAGCTCTATCTTGCTCAGGAAAACTTACTTTTACGTATGTAAGCACACTACTTTTCTGAGTTGAGGTTCAGCAATGGATTTGGGGAGAATAAAATGAGTACAGTGGTCTTTAAAATTAGGGTCTGAGGCATGAAACCATAAAACTTCTAAAAGAAAATATAAGCAATAAATTCCTGGATACTTGCCTTAGCAATATTTTTTTGGATATGTCTCCCCAGGCAAGGGAAGCAACAGGAAAAATAAACAACTGGGACTACATCCAACTAAAATCTTCTGCACAGAAAAGGAAACCATCAACAAAACAAAAAGGCAACCTAATAAATGGGAGAAGATATTTGTAAATGATACATCTTATTAGTGGTTAACCTCCAAAATATATAAAGAACTCATACAACTCAACACCAAAAAACAGATAACCTAATTTTTTTAAGGGCATAGGATCTGAATAGACATTTTTCCAAAGAAGACATGCAGGTGGCCAGCCAATACACACATGAAAAAATGCTCAATATCACTATCAGGGAAATGTAAATAAAAACCACAATGAGATATCACTTCACACGAATCAGAATGGCTAATATCAAAAAGACAAGAAATAAGTGTTGGTAAATATGTAGAGAAAGGGAACCCCTGTGCACTGTTGGTAGGAATGTAAATTGGTGCAGTCACTATGGAAAACAGCATAAAGAAATCTTCAAAAAATTAACAATAGTATTACCATATCACCCAGGAATTCCACTTCTGGGTATTTACCAGAAGAAAAATTAAAAAAAACACACACACACACACAAAAAACACACCACTAATTCAAAAAATATATATAAACACCCTATGTTTTATTGCAGTATTATATACAGTGGCCAGGATATGGAAGCAGCCCTAGTGTCCACTGGTACATGAATGGATAAAGAAGATGTGGCCTACATACACAATAGAATATTGCTCAGCCGAAACTGAGAATGACATCTTGCCATTTGTGATGATATGGATGAAACTAGATGGTATTATGGTAAGTATCTAGTATAATACCATTATACTCGATGGTATTATGTCTCACTTATGAAATAAGTCATACCATATGATTTCACATATATGAAGAATCTAAAAAAAATGAAACAAATAAACAAAGGAACAAACAAAACAGAAACAAACTCATAAATACAGAAAACAAACTGGAGATTGCCAAAGAGTAGGGGGGTGGGTAACTAGCAAAGTAGGTACAGGGGATTAAGAGGTACAAACTCCAGTTATAAAACAAATAAGTCATGGGGATGAAAAGCACAGCATGGGAAATATAGTAAAAAATATTATAATAACTTTGCATGATAACAGGTAGTAAACACACCTATCATGGTAAACATTTTGTAATGTATACAGTTGTTGAATCACTATGTTGTATACCTAAAAACAATATATATGTCAACTATACTTCACTTTAAAAATAATAAATAAATAAATAAATAAATAAATGTATATCATGTCTGGGGGGTCTCAGATAGCACTTGGTTTAGGTGTAGGAGCCCAGCTTATCTGTCTCACTCACTTTAGAATGATAGAATGAGGACTGCTTTAGTTGTTATAGAGTGAATTTGTTTTTATTACACTTAAAGCTTCTTAAAACTTAAAGGCTTAAAATAACAGCCTTTTATTTAGTGCATGATTTTACAAACAACCAATTTGGGCTAGGCTCAAGTGAATAGCTATTTCTGTCTTAGCTAGCCTCATTAATAAGTATGGATTGGGTGGATGCTGGCTAATATAGGGTAGCTTCAGATGGAACAGCTCCCTGTGGTCTTCCCAGCAGGCTAGCCTTAGCTTCTTCACGTGGTGGCTGAAAACAGTTCTGGGAGAGAGCAGAATTGTCCATGGTATCTTGAGGCCTATGCTTAGAATGGAAATATTTTCACTTCCACTGCATTGTATTAGTCAAAACAAGTCACAGGAAAAGCTCAGATTCAAAGATAAGGAAAATAGATTCAATTATTTGTGGAAGGAACTATAAAGTCACATTGAAAAAGCTATAAATATGGGAGGAGGGATTAACAATTATGGTCATCTTCTTGAATGCAACACATGGAAAGCTAGGATATATTTCTGAGAGTTTGAAGTTAGCAAAAGTTGAAGATTTTGATTTTGATCTTCTTACCTCCATGAGGATTAAAATCATTCACCTCTTTTCAAGCTTCTTGGAGAGCTGGCAGTGTCATGGAAAGAGCATGGGCTTTGGAATCAGACAGACCTGAGTTACTGGCTATGTCACAATGTGAAAAGTACACAAACTCTCTGAAGTTCATCACATGTGAAATTTGGATAATCAATATCTGCCTCAAATGATCATTGCGAGAATTAGCCAATACTACTACCTGTTTGACATATAGTAATCACTGACTCATGGTAATGAATATTATTCATTCTGAGTCTAGCTTTGCCTCAGCTGTGAAAGTTTCACCGACTCTGTTGTATCCACATAGGTGGCCGTCTCCCTTGAATGCCTATTAGTTATAGCACTGCAGAGCCAAAGGGGACCTAGGCCCTCTTATTCCAGATTTCCATCTAGAAGTAAGGAAACTGGAGCCAATTTAGAATTTCTTTAGTGTCTTATCACATAGCCTGGGTTAAAACAATTGATGTTTTTTATTAGTCACCTATAAAGTTTGATATTGTTAACTTAGTTAACATAACCTTGTCTTTTCCTGTGGCCTATTAGCCTCTTGAGAGTAGTACTCCTCCACAATTTTCCAAGTATGTGTTTCATACCTACCAGAGTGGCTTACACAGAGCAAGCACTTGGTGAAGTGAGGTTGTGTGTCTGTGTTTGAAGAGTAAAGGATAGCAGTGTCTTCCAACTTATCTGGAAGGGTCAGCAGGGTAAAAGTTATCTATACATGGGCTGGTGTAAAAAAGCTGAAACTAGGAAAATTTTAAGATACAATGTAAATATCATTCATCTATTATGTCTCCTAACCAGATCTTGAGATTATAAGTCAGGGAGAAATAAATAGAGACCTATATAATACTAATCATGGTTCTTTATTCAAATTTATAAACCTTTCTGTGACTCCATAGTGTAAAATCTTCTTATTTCTCCTTTAAATTCACTCTCTATAATTTCCATCATGCCCAGGAGGCTGACTTTTATGAACTTCTGTCTTATTAGAGTGCTCAACCCTCCTGGTTTGACCAGGACAATTCAGGTTTTAACACTGAATGTCCTTTACTCCAGGAAGCTTCTCAGTTTATGGCAGAATGGGATGGTTAGCCACACTATCTTTTGCCCTTTAGCTTTCCATTGGGTTTGACCAATAGGAGGTACCAGCAGGAAATCAGATTGAGAGAACAGATGAAAATCAAGATATTTGTTTCTGAGCTCCTTTGTGCTGAGTCTCTGCTAATTGGCCGACTTCCCTACCCCTTACCAAAGCCATGGTTTCTATTAACCTTCTAACAGCTACCCTTCCAAGGTTCTGCTCCTTCAGATGCAGGAGTAGAAATGCATCCTTCAAATTGCTAGAACACATCCAGATCTTTGTAAATATTCATTTATTAAATTCCTCTCAAATCTGTGAAGAATGTCACTCATTTCCTGATGAGGCCTGACTGACACTGGCCCTGGCTCCTGAGAACGATGCTTGATGCTGTGATAGAAAGGTGTAGAACATAATCTCTGCTTACAATTTAGTGGGAAAGAATAATCTGTGATAAAGTCATTGAAAAACAATAGAACAACATCTGAGCCTCAGTTTTTTCAGCTGTGAAATGAAGGGAATGAACTCAAAACATGCTTTCAAGGATTCCACAAAGCCAGAAAACATGTTCTGTCAATATTTTTTTATTAATCTCACTATCTTTATCACTAACTGAATTTTATTAAAAACAAACAAGATTTCTAAGGTAGTTTCTTGTTCCAACCCAATAAGACTGCTGACATCTTATTAAAATACTAGATTAAATGTAATGTTCAGGGATAGCCAGGGAGAGAAGTGAGCAGGGTTGAATTGAGATTGTTGTGGAAGGTGTGAAGGAAAAGATGGACACAAGCTAAGCTTTAAGGATGGGCAGTTTGGATTTGAGGGAAGCCAGAGACATGAAAGCATCCAGCTTAAATCAAGACTATGAATTAAAATAAGAACTTCAAGGAAGCCCAGTGGGTGATTGAGAAGCAATGACAAGACCAACATGACTTATTTGGGATGAAATCCAGTGGAACTAGATCTCAGAAGCCACTAATGCCAGGGTGATCTGAAAGGCATAGGTGTCCTGTTGTTCTGGGTCAGGAAGGAAAAGCAAATCATTCTGAGGGTCTAAGATATGACCATAATCTCCTTCTTAGATGGAATTTTATTTCACTTTGTGTGTGGCAGAGTTCACATAAGAAGAATGCCTGAGGTCACACCACACATGTTCATTGTAAGCAGAGCAGATGCTGTGAAAGACTCGGCTTCCAGCCAGGTGCACTGTTTTGTATCAGATTCAGTCTGGAAAGCCAGCATTTGGAGGGGGACCTCCACCCACATTGGTCTGATGTTTCTTGGGTCAATGACATTCAAAGGGCCCAGATCTACTGTGTAGTAAGAGCTTTCACACCTCTGCCTGTTTCCTAGAAGACATTCCCAAAGCAGGGAAGTTCCCTTGATCAAGCTATTTGGTGACTGTTTACCAATTTGTACAATTAACATAACTTTTAGATGTAAATATAAACCAGTCCAGGGAAACACATGATTAAATAGCAGTCAATGTGCAGAGGGTTTTAAAAGGGTTGTCAGTGAGGGGTTAACTTCGGCCCTCACACCACACAAAATGCATTAACAGTGGTGCAAGACAAAGTGCGAAGCCTGCTGAGTGGTGGAGCTCCCAGAATGCAGCAGGAAGCCAGCACTGTGGAGTTATTCCCAGGTGACACTGTTTGAATGTCATTTAAAGTTCACTTTCATTATTTTAATTGTCACTGTAAAAATTTCCCATTCAGGACTGATTATGTTCTAAGAGAAATCAGAACTTAAATTCCAATCAATCATAATTGAACGTGTTGTTGCAAGTGGCATATAAAGCTGTGCCTCGGATATGATTAAGACAAGTATTAGTTACTTGTGAAAAGCTGCAGGGAGATTTAAGAGCAAGTGGGATTAATTCTGAATAATTTACATGGCCAAAGCCGTCAGACAAGGAAGAAATATGTTATACGTGTCCCTGCATGCCAGGGAAGAGTGGGGCTGTTGCTTCAAGTTCAGGTGTGAATTGACAGAAACATGTGGAGATTCAGGAGGCATCCTGATTTGCACTGGGTGTTGGGGCCCTGGCAGCAGGTGTGGGACTTGGTCCTGAATCTTCCTGTTACTGGCTGAATATATTGGGGAAGGAACTTCTTTGAATCTCAGTTTCTCCTTCTGGGAAACTTCTGCCTTAGAAATTCAAGGACAATTTATGGTTTAAATAATATAATATAACAGCCCTTTGTAAACCCTGAAGTGTTCCTTAAGTGCTAATTTAAATGGTTATAAAATGTAGCTTCATGCAGGTGATGGAACTCAGGTCCAGGGGTGGCTGGACTAAACAATATCAGAGTGGGAAAAAGACGGCACAAGTGTGGCCATTAGGTGAGCCAGCCCAACACTGGTCTCGTTAAGAGGGGTCCTCAGGTGCCAGGATCAGAGACCCAGCAGAAGGGGTTCTTTATTCTTCCTGTCCATGTCCCTTCTTCCCTGCCTCTTCTCAGATCCAGCTTGGTGCACGGGGCCACCAAGCCTGAGGGGCCATCCTTACTTGGATCCTGGGACCTTGTTCCTTTCACTGCGCAGAACCAGGAATAGTTACCCTGTTACAAGAACTGGCACAAAACTCAGTCCTCAGTCTACTGAGTGGAGGGGAAGTTTAACTACAGGCTTTGGAGTTAAGCAGATAAATTTGTTAAATTTCAATCTCTGAGGCCTAATCTCCACATCTGGAAAATAGGGATTACAACTTTCTTATGGGGCTGTAAAGAGGATGAACACAATACCTGACAAACTGTAGGCTGTCAAAAATGGTAGTTATCATTGCTACTTCAAACCCACTGTGGCATCATTACAACTTTGGGATTTGAGCAAAGAGGGCTTGGAAAGGGAAGCCAAGCCAGAGACCAAAACCCCTGGTTCCTGGTTCCAGGTTTCTGACTGATGACCTGACCACAAACCTGAAGTCCCTTGAATATGAACTCCTAGATGTGTATGAGGAGAATAACAACCTCCTAGTAGCCCAGACTTTTCTGTGGCTCCCCTCCTGGAAGGACACAGGACAGAGCTGGAAGTGACCGCTTTATGTATAATGCTTCCCTGCCTGGGAGGCCACAAAAGCCTTTGGTTAGGGAACCTCCCAGAAAAAGGAGGAGCCCCAAGTCATTTCTCCCCCCAACCCTACATACAAACCAATTTTCTTGGAAAGAGAAGTCAGGGGAATATGGCAGGAACCTAATAAAGGTCTCTGAAAACAGTGTTTCTCCATTTGAAAAATAAACTATGTCTTTAAATGCATTAACTCTGTGGGGAAATAAATGTAATAAACCAAATTCAATCCCTGCCAACATTTGTTTTCTTATCTATGTAAAATCAATATACTTGTTGCAATTATGTCTTTCAATAAATCCTCCCAAAGTCTTATTTTCTCATAAGATTTCCTGCCGTACTCAGATTCATTGTGTTCATTTTCCATCTAGAGAAATTGTTTCTTGCATTTCCAGGCCATCCAGTTTCTGTGGAGGATGCTGTACCCCACCTGCTTTCGCTGTCTCTCTTCTGCAAGGGTTGTTTAGGTGACAATTACTTTGATTTGATTGTGGTGCTGGGCTGGGATTTGCACTCATGGGAACAGACCTCTTTGGTGTAGGAGGGAATTTCCTGCCCAACACTGGCCTCTGCTTGCTCCTTCCTTTGCATGGTCCCAGGAAGACAGCTGAGGGCACTCAGCCATGTCCCTGCTCAGAGGTGAGCACATGGCCATTTTATTGGGAAATGGGTTGCACAACTGTCATGGACTCTTCAAGTAGAAACATTTGTTTTATTTTTTACTGGACATGTATGTCTCTTAGGTCTCCTGTCTCTGCCAAGCTTGGAGAAGATGGATCACAGCATGCTAGAACCAAAAGAAGCTTAGAGAACACTATTAAACCTGCTGCATGCCCCTGTTGTGGAAATCTAATGTATGCCAGCACCTAACCCATGCCCTCACACAGTAGGGTCTCACCAAGAGGCAGCTTCTTTCCCTCTCACTGAAGAAGGCAGGACATTGAGTTTAAAGAGGGTAGTGACTTATCCCAGGTCATCAGCTCTGAACTTGAGTTTGCAACCCTCAACCCAACATTGGGAGCTGCGTTGCCTTGACCCTTAGCTGGATGGCATTTGTATCCTCCCCTACTTCTCCAGGTTGGATTTTAGGGCATACCTATAGCTCTCCTCTTAGTGTTTTACAATTCTCTTAGATCTTTTTTCAGGCTTCCTTCAGTTTCTCCACAGGTCTCTCCTTGTCTCGCAAATCCTGGTCTCCCACCCCACCCTTGCCCAGAGGACCTGCCCCAGTCAGAGAAGGGTCTGCACTGGCTCTTCACCTCACCTGCCCCTGCACACAGGGGCCACAGAACAAATTGGCTACTTGTTTCAATGACTCCACTGAGTGATTGCGAAGACGCATTGGAAGCACTTGAAAGGCTCTCTCTTACAAAATGCTGTTTGTTGTGACAAGACAGGAAAAGGCCATCAGCCTCAGAGAAGTTCTGGCAGTGGGGCACAGCTTGATGAGCTGAGGAGACAGAAGATGAATGAGCTGCTAGACACACTGAAAAGACTGTAGACTTTAACTTATTTATTAAGCTAAATTATTTACATTAAGGAGTCGGCTGCTCTGAGTAATTTATTTCAAGCTCCAAGTCCAAACACCATTTTGAACAGGAATGGTTGACCCTGGCAAAAAACAAAACAACACAAAACAAAACAAAACCCCCCAAACAGAAAGAACTTACTTAACCCTTTCCTATAGACCTCCCTTGTAAAAAAAAAAAAAAAAGGAGAGATTCTCAGAGAGAGGGGCTCTCAGGCAATATACTGTGCCATTCACCATAATGGAGACATTTCCCAGGGCTCAGGTTCCCCTAGTCCCCTCTGCTGATTGGTGAAGTCTGTGACTCTGGCTGTCCTGTTCTATTAGGCCATCAAGTTAATGAGGAACTGAGATGTGGTCAGAGGCCTCAGAAGAGTCAAGCCACATCTTCCAGAGGTGCAAGGAGCTAGATTCAATATTTATAAAACTTTGGACAGGATCCCTCCTCCCAAACAGGAATTTGGTAATTATCATAAGGGACATTTGCTATTCATCTCTTTTTAATTATTAACTAGCGGAAAAGGCCAGGTATGCATGGAAACACAAATAGGACCAACTAGCCAGGTCTTTCCCGTGTATATGGGGTAGAGGTGCAGGGCCAGAATTTGCTGAATGTCAAGATGGCAGCTGTCCCTTCTTCAAGACTCACCATAGATAAGGTGCCTGGGTGGCTCTGTTGGTTAAGTGTCTGACTTCCTCTCAGGTCATGATCTCACGGTCTGTGAGTTTGAGCCCCACATTGGGCTCTATGCTGACAGCTCAGAGCCTGGAGCCTGTTTCAGATTCTGTGTCTCCCTTTCTCTCTGCCCCTCCCCCACTCTCCCTCTGTCTGTCTCTCTCTCAAAAATAAATAAAGATTTAAAAAAATCTTTTAAAACTCACCATGGGCTCTGGGTTCACCTCCAGGAAGTTGGCTCAGTTTAGATGAAAATCTCACCACCAGCTTCCACTTAGAATGTTGAAATGGTCATTTCACTAATGCTTGAATATCCTTTGAAGGTTTAATATCCTATTGAAAGGGAAAGGAAATATTTTCTTTGGAGCAAGAACTTTGTGTCATCCATCTTTTCTGGAAAAGTAGATGAAACATAAACATAAACATAAACATGATAGGGAAGGCCCTAAGGTCCCAGGCTTTGGAAGTGAACAGAACTGGGTTGAATTTTTGACTCTCTTCAGTAACTGAATGATTACAGACCTCCATTTCCACATTCATATAATGGGAATATCAAAATCTACCACATAGAGTTGTTTTTAGGAATACTGTATATAAGAGTTCTCATATGATCAGCAGTCAATATAATGGTAAAAATTACTATTGTTCAAGTTTACTCTCTTGGTTCCATATTCCCCATTTGTGGAAGCAAAGCCTTATGAACATTTGGCTGTCTTTATCATCTAGTGGGAGAAACAAAAAATACTTTTAAACTCCCAAAGTTCAGGAAGTCTTTCTATTTCTTTCATATACCTCCCAAGGACCTATCCAGAATAGCACCTGCTATCTCCCTGGTGTTCAATCAAAACTATGTTTGTCAGCAGCACAAAGATAATATACTGTCCAGAGGCACATGGTTTGGTGGAAAGGGCCCTGAACTTAGAATCAGAGGTCTTGGGTTTAAGTTCTATTTATATCACTTACTGACTGGTAAACTTAGGCTATTTAATCCACTCAGTTATCCACCTTACAATTCTGTGAGACCGATGGTATTATCTGAATTTTATAGATGAGGAAATTCAGGCTCAGTAAGCATTTGACTGCAAAACACAAAGTAATAGCTTTAGATTTTTGTTATTCTACTGTGAAGAGTATACCATCAGTCCAGAAAGGTGTGTAGTTTTCATGTGGTTTTCAGGTAATGGGAATGGATTTTCATTAAGTCCTTCCCATTCTCACTTCTTCTGAGAGGTAGAGCTTACCAGGCAGTACAAGTTCCTGTGTGGTCAGGTGAATGCAGTGAACTGACTTACAAGGTGAGCAAACCTACTGTTCAGGCCACCAGGCAGAGTCTGAAATAGAAGTGGATGGCACATTAAAAGAGCTGAAAGAGAGTTTTAAAATAAAAATTTTTTAATGTTTAATTATTTTTTAGAAAGCGAGAGAGAAACAGAGTGTGAGTAGGGGAGGAGTAGAGAGTGGGAGAGGGGCAGAGAGAGCAGGAAACACAGAATCTAAAGCAAGTTTCAGGATCTGAGCTGTCAGCACAGAACCTGATGCAGGGCTTGAACTCATTAGCCATGAGATATGACCTGAGCCAAAGTTGGCCACTTAACTGACTGAGCCATCCAGATGTCCCTGAAAGAGAGTTTAGTATAAAGACTTTCCACGAAGGTGTGGATTTAAGTAAACCTCTATAGATAGTACCTGGCTAGAGCAAACTATGGAGCTCTAATAACCACACTAAGACTGAAAGCATGTAAGGACGAAGTATTTCCTGGAACCTGGAGAATGCTGTGTGTCTGTATGACTTGAGACCTGTTGGGCAAGGATGAAGCTATCCACTAAAGCCCAAAGGAATGGAGGGAGCTGAGGGGAGTAAGCACATTTCCCCTTTCCCTCTTCCACTGTAGCTGAATTCACTCTCAAACAAGGGACCTACAAATGAAGGTCATATTCCAGGGCACAGAGCAGGTGGAGAAGAGAGGAAAGTGGACCAGGGGAGGCCAGCAGAAGGTGCTCTTCATTGCCTAAGTTAACTTGCTACACACACTATAGAAAGCTAAATAGGTTTCTTTAAATATTTATCAAAAGTTTCTAACATCCTATGTGTCTCTATGAATGGATCCGTTACTTCTCTGACAGTACCATTTCTTCTAAAACTAAGATACTGGAAATGAAGCTATCAAATTGGAGCCCTAGCAGAGAAATTCTGATGGCCTCTTCTTTGGTGCTCAAGTCATTCAAATCATCAATTGTTCCAACAACTCATCTCTGGGCTCTTTTCCTGGGGACTTGGTCTGGGTTAATACAATCTCAAGACAGTTGGTCAATTCAGTGGGGTGAGAAACCTCAGCAGCAATCTATCAATATTCAAAAGCCAATTGATTCAAGTTTCACTCTTCAATAATTTTCCTGGGGCACAGTACACTGTCTGTTACTGCTCATGCCTGCACTTCATTCCTGGGTACTCATGCCAGCTATCCCGCAGATGGTCATCTCCCTAAGTCTGGTTAGGGTCAGTCCTAATCTAATTTCTGAAGCTGCAATGCAATGAGAGCCTTTTCTGGACCCACTGGTGGGGGTAGGATTAAATTATGCATTTAATTCTTGGGGCAGTGAGTCTCTGCCTTATCCTGTAAGTTTTCTTGCTTGACAGTGAGATATACAACCCTTGGAAACTAGTTTGTCCAAGACACACAATTTTGTTTTTATTCTCCCTCTTCACATACTTACTGTGTTATCCCAGTCTCTGGAACAAATTTTCTACCTTTATCTTTATTCATTCATGCATGCATTAACTCAGTCATTCATTTATTCAGTACTTATAAGAACCTATTCTGTCAGTCATCTTGCTTGGTGGTCTTGATTCTAAACTCTAGAAATGGAATCCAGAATAGACCCCACCTACTCATCAGTCTTGTTGCCATTAACGAAAGTTTCTTGAAAGCTGACTATCAGTCTTCCAGGTATAAAGGGTGACTGGACTACTTAAAACTACACTTCCTTGCTAATCAGAAGCCCAATCCCACTTTATGCCTTTTCCAAAACTGCCTTAATCACTTATCTCTCACTTAGCTGATGCTTTGGATCAATATTTACAAAGGGTCATACCCAGGCCTCAGGTCCAACTTTCTCCTGGCCACCCTGTTTGGAGCCAGCCACCATACATCACACAGGAGTCCTTGTTCATGACAGAGAGCTCTAGTGCGGTTTCTATTTCATATTGAAGAACCTGTAGGGCATTTCTATGAAAGATTTCCTGATTACCCTAGATAGAAAGAAAAAAAAGTCCTGCCATTTTGCATTATCAGTCTCCAGATATTTACTGTCTTATTTTTTAAGTGTATCTTTCTTTTCCATAATTTGTGTGAAAACAGGGCCAAATTGTGTTCTCAGGATTTAGCATAAGATGGATAATTATATGGGAAGATACAGAGATGACAAAGAAATGGCCCCTGACCTTAAGAGTTTACAATATTTGATACAGTCCGGGGGGGGGAAAGGACATGAACATGCTCTACTTGACTACACATCCAAAAAAGAAAGTATCAAGTGAAGGCATAAGCAGAAAAGCCTAGAGGAAGGAACAATTCTATATCCAGGAGGCCCAGGCAAGTGCTCATAACAAGAAGGATTTCTGGAAGATCAGCTTCCCTGTTCCCTGTCTTTCAGAAGTAAGGAATACTAAGGATGTTCTTTGGAGGTCTTAGTGGGCTGCATTTGTTATTAATTTTTTTTTTATTCTTAGGGTGACTTTGTATGATGTTTCTCAAATAGGGATATTCTAAGTGAATTAATGTTTTTCTCAGGCTATAACCTGTTCATTTCACTGTAACTTCTGCTTTCTTCCTCCAAGACAACCAGTGTAAGCAGGTCTAACTTAACACTAGAAGTTCAGAATGGATTATTTGCTAGTCTATTAAAGAACTCAGGGAGAGAGAAAACAAAAGAAATAAGTCAATAATGTTGGAATTTCAGACACTGTGGAACCTGATTGGTATAGGACGTCAGTATTTTGGAATACAGGTGCCTCTCTCAGCTATTCATCTAAAACTAGGTGAAGAATATGTATAATTGTGCACTTGGGGAAGGAGCTCCATTTAATATCACTAGTCATACAGCTTTCATTCTTGCTTACTTTCAAATATCCTTGAAATGAATTATCCTGATACTTTTCCTATTCATGTACAAAAGATCACTTTCTGCTCTTTGTTCATGAGACAGATGAGAGTAGGACATGGTAGTGAACATGATTAGAAGATTGTTATATTTATATATTGGGTAGGGGCATCCACTTGCAGTTGGAGGCTCACCACCCAGGACTCACCATCCTTGGAAAATGACTCAGAGATTGCATTATTATAGAACAACCACTTCCACTCACCTAAAATGATCTGTCCCTAATAATAACAGAGCTGGTTAAGTTGCTGTTCACCTCACCCACAGACCATCTTGGAGATTCTTATTTTAAACTATTTGGTTTGTCTTATCCAATTATGAAGGAAAATGCTGCACTTCTCCCAATAGCTCATTATCTAGAGAATAGGATATTCCCACCAAAGACTCAGGGACTCTTAAAATTATGGCTCTTCAAACTGTTCCTGAAGAAGGGAGAGGAGGGGATTCTAAGATTTTTCATATGCTGAAGTCTTATCTCCTGTACTGAGTTTTCTCTGATTATTCTGGTTCCATTGATAGCCTCATAAAATTCATTTTATGCAGAGTCCAACTGACAACGATGAATGGCTTTGGGACTTTTCACATAATATCATATTCTTTTTTAAACTTTTATTATAAAATTTAACTATTTTTTGCATTATTCTTGTCTCTTATTTTTTTTACTTTCTATAATTTATTTGTTTTTTTAATAATTTATATCCAAGTTAGTTAGCACTTGTCTCTAATTTATTATAAGCCCTTGAGGGCAGAGACCTTGCCTGAATATAAAATTCATTATATAATACATGGGTGCATATGTAACATAGCTTCTTGCTTAGGAAATATCTAGGGAAATCATATGAAATATGATTTAAATCATATGGAAATATGAGCAGATGGCTGTTCATTGGGTTGGAGGCATCTCTCTATATTTTCATCACACTTGACTTTTACTTTGGCCTTTCATCACTGTATCACAGTATCTTAACATTGTGCCTGGCACCAAAGGGGTGCCAATGAATGCTTATGGAGTCATTGAATGAATAAGAGAACTCAAAATCTAATGCTTGTTTTATCCTATCCTCCCCCTCAAAAAAAAAACAAAACACCCCCCCCCCCACATAAAACCAACACTGTTTATTTCTAGAAAAGTTAGAATGGGAGAAAATTCTGAAGGTGCCACAGTATCATATTTTTGACAAACAGGAATTTCCTTTACAACACACTTAATCAATAATCAGGAAGCTCATTAGTAAATTTCAGGGCTATTTAGCCTTTCTAAGAACATCTCTATTACGAAAGTCTTCCAATGTCTGTCCTATTCCTATGCAATAATGAGCAGAGCCCAATAATAAAGAAAATAGAGGGAGGGAGGGAGGGAGGGAGGGAGATTGGGAGAAAGAGAGAGATTCTGAATATTCTGAAAGGAGTCTCCAACAATTGGGGCCAGCTACTATTTCTTGAGCTAATAAAGAGGTGAGAGAAGCAGCCTTGCAATCACTCACCACAGTCTCAAGTTCCACATTGTTCCCTACAACCCTTATCAAATCTATATAAGTAGAAGCTAAGAAGAAAAGTTTAATGTGAAATTAATTAAACTGTGTGCTCTTGAACTCATTTTCAGCCACTCATGAGTCTAAGTAAGGAAGCTCCAGGAGAATTGGTATAATCACTAAGATGCCTGAAGGAATGGTCACCAAGCTGTCATTCCCAAGCTAAATGTTTATTGAGTTGCACAGCACTTCAACTCCACCCTGGTGCTACCACAGGGGTGATGAAGGGAACTTGACAAAAGTACTTTGCAGTTGGGGTATCTATGAACATGAAGATGGTGTTAGATTTTTTCCTGGACATTTCTGAAGGAAAATGGTTTGCTGGAGTAGTCTAACCCAAGAAGCTGAATAGAGACCATTATGGGGCAATTTCAACTTCAAGAGGAATTTCAGCAGCTTCATACAAAAGCTTCATTGAAGCTTCATTCAGGAGCTTCATACAAAAGATCATTCAGATTAAAATGATACATATATCAAACTGTTAGAAGAGGAAGCAAATCCTGTGGGTCCTATGAAGAAGGAGTTGGGGTATAATATCCTGTACCTAGGAAACTTGGCAGCATCTCTCTGTGGAGTCCATGGTCAGTGAAATGGTTCAAAATGAGGCTTATATTACCCCAAAGAATCTAGGCTTATGATCTACATGGAGACCACCATGTCATGGATGCCACAAGTGTCAGAAGACCCAGACCAACCTAAGGACCACACAGTTAAGAACACCTCTTACAATATATTTTGTTCCCTCTACCAGTCAACAACAACTAAAACAATCTGGAGCAGGAAGAAGAAGAAATAAAAGAATAAACCATATACTTATAACACTGAAGTTCCTGAGGTAGGCCAAACCTAAGCTGACATAAAGGAGACAGATGATGATATTTAAATTTAACATAGACTTTATTTAATAAAAGAAAATTCAAACCAATATTACACTATATGTTAACTAACTAGAATTTAAATAAAAATGTGGAAGAAAAAAATAAAAGAAAAAATTGCAACATATGCCATTGAAATTCATCAAAATATTGAGTTTATCATACCATGGTTGAAGGTATTCATTACAAAAAAAAAAAAGAAGAAATGTTTTTAAATGTTGATACCTTGCTAGTTTTGACTATTCAAAAAAATAAATAATAAGGTTTGTTACTATTGAGTTAAAGCCAAACTTACCATAACTTTTATCTATCCTGGTCCCTCTATCTAAAATCACACTCTACTTCCTGTTTTATATGAGGGCCTTTCAGATATACATATATCAAACAGTTTCTGTGTAACTTAACTGTGTCTCAGAACAAATCTTAGGAATATTTATAGGAATAAAAATATTTAGTACTTGGGACACCTGAGTGGCTCAGTTGGTTAGGCGACTGACTTTGATTTTGGCTCAGGTCATGATCTCACAGTTCATGAGTTATAACCCTACACTGGGCTCCACACTGACAGTGTGGAACTTACTTGAGATTTTCTCTCTGTCTCTCTCTCTCTCTCTGTTCCTGCTCCCTCTCAAAAATAAATAAATAAACATCTAAAAAATTTTAAAAATTTAGTACTCAACAAGGTAAAATTATAATGTCTAACATCCAACCAAATGTCACCAGGCATGCAAAAAGCAAAAAATGTGCAAGCCATATGAGGAGAAATATCAGTCAGTTGAATTGGTCAGGATAAGCACAGATTATATAATTAGTAGGCAATAACATTAAAACAGTTATTATAACTGTTATTCCTTATATTCAAGAAACCAGAGGAAAGATTGCACACATTAAGTAGAGACATGGAAGATATAAAATCCCAATAGATTCTAGAGATGAAAACTACAATTCCTCAGAAGAAAAATGTACTGGATTGAATTAATGGCAGATTAGACACTGCACAAGAAAAGATTGATGAACTTGAATGAATAGCGATATAACTATCTAAATTTAACACATGGGGTGGGGTAGTGAAGACTACAAAAAAAAAAAAAAAAAAAAAAAACAAAGAAAAAAAGAAAAAACACAAAAAAAATATAAAAAATACAAGAAAAGAAGTGGGGATATAAAGATTATATATATATATATATATATATATATATATATATTTGCTAAAATAATTGTTAAATTTTTTTCTGAATTTAAGGAAAAGAGGCATAACAAAATGCAAGCACAAGAAACATGAGGAAAACTACACGAGGGCATATCAGAATCAAATTGCTTAGAACTAGTGGTAAAGACAAAATCTTAAAGGAGACAAAGAAAACCAAGTCAAGAGATAAAGAAAAACAAATATAAGAATGACAATAGATTTCTCGAAGGAAACAATGCAAACCAGAAGACAGTGAAGCAAAATCTTTAGAGTACAGAGAGAAGAGAGAAAGAAAGAAAGAAAGAAAGAAAGAGAAAGAAAGAAAGAAAAAATAAAACCTATCAACCTAGAAATCCGTAACTAGTAAAACTATCTTAAATAAAGTGAACAGAAATAAAGTTTTCAAACATACAAAAGCTGAAAAAATCAACAGCACACCTGCATTATAAGAAATAGAGGAAATCCTTTCAGCAGAAGAAAAAATGGTATCAAGTGGAAATCTACATGTACACAAAGGAATAAAGAGCACTGGAAATGGTAGCTAAATGGCTAATATAAAATACTTATTTCTTATTTAAAGGTATTTAAAAGATAATCAACTGTTTAAAGTGGACTTAATAACAATGTATTATAGCTGTTAAAACACGTATAGAAGTAAAATGTATGACAACAATGGCACAAAAGGAGAAATAGTATAGTGTTATATGGTTCTTATACTATATATGAAGCAGTGTAAAATCATTTAAAATTTTGATTAAGTTAAAAATGTATACTCTAAAGCAATCACTAATGTAAAACAAAGAATTATAACTAAAAAGCCAATGAAGGAGATAAAATGGAATCATACAAAATACTTCACCCAAAGGAAGATGGAAAAAGGGAGAAAAGGAAACAAAGAACAGATAGAAAATAAATAGTATGGTAGATTTGACTCAATTGTATCACTAATCACATTAAATTTAAATCTTAAAAATCCCAATTAAGGGGTAGAGATTGTCAGATTCAATAAAAAACAAAAAAGCAAAAACAAGACACAACTATGATGCCTACAAGAGGTGTGTCTGAAATATAAATACATAAATAAGTTAAAAGTAAGGGTTAGAAAAGATCTAGCATGCTAACACTGAATAGAAACACACACACACACACACACACACACACGCACACACAACTAAAGTGTCTATATTATTTTCAGACAATATAGATTTCAAAAAAAATAATATTAGCAGGGATGAAGAGAGTTATTTCAACAGGCTAAAGGGGTCAATTCATCAGGAGAACACAACAATCCTGAACGTTTATGCACCTACTAACAGAGGTCCAAATACACAAGCAAAAACTGAGAAACAAATCCACTTTATGTTTGGAGATTTCAATATCCCTCTCTCAATAATTTACAAAACAAATAAAAAGAAAATCAGTAAGGATATAAAAGACTTGGTCAACATTATTAACCAATATGACCTAATTTATATTTATAGAAATTCTCCCAACAGCACCCAAGAAGAGTACACATTCTTCTCAAGTGCACACAGAACATTTACCAAAATAGATCATGTTCTGGGCTATTAAAAATGGCTCAATAAATCTGAAAGAATCTAAGTAACACAAAGTAGGGTCTCTGACCACAATAAAATTAAAATAAAAAATTGATTACAAAAAGATATCTGGAAAAAATTAGTAAAATATTTGCTCACTAAATTATATACTTCTAACTTATCTTCAGTTTAGAAAAAACAGATTAGGGGCACCTGGGTGGCTCATTCAGGTGAGCATCTGACTTCAGCTCAGGTCACGATCTTGGTTCCTGGGTTCGAGCCCCACGTTGGGTTCTGCATTGACAGCTCAGAGCCTGAAGCCTGCTTCAGATTCTGTTTCTCCTTCTCTCTCTGCTCCTCCCCCACTCATGCTCTCTCCCCCCCTCTCTCTCTCTCTCTCAAAAATAAACATAAAAAATTAAAAAAAGAAAAAAACAAATTAGAAATTATTTTGAATTAAATGAAGATTTGGGGGATGAGGTCTAAATGTAAAATCTGAAACTGTAAAATTATTAGAAGAAAATAAGGAAAAAATAGCTATTTTGGCTTAGTCAAAGATTTCTTAGAGATGACATCAAAAGCATTATCTATTAAGAAATGATCATTGGACATCAGTGATAAAAATGAATGAACTATTGATATATGCAAAAATGTGGATGCATTATTAAATTAAATAATTCTTCTTAAATAAAAATTACATTTAGTTTAAATAATTACACTGAGTGAAAGAAGTCAGAAAAAAAAGTGCATATTATATGATTCCACTTATACAAATTGGTAGAAAAATGCAAATGAATCTATAGCGACAGAAAGCAGATCAATAGTTGCCAGAGGTGGAGAAGTGTGAGTGAAGCATTACAAAGGAGGAGATGGTGGGCATGTTCATTATCTTGACTGTGGTGATACTTTCATGAGTGTATACATAAGTCAAGGTATTATACATTATACATTTCGAATATGTGGAGTTCACTGAATATCAATTATATATCAATGAAACTCTTTAAAAAGTCCTTTGTGTTAAGTCTTCTTTGTATATCTACCTTACAGATGCACAATCTGAGCCACATGGGGATAAGATATATCTCCCAGGTTTTACATTTAGATGTGGCCAAGCCTATTTAAATCCAACTTTGTCTGACTATAGAGCTCATCTCTACACTGGAATATTTATTTCCAGTATAGAATGTTGCCTCAGCATTCAGGAGAATCATATGAACCTGGTACATTACATTAATCAGGACTTTCTCACACAAGCTGCTTTCAGGTCTGGACTCCTCCAAACAAACTTTTGTAGTTGTGAACATATGGAGTAACCTGGTGCTCAATGCTGAGTGTTTGTCAATTCTCTGACTACACCCTCTCCCTAGGTGATATCAGTCAATCCTGTAGCTTTAAGAACCATCTTTATGTTTGATAACTTTCAAATATCTCCTTCTCCCTGAGTTCCAGATTTAATGTATCCTATCTCTCAAAGAAAAGGATTACTCCTAATGCGATGGACTGAATCTTTATGTCCCTCCCAAATTCATATGTTGAAATTAACCCCCAATGTGATTAAAAGGTAAAGGCTTTGGAAGGTGGTTAGATAATGAGGGTGGGGCCTTTATGAATGGGATCAATGCCCTTATGAAAGAGAACTCCAGAGAGCTCCCTTGCCTCTTCTGCCACCTGAGGACTCAATAAGAAGACAGTAATCTATGAACAAGGAAGTGGGTTCTCACCACACTTGGAATCTGCCAGAACTTTAATCTTTGACTTCCAGCTTCCAGAACTGTGAGAAATAAATTTCTGTTGTTTATAAGCCACCTAGGTACTTTGTTACAGCATCCCAAATGTACTGAAGACACCTAACAATGAAAACATGCTGAGGAACAATCTAGTCACAAAAAGTTGAAAGAGCCTACTCTATAAATAAAGCTGATAGGTTTATAGCAAGAGGGGAAAAAAAAAAAACTTGTCAGGCTTTATCTCATAAAGGATACCTTGGGGGGCACCTGATGGGCTCAGTTGGTAAGCACTGGATTTCAGATCAGGTCATGATCTCATGGTTCATGAGTTCCAGTCCCATATTTGGTTCTGCACTGACAGTGAAGCCTGCATGGGATTCTCTGTCTCTACCCCTTCCCCACAAGAGCATATGTGTTCTCCTAAAATAAATCTCTCTCTCTCTTTCTCTCTCTCCTCTCTCTCTCCAAATAAATTAACAAACTTACAAAAGAAAGAATACTTGGAATTAGACAGGAAAATATTTTCTTATTTTCTTGTCATCTTCCTCATGTCTCTGGGACATCCTATTTCTTAATCTGAGAAAGTGACTCTTCCACCGGTAATATGGAAATACACTGGGGAGTAGTGTAATCCACACATTCTGTGTGTTGGCAAACACTGCATACAGACCATGTTCAGCATATTGAGAGCTATACTACAAGACGAAAGTCAAGGAAAACATCTCCTGATGATTCAAAGGAAGAATAATACTCCAAAAACACCTACTGTAAGATGAAAAGAGGAATTTCAGAAAACTGTTTGACATTTTCAATAGAATGCAAAATAATTGGCTTCTGAAAGAGAAGGGACAAATAATAAAAAAAAGTAGTAAAAGAAATAAAGGCAGAAAATTATAAGGTAAGTACTAAGTTCTATAAGATATAGCAGGATGAATAAAAGAAATGAATAATATAGTGAAGAATTGTAAAAAAAAAAAAAAAAAACTTAAAAAAAAAGAAAAAGAAAAATTAAGATCCTTTTTGGAGGCTGAGAAACTGCCACAGACCAGAGGATACTATGTAGATACATGATGACTAAATGCATTTTGGTATCCTAGATTGGATCTTTGATCAGAAAAAAAAAACAAAACAAAAAACAAAACAAAACAAAACTAATGTAATTTTAACGAATAACTGGAATTTCATTAATAACAGTGTTATGTTCTGAAGTAAACTGAATTCTGCCTCCCCAAAGATGTCCACCCTTAATCCCTGGAATCTATGAATATGTTTACCTTACATGACAAAAGGGGTTTTGCAGGTATAATTGAGAATTTTAAGATGAACTATCCTGGATTATCTGGGTGAGCCCAATGTAATCACAAGGATTTTTATAAAGGAGAGGCTAAAAGGTCAAAAGAATGAAGAGATGAGACAACAGAACCAGAGGTTGAAGTGATGAGCTTTGAAGATAGAGGAAGAGGCTGAAAGATCAAGAAAGCAGATGGCCTCTAGAAGCCAGAAAAGGCAACGAAGCACATTCTGCCCTAGAAAAGGCAGACCTGCCAACACCTCGATTTTAGACTTCTGACCTCCAAAACTGCAAGGGTATAAAATAAGTTTGTGACTATCTGTGACAGCACCAATAGGCAACAAATACATTTGGTTTCATAATGTGACAAATGTTCCATAGTAATGTAGAATGTTAACTTTGTGGGAAAATGAGTGAGGGTATATGGGAACTGTCTGTACTATCTTGGCAAGTGTCCTGTAAATATAAAAGCATTCCAAAATAAAATTTATTTTAAAAATTCTTGTTTGGGACCTTAAAAATAGAAATTGGTAATGCAAAGAAACAATTAGTGTAGAGTTCAACTAAGAGTCCCTGTCAGAATACAAAAGAAAAAGATGTAAAAATGATCACCAGTGAGGTTACAGATGTGAAAACCAAGGAACAAACATGTTATGTTTGGGTAACTGGGATTTTGGAAGAAGAAATCAGAACAAAGGAAATAGAAACAATAAACCTATTGTGATAGAAGAAAATCTTTCTGAATTATGAAAAACCTGGGTTTCTAAACCCGTTTTAGAATCAAAAACAAAAATAAAAAACAGGAATGAAGGAAGATATCTTGTAAAATTTCATGCAGAAAACAACAACAAAAAATTTCCTAGAGTGGGCACCAGTCAAGCAGCTTACCCACCTCTAAATGATTTCCTTGTGTGGGGTGGATCCACAGGATGCAGCAATAGGTCAGCATCCTGCCAAAGCTGTTTGATGATTATAGATAGTGGACTCAAGCAGGACCAATCTGATTCTCTCTCCCAGGAATGGGAAGCTTGGGTAGAAATATTGAGTTGTTGAAAAATGTTCAAGCTAAATAGCATCAGCCTAAAAAGATCGACGAAGCATCTGTAATTACCTTGGTTCCTGACCTTCCCAAAGTGTGGATTTCAGCTCTTCTTTTAATTCTGTAAATAACCATTTTAATATATTCCTTGTTTTCTTAAGTTAGTGTTATAGTCCATTTGGGATGCTATAACAACAACAAAACTCCAAAACAGACTGGGAAGCTTATAAAAATAAATCTATTTCTCACAATTCTAAATGCTGGGAAGTCCAAGATGAAGTCACCAGAAGGGTCACATTCTGTTGAAGGGCCACTGTCTGGTTCATAGCTAGAACCTTCTCACTGTGTCCTCACATGGTGAAAGGGGAGAAGGATATCTACGGGGTCTCTCTTATAAGAACATTGATCCTATTCATTCCGGTTACACCTCATGACCTAAGTACCTCCTAATACCTTTACATGGGGCATTAGATACCAACATATGCATTTGAGGACACAAACATTCACACTATTAGCAGTTAGTTAGAGTAATTCTTCTTTTCTTACATCCAAAATTACTTTATACAGTTACAGAAGAATCAGATCACATCTGCCTCAGAATTCTCTTCTGTAACACTGAAAATCAGGAGATAATGGAGCAATTTTACAGAATGTTAAAGGGAGGGAGTTTATTATGCAATAATTCTATAGTTATTAAAATTTTCTTGGCAGATATGAGAGTGCCCAGATAATATTAATACCCAGATACACTTCTAGCAAAAAATTACTTGAAGATACATTACCATGCTGAAGGAAAATAAGAGCTCAAGAGTGGGAAACTATCATATAGAAGGAATGATGATGAGTGCTGCAACCAGTAAAAGACAGAATTAAATCTTAACATTGTAAATTTGGTACAAAATGTCTCTTGAAATAGAGCGTATATATTTTAAGGTTTAATCATTGAAATTGATATAGTAGCTGTAGCTTTATTAACAAATTATATTATGTTATAACAAAATTATATTAACAAAAACATGCAAAGGTGAAAGGGAAAGAGGAATAAATAAAAATGTTCCCAAACTCTTGCCTGAGGGGTACACAAATATAATGCCAAATGATTTTTCACTTTGATAATCAAAGATACACAGATCTGGAAAATGTTTTTGAGAAACATCAAACAAATCATCATTATATAATTTCAGAAATAATGGGCATAATAAAGAATAAGCTAAATAAAATCTATATGATGAAAGACATTAAGGAAAAAAAAATAAACAGAATGGAAAATTCCATATAATAAGATTGTAAAAGTAAGGCTAAACTTTTAATTATGGCGATAGTTACAACTATTAAACAATTGTTTAAATGTATTAAATTCCTTAATTAAGACAAAGATGTGGGGTTTGGTCTAAATAATAAAATGACTTATTTCACCAAGACAAAAGTAAACAAGACGAACTATGACAAAACCAAACAAGAATAATTAAAGAAAATAAATAAACATATATCAAAAGAAAATTTTTCAAAAGATAACAAGGGTCATAGTTTTAATGGTAGACCAAAGAAAATTCAAGGCAAAAAAACATTAAATAGGAATAATGGAATTTCCACATATAAATTTCAAGCTCTTTATCCAATTAATGTAAAACACATTTTTAGTGCTTATGAAACATTATAAAATGCTATCATATAGTGGGAAAAAACTTCAATAAATTTCAACAAACAATATAGGTGACATTCTTTAACAACACTGATATAATTCTAGAAAATAATAAGTTTATGTTTTTAAAAATCCATAATAATTCAAAATTTAAAAAAACAACAACAAAAAAAAAAACAGACACAAAAATAAAAACCCTCCTAAACACCTCTTGGTTCAAAGAGGAAAGAAAATGTGATTAAAGACTACATACAAAAAATAACAAATAAACCTTTCATATCAGACTTATGGGATACAGCCCAAGTTACATTCAAAATGAAATTCTTAGCTTTAGATGTTTATAGTTTTGAAACTGTGAAAACAAATTGAGTACTCAACTGAGAAATATTGGAAGAAGGGCATTTTATATAAAAATTAAGAAAAAGGAAGTATTAAAGCTTTTTTTTTAGATGCTGAATTCAAAACTAAAAAAGAAATTTAATATAATACTACATGCTTTTTTCTTTATATCATGCTACCTCATAGGCTAATTATAAATTTCATTTTTCAGTGCTACGATATGCTATGTATTTAAATAATCTGAGAACATGTTCTGGGAGCAAGTCGTCAACTGGATCTTTATAGCAGGTTGGCTGTTGGGAAAGCTGTGGAGTGGGAAGAGAGGGTTTCGAGTAACAAATGAAGAAACACAGTTTGACCAAAAATATCTTGCAAACCACAGTACTATCCATAGCATAATGGAACACTAGTCTGTAATTCTCAAATGCCATGTACCTGCTGTCATTTTCCAACCTCACCTCTCTGTTACTTAGTCTGAACAAATAACCTTTTCAAATACAAATGATGAAACAACAAGTAATTATCCATAGTATAATCATTATTATAAAACAATAATCATACCTTATTTTTTCAATTTATATTTTCTCTTTCTTGCTGTCATATATAACAATGGGTTGCCTAAGAAACAAACTAAGAATATTCTTAGAGCAACAGAAAAGGAAGGGCACCCTAAATCATTTGTTGATGAAGAATTAGACACTGGTATTTCAGAAGTTATCAAATTAGTCATTACATTTTTGTTGGGCTTCCTTATACTTATTTCACAGTTTAGTGTTGGCTTTACTGAGTTATGCAAGGGAGGAAATTGTTTCAGTTCTTAGGACATCTATTGATCTTAAATGAGTTCTCTCCACAAACATCTCATAAGACCATGTAGTGAAAATAGTATGATCTCTGGAGCCACAGAGCTCTGGCTTTAAATCCTAGTTCCACAAAATTTAAGTTGTATGACTTTGGCAATGATATTCTTCTTGCTCAAATGGAGACTGCCTCTGTCTTAATGTGATATCCCCCCTTTCTCCACATGGCCTTCTTATAAGGACACTAGTCATTAGATTTAGGCCTCAATCCGGATGATCTCATCTTAATTATATCTTCAAAGACAGTATTTCTAAAAATGGTAACCTTTACAGATTCCAGGGGGACATGAATTTGGGGAGGACACCATTCTTTTGTATCTCCTTTAACTCAATATTAGATTCATGATATTTAACCATGGTATTACATGTAGCTGAAGTATGTTCAGTTTCATTGCTGCATGATATTCTATTATATGAATATACCTTACTTGTCCATTCTACTCCTGATGGATATTTGGATTTTCTAAATCTTGGTTTATAAATATGTGCCATATACATGCTTGTCAATGTCTCATGGCATATATGTGCATACATATTGGTTGAATATATACTTGTAGTAAGTTAAATAATAGCTCCCAAATATATCTGGTCTTAATCTTTAGAACCTATAATGTTCACCTTATTTGGGAAAAGGGTCTTTGCCAATGTAATTAAGTTAAGAATCTTGAGATGGGAAGATTATCTTGGATTACCTGGATGGACCCTAAATGTAAACAACCACAATTATTCTCATAAAAGAAAGACAGAGTGAGATTTGTCACAGACAGAAGAGGAGGAGGCAATGTAATTATAGAGACAGAGTTTAGGATGATACAGCCATAAGTCAAGGAATGTCAGCAGCCATGGGAAACTGGAAAATCCTGGAACCTCATCTCCCTTAGAGTCTCCAAAGGGAATAGGCCCTGATGTAACCTTGATTTTGGTGATATGTAACACTGAATTCAAGTTTATTGAAATGTAGAAAATAAATTCCTCTTGTTTTAAGCTGCCAAAGTTTGTGGTAATTTTGTAGTTATAGCAGATATAAGAAATAACACAATACCTAACTGTAGAATTGCCCAAGTATGGGTACACAAAATTTCAAAGTTTGAATATAATACTGAATAGTTTTCTTAAATGGTTATAGTATTTTACACCATCAGTATACAGGAGTCCCTGTTATCCATATTCTGGAAGTGGTGTGGAAGGCTCTAAGATGCAATTAAGTTATTCTGTTCAGGCTGCCAAGATTTCAAATCAAAGGCACCTCCTAGCATTTCATCTATATCTTTCTGAGATTATTACTTCTTGTGGGAATGAGAGTTCCGGTTGGATTAGTAATATTTCTGGTATTATACCTCTGAGAGTAGATGATCTACCCTGTCTGAAGTTAGGAATTGAATAGACACAGGAGAGACAGGGCTGGCATCCACAGTGCAAATTCAGTTCACAGCATTTAGCCAAGATGAAAATTCAAGGTCTTGGCTTCATTACTTTCAGAGGTGAAATATGTTTCACCAACACAATAAGTGATCTCTAAATTACTGGGGCTTCCCAGGGTAAGTAGCTTCACCTTTTTTGGGCACATGGAAATGACCAGATATATATGTGGCATGAAGTACTGGAAGATTCAGGAATAAATATCTGGTCAAGGAGAGGGAAGCTCACAAAATGTCATGCATTGAGTTAGTTCAGAAACCACTTTGTACTTTAGAAGATGCAATTAACCAGGTGGAAGTGTTGATACACTTTTGTGCTCAGGGACAGAATTCCTTCTCTCACAAAAATAAAATACCTTAGCGGGTGGGGACTTGCAGGGTAGCAAGGTGGTTTAGTCGGGATATGCCAGGGGAAAGGAAGAAATGCAAGAGAAATGTATTAAAACGGAGAGTGATGCAGAGTTTAGTAGACATAAAGTTTCCATGTGAGATTTGGCTTTGGACTACAGAAATACCAGAGGAACTGGGCACACATGTAAGGAGGAAGAGTAGTTCAGGGCAGACTGGATCAAAATGAAACTTCCCAAAGATAAGGATTTAAGATCTAGATAAGCAGTTGCTGCCTGAGAAAAGATGACCCATCCAAGGAGGATGGTCAAAGGCAAGGCAATCAAAAACGAGGTTTGCTGGAATTCAGAGAGTAGATCTGAGGCACTAGTAGAATATGGGTAGGCAATTCTTGAGCCTCTTTGGCCTGCAGCAGAATTTATTGAGGTTGACAGGGTGGTGATATAAGAAGAGTCTAAACTCTTTTAGAAGTAGACAAACCTGAGCTCAGATCCCAGCTCTACTATTTACAAGGTGTGTGATTGTGTGCATGTGACATAGACTTCATGGGCTTCAGTTCTTCATCTATAATTCAAGAACAGTGATATTAGCATTTTGTTATTGTGATTAAATGAGAGAAGGTGTGCAGAAAGTATTTCATACTGCCTTAATAAATGCTAGAAATCTTCCTGTATACTACTTTTTTCTCTGCCTACCTTTCTCCTCATTACACAATAAACCAAACCCCAAGAACCAGTGAAGTCTATGGTTTGGTGGATAGGCAAATACCCACCGCTCATCCTGGAGACACTAGTTTCCAAATCCGTACCAGCCAGGTTAATCTCAGACCTCATTGCCTGGGGGGATCAATTATGATTTTTATTTTGTTTCCCTGGTCAGAATGAACTTATACATGTGGTGAGAATTATTTAAATCAAAAAGTTGATTTTTATAATGACCTATTCAACAACACCTAAGAAGGCAGAAAAGGCAGGATATGATACTGGATAAATCAGGAGGAGATGAATGGGTCTTCTCTTAAAATGCCAAGCAGTTTCTAAAGTGAAGTGATGGACATTTAAACAAAGTTGTAGAGATCTGAGGACCTCATTAGGAGACCCAGAGAACTTATCTACTTAGGGGAAGACCATCAAGACAGTGTGCATCCAATTGGGAGAGATTTTTCCAGAACATGGGCAATTGCTTTCTTCTTAAAGTTGTGTATGCCTCCAGTAGGACCTGATTATTCTTAAAATTTTTAAAAAGGCAACAAAAAATCCTGGATACCCCACTTCCTTTAGCAATATGAACCAGTAAAAGAAGGAAGGACTTTCTGCTGTGCAAAGTTATCTATGACATGGAGTTGAAGTTTTAAACAAAACAAACAAGACTAGTCAAGATTATTCTCCATCTCCTGCTACAACCTGTAACTTCTTGTTTCTTATCCCAAATATCTGAGTGAATAACTAGTTCAGCAACTCCTGACTGAGGCCCTGTAACCTCCCACTTGCTAGGCCTAAGTCTTACCCCCAGAAGGATCTCAGACCTCCACCTACACAGACCAAATTCCCACTATAGTCATAGTACAAAGGCAAAAACCCTGAAAAGAGAAATGTTTAGTGAAACGTAAAGCAGAAAATTAATCTCTTTGGCATCTTGTTACCTTTCTTCTGAGTGTAATATGGGAGGTTGTTAATTGCTTGGTTTACTATAATCGTCATTCTGCTAACAGCAATAAATAAAATTAATCAATATAAGGTAACTCACTGCCAGGGAAGCCAGTAATTATCAGGAAATTGGAGAGAAATTTGTTTTATGATACATTTAAAAGAGAAAAATATCATAATCATCCTCCTCCTTTTTGAACACTTTTTTTTTTCTTTCCTTGATCTTTCTGTAGAAATACTCCGAGTTCTACCATTTGTTTTCTTTCTTCCCTCCATCAAGATGACTGCACATTTGTTGAGAAGTAGCTGGAGCAATTTATCTTCAACTCTCCTCCTACCATGAGAAGCTGCAATGGCTTTAAAGCATGAGGTCAACATGATGGGGTTTCTGAACAAATTTAATCTCCACTATCAGAAGGGATCCACCAGGAGAAATGAGGAGACTATCTTGATCTGACACCCAAAACATCTTTGCTTAATTTTCCTAAGCCAAGGCTCTTTCTCAGACAGGACTTAGAAGTGGCATGCTGTTGGGGCGCCTGGGTGACTCAGTCAGTTAAGCATACAACTCTTGATTTCAGTGCAGATCCTTATCTCATGGTCATGAGAAGGAGCCCTGCATCAGGCTCCACCCTGGGTGTGGAGCTTGCTTAAGATTCTCTCTCTCTCCCTCTCCTTTTGCCCCTCCCCTGTTCCTGCTATCGCTCTCAAAAAAGTGGCATGCTGTAATAGAAACAGGATGGTCTTTGGAGTCAGAGACTTAGATTTATACTTAATAGATGAGAACAATTTAAAATAAACATCTTAAGTATCTTGGACACTCACTTTTCTGTTCTCTAAAATAGGAACCAACACTCTTTGCATAGAACTTATTTGTGTATTAAATGGGATATTTGCTGAATAAATATTAGCTGCTCTTCTTCCTGCCTATTCTTAGATCTTTCCTCAAAAATTATAGCAATTTTTCTTTGTTATCTATCTTGAGTTGGGTTCTGGATAGTTTAGAGACAAATATATTTCTCTCTTTACTAAATATACAACGTTTACCATGTGTAGTAACTACTTGTGACATCTTATCTTTGCTAATCTGACTTTCCCTTTTCCCCT
This sequence comes from Panthera uncia, assembly GCF_023721935.1. Classification (NCBI taxonomy): domain Eukaryota; kingdom Metazoa; phylum Chordata; class Mammalia; order Carnivora; family Felidae; genus Panthera; species Panthera uncia. Next base: position 164,409,029 of record NC_064811.1, on the reverse strand, counting down.
TTCCTCATTTGAATATTTTAAATTTTATTTATCTTTTTGTATATATTTGTGAAGTCATCTTAAATCTTTTAGATGAAGAGATTATGAATGCACACATGCATACACATATATGATATTAAATATACATATATGTATGCTTATTTATGTATGGTATATTATATTCTACACTAGTCTCTTTTTTGCATAATAATACACAAAATGGTTTTATTCACTAGTATGTTTACTGTCTTGCTTCTCAGCCAAAATCCTAAGTCCACTGATGATATAGATTTTAATCTCAAATATTTGTTGAATTGATTTAAATTATACAGTTTGTTTAATTCCTTTCTTTACAACAACTATGTGGCCCAATCCCCAAATTAAGATAAACCTGCCTGCCAAATAAAAGATATATGGCTTGTAGGGTCAAGACTCTATTCAATAAGAGTAGCAATCTCTTTTTCCTCAGTGCAATAACCACTATAGCCATATATTCCCTCCAAAAAAAATAGAAATCCATTTTTTTTTACACATAACCAAACTTGATGCTACTTTTGGCAAGGCAATCTGTGATGGATGAATCACTCTAAAACTTCAACTGTAGTATGGGGACAATGAGTAATTTTGGGAAAATGTAGGACATTTTGTCTCCACACCTATAAAATCTGACTAGTCACATAATATGTGTTCAATAAACACTCACTGTGTTACTTGAATATTGCAAGTTAAGGACAGGAATTCTTGGCTACTTTACATTATGCACTTTGGGCTTTGTCTTATTAGCATTTTTCCTATTCCCCTGGATGTGGAGCCAAGTACTCAGAGAATTTCACTTCTCCATTGCCCATCAGAGCCAATCTCGAATTAGTGCTCTAATACCAGCAGTATACTATTTTTGAAGGCATGAACAAACTAACTAGAATTTTTCTTCTTCAGTTAAGTGGTCAAATGTCTGTAGATGTAGGTTTAGAAGGGCACCTGGGTGCCTCAGTTGGTTGAGAACCCAACTCTTGCTTTTGGCTCAGGTCATGATCTCACAGTCATGGGATCAAGCCCTGTGTTGGGCTCTGTGCTGACAGCATAGAGCCTGCTTCGGATCTCTCTCTCTCTTTCTCTGCCCCTCCCCTTCTTGTATTCTATCTCTCTCCTTCTTTCTCCCTCTCTCAAAATAAATAAATAAACTTTTTTTTTAAGTCTATAAGTGTGGTTTTAGAGAAGGGTGACAGTATACCAGAAATTAGTATACAGGAACATAAGGGAGCTGAATATGAAAATTACATGTGCATGCAGAAACTACTTGATCAAGATCTCTTATATGCCACCTCTACTTGACTCCAACATGGAGTCTTGTAGGCATACTGAAATATATAGTTTGATGGATCTGATAACATCCAATTTATGATGGGCAGCTCAGGTCACATATTACTTAGAGTCCCATGTCTGTCTCTAGCAAGTGAAGAACTGTTTTCAAAAAAAAAAAAAAAGGAAGAAGTACTTTCTTGAAGAAGTGTGGCATTGCTCCAAAATCCTAGGTCTCAAACTTGAGACTGCTCTCAAAGCTTGCTGCAAGATCTATAAAGCATCTTAATGTATCTTTGAAATCACTTTAATCTTCTTGGATCTACAAGATCATAGTAGTCAAGCAGCAGTGCTACTTACACTGCATCTCAAAGCTGATTGCCTTGGGGGTGATCTAAGATTGTCAACTAATATATAAATGAGAGCAATATATCCAAATAATGTATATGTTATCTCTAAAGCTCAGAGACCTTCCAAGGATAGTGCATCTCTCTTAAATATAGAGGAAGCAAAGACAGCAACTTGTTCCTCACTTTGGAGGGACATTTCACATGTCTCTAACCAAAATGGAAGGCCCCTGAGTTATCATGAAATGTGTTTCCTTCTCTCTGGCATACATATGCTTGTTTAATTACATACTGCTTTTAATTCTCTAAGTCCTATCATTACGATGTCATCTGTGTAGTGAACCAGAATGATTTTCTGTGGGATGGTGAGATAAACAAGGTTTCTGAGGATTAAAATATTGAGCCAGAGTTACTGTAACTGAAGAAGGACCAGGAGTGTATATTGTTATCCCTGCTAGGTGAAAACATACTTACAATTTTTGTTTTGTTTTGTTTTCTCTTATATAAATAGGTAAAAAAAACACATTATCCAGATACATAGGACCATATCATGTGCAGAGTTTCTGTGATTTGCTCCAAAATGGAAACATTTGGAACAGCAGCTTCAACTGGAGTCACCATCCAAATGAGCTTAGAATAATTCTCTGTCATAGTTTCTAAAACCCAAGAGCTATCTTTTTTCTACACTAGATAAATATAGCAAATTAAGTAAGAATCTGAGAGGGAACACTATGTGTATGAATCCACTATTGGCTGCAATAATGCTGGATAACATATTACCCCAAAATATAGGTTGACTGAAATTCAGCTGGTGAAGCTGATCTCTAGGCTTTAGGATCTAGGCTCGAGATTTTAGCCTCTGACCTCCAGCTCCAGGCTGCAGATTGGTTTCAGGTACCCCCTAAATGTCTCCACATTCTCCTTGAGCTAGTAGCCTCCTAGAGCATGTCCTCTTCTTGGTAAGCTATAGGATGAGAGTGCTAAGCTAAATTATATAAATAGTCCACTGGATGCCAAATCAAGTCATGTGGCCAAACCCAAAAGTAAAGTTTCAGTGACTATACTCCTTCTCAGGGAAAAAGATAGTGTAGTGAATATTTGCTGAACAATTATCCAATCTATCACATCAACCTTATATATTTTAAACTTTGATGATTGTACTATTTTTCATGTTTTGTGCAGGGTTGTGGCATTACTTATTATTTACTGTAAGTTCTAGCTTGCTAGAGACACTCTTACTCCATGACTCCTTGGGCCATGCTGGAAAGTGATTCAAGTTCTAGATATTGAGATTAGGAGAAAAGGTAGGGAATGGACTATTAGAAGAATTAGTTTCCTTTTTCAAGGTAATTCTTTCAAATAAGGTCATTATAGGATCTTCAATAAGGCAATCAGACAAGGAAACAGGGGACTGTTTTGAATATTAAATTATGCTTACACAAGCTTTGGGTCAATGTAGTTTTAATTTTGTTATATAACTCTTTGCAAGTTTTGGAATTCCACTCTTCTCTAATAAATGTCTTAACTTAAATCTGAGAGATAAAATGAAGCTATGAGTACAATGGATATAATACTTGATACTGACAGAATCAAAATATGAGCCTAGTTTTGATTGTCTCAATCTTCAATATGGAAAAAATAACAGTCTTTTAGTACACTCATGGAAAGTTCCTGGATTTCAGCCCAAGACTTACATGTAGAATTTAGAAGTTTGATACCTTCATTCTCTTTTATTTTGCCCAACTATTTGAAAAATCTTTCCCACCCAACAGTGATTAACTTTCTCTTACCATTCATACTATTCTATGTAATTGGCCACTTGATTCCCCAAAGTTTTATCTTCAATAGCCACATTATTATAAAAGACCATAGATGATAATTTGATAAGCAGTTTCACTAATGCAGGCCACAGTCAGAATTCTGTCCAAGGGTAGAATTTAGATATTTACTGCCCTCAAAATTAATAATACCAAACAATCAATTTCAGGTCACCTTTCATCTTCCTGAGACTCTGTAGTCTTTGATCACTCCTCATGCCACGTTTTGCATTAGTCATGGTTCTTAAACTGCAAGCAACAGAAACCAACTTTGGTTGGTTTAACAGAAGAATAATTTGTCAAAAAAAAATTGGGTAGCTCATAAAATTTCCAGGAGGGTCAGAGAACCATTGTCAATGGTTACAAAGCCATGAATGCAGCCGCACTCACATCACAGAACTAATCAGAGGAAAACATCTCTGCTGCCATCTCTGAGCACTAGATGCCACAGGTTGTTTCGTGGCTTACTGCAGACATTGGACATAAGTTACAAATGCCACTGTTGCCCTTGGGCACAAATATGGCTGCTCCTGTTCCTGCTATTGTCACCATTCTCTACCAAATATATATGCTGCACAGTCCTTTTTCTCTTTGTAGCCAATTTATAGTAAGTATATGTGTCTAACTGATGGGGATAGGACATGCATCTCTACCCAAATTGAAAAGGTAGTTTAGAAGAGTGATGATATCAGAGGTTTTGATTAGATATAATAGAATATTCATTATCTTATAGTAGGCATGGGGGCGCCTGGGTGGCTCAGTTGGTTAAGCGGCCAACTTCGGCTCAGGTCATGATTTCGCGGTCTGTGAGTTTGAGCCCTGCATCGGGCTCTGTGCTGACAGCTCAGAGCCTGGAGCCTGTTTCAGATTCTGTGTCTCCCTCTCTCTGACCCTCCCCCATTCATGCTCTGTCTCTCTCTGTCTCAAAAATAAATAAACGTTAAAAAAATTATATTATTGTAAGCATGTTTTACCTCAGAAGATAGGGAATTCCTTCAACATATTAAGGGGTTCAGTTATTGTGTGGCCAAAAACAAATGTCCATTCAACTGAAACATAAAGATTCAATGAAAGAAATGAAACACTTTACCTGTTGTTTGCATGAGTTTTGGATAATGCAGCTGGTTCCCCACCCCCCCCCCAAAAGTCTGTTATTTGCCAGTGTGTGTGTGTGTGTGTGTGTGTGTTATGTAAAATCCCTGCAACATTATCTTTTGGTAGTTTCTATCATACACGCACACACACACACACACACACACACACACCTCTAGGTGTTTCAGAATATCTTCATCTGCCACTACAATGGGCTTGATGTTTCCAATGTTCTTCTTGTCTGGCTTTTAAGCCAAAAAAAAAGGGACATCTCATCAACCCCAGACCAAACGCACCTGGTACTTTCCAGGCAAAGCTGGACCTCTGAATCACCCTGGGAGGAAGGCAAACCACAAAAGCTTGGAATTTATAAATTGTTGAGTTCGGGGGTTTGGCTGGTGATGATAGATCTCAATCAGGGATGAGACACAGCTCACAAGCACGTGCCATGCTTGCCATATGCCAAACATTTTCAGAGTTCAGACACCTCTCTGTGACTCTGAGAGATTTTGACTGTCTACAATAACTGATACAGACAAATTGGTTTAGAAAAAGGGAATGACAGCTCTTAAAGACCCCATTCCAGAGCCTTGTTGAAATGGCATCTAATCATCCTGCTACTGTATTTGAGGAGGCTTTGATAAGTGGCTCATAGTATATCAGTCATGCTTCAACTGCTCTCAGCCAATGGGAGGGAGGCGGTGAGAGAGTTAGAGGCTTGTTTAGAACAGAAGGTGCATAAGAAAAGCATGTGGAGCAGTGGGTGGGGTGAGGTAGGGAATGGAAGAGACACTGGGATTGAGGTTTAAATACCAGGTGCTGCGTGGCATCTGAATACCTCATGCTATTCTACCCTCTGGGAAACATTCCCAGCCTAATTATAACATGGTTGTCAAGCTGTTTTCCCTGACCTGTGTGACCCAAGACAGGCTTGGCTGGATCACTTGAGCACCACAATGTCTCACTTATGTAGAAGGAATTTATGAACAGTTCTTGTCCTCTTTCCTAAGATACTTACAGGAAAGAAGAAAGAATTATTAGCCCAAGGGCTGACTCCTCTGCCCTATCAGCAGGCTGAACTTGTTAATCTGACTTCTTTATTCAACCTAAATTATCCTCTTTCTTCCATTTTCCTTTCAACACTATTCCATCCACGTCTATATGCCTGGCACCTCCCCTCAGAAATTGTCCCCTCAGTGCACATCTATATTTTAGTTCTATGGCAGCAAACTGGAAAGTGAAGTGATACTACGTTCTGGACTATGGATGATCCAGGTCATAAGGTTCTTGAGAAGGAATACTTTGACCCCCGGGGAGATGGTTTAACCTACCAAATAGCAGTTCAAAAAAGTTCCAAAAATCTTAACTGCGGCCATTTACTCCGAGAGTACTTCAGGCCATTTTTTAAATACTAGTATTCATGAAGCACCTGGGTGGCTCAGTCGGTTAAGCGTCCGACTTCAGCTCAGGTCAGGATCTCGCAGTTTGTGAGTTCGAGCCCTGCATTGGGCTCTGTGCTGACAGCTCAGAGCCTGGAACCTGTTTTAGATTCTGTGTCTCCTTCTCTCTGCCCCTTCCCCGCTCATGCTCTGTCTCTCAAAAATGAATAAATGTTAAAAAATTTAAACATTAGTATTCATGACAAATTCTATTCATTGCCATCCTTCACCATCTTCCTCCCTTTTCTGCTCCTCTGTCCCTTCTCTTGTTCCTAGCACATCTCCTCTCATCTCCTTAGCTAGCTCCTCCTCCACCCGAATTAAATCTCTTCTCCAGTCAAGGCCAAATTTTGAGCAGCCTGCTCTGACTAGAGTGGACCAGGACACTTTGGGTTTCAATTTGTTGCTTAGCACCAATGTTGCTTAGATACATCTCTCAGTGACAACTGGCCTTTGCCTTTGACCACTTATAAGCTATGTAGCAAGCATCCCTGTTCAGAGGGGCATTGGGCCAGAACCAACTTTCACAATCTCCTTTTGAGTTTCCTGGGTAGCAGTGGGAGTGGAGAGTGTTTTAAAGAAAAAGAATTGAGTTTTTTATGCTAAACTATAGGTAGAATTTAGCTGTCATAAAGAACTATAGAGTGATAAATGAAACAAAATGTCCTGGTAAACACAGATTTGGGGCTGTCTTCATACTAGTATGTGAGCAAGTCAAGGGAAATATAGCCAGGACCTTTACCAAAAAAATAATTCATATTCTCCTCTTCCATGAGTCATCACCTGTATCTGTGACTTTTTTTTAAGAGAAAAAGTGTTTTGTGTGTGTGTGTGTGTGTGTGTGTGTGTGTGAAGATGAGGTACGTGTGAAGGGGAGTGAGGAAAGAAAAAAGGGAGAAAAAAAAACAGGACATTTAGGTAAATGTCAAGGCAAGATGAGGAAATAGTCTCTGTGTATAAAGACACCAAGGCGATAGAAATGGTGCTAGAATTGGAGAGGTCATTGTTCTATAGAGTTCTCATACATATCCTTCTGATATGTCAGAATATCCATCTGATATGTCTTCTTGTGTAGTACAATGAGAGGAGAGATTGACATCCACAGTGGCTGGCAGGGATAGGGTGGTGAGGAGGAACATAGCAAGTTTATTTAAAGAGTTAATTCTGATACTTCTAATTCTCCACATGCTTGCTGCAGAATTTTTCCTTCTTTGCTAAGCAATGATCATTACTGCCATCTTCAAGCTAATATGTCTTTACTGAGCACCTGCTCTGTATAAAGTTTCATACATGGAAGACACATAAAAGGTACACTCCCTGCCTTGCTGAGCCTAGTCAGAGGAACAAACAGCATGCAATTAATGTCATGGCAACACATGTGCTATAGAGTGTATTACATGAGTTCAAAGAGGAGAGAGATATAGGGTAGGCTACAAAGAGGTAAAGAGGGAATTGGAACAGACTTAGGAAGAAAGTAGGATAAGATTTAGTAATGTGGCACTGAGTAGGAACTCACCTTTTTGGGCCTCATATTTATCTTCTGAAAGTGGAAAGGTGGGATCACTAGATGACGTCTGAGGTCCCACCAGATTTCACATTCTATGGATAGTACTGTGCCCAGAGGGTCTCTAAATTAGAAAGTCAGCCCATGAACTTTCACAGCATTGCTCATGCTCCCTGCTCTCCTGAACACTTTTTGTGCATCTGCACTAAGTTTGAAGTTTATTCCCAGTGACAAATGTCATGGCTGGCTTGAGGAGAGAGGACATGTGTACAGCAGAAGAGAAAGCTGAGATGGCTTTCACCAATATAAAGAGGGGTTCTAAGCATCCCCTCACTTGCCTCATATCCTAGTGTACAGATGGTATCTAAAAACTGGGTGTATGGGGCATCTGGGTGGCTCAGTAGGTTGAGTGTCCAACTCTTGATTTTGGCTCAGGTCATGATCCCAGGGTCATGGGATTGAACCCCACATTGGCTCTGCATTGAGTGTGGAAACTGCTTAAGATTCTCTTTCTCTCTATCTCTTTCTTCCTCTGCCCCTTTCTCTCCCCCTCTAAAATTAAACAAACAAAAGACTGTGGGTACATATTTGCTTGTATGGAGACACTGCCCTATTGATGGTCAACAGCTGGGGGGTGGGGGTTGGGTGCTGAGCTTTCCCTTGCCCTACTTCTCCTGTGTGAAGTCCCTATTGTACACTGTGCATGAACTCACATGAAAGAGGAAACAGATAATTTGGGTTAGAGACAGGTTGAGCAGTAATTCATTACAGTCATTCTGAACTATAACTTCTGGGGCAGCAAAGTGAGGAGATTGGAGAGTTGGGGCTTCCAAGGGTGACAAGGTATTTGATTTTCAGGAAGTATCCAGGAAGGAAATTGTACCTTCATATTTCTCATGATTTGTCTGCATTTGCCCCAATTTTAGTATTAACACGTTGCTCAAAATTTGGTGCCTTGCTTTCTTAAAATGATTACAAGCCTGGAAAGGGATCTTAAAATTTCTGAGAGAAAGTTAGGGTTTAGAACATGGAAATGATTTGCCCCAAGTCACTTAGCTAGTCAGAGCAATCAGAGACCAGGACTCAGAATTCAGGTTCTTTAATACCAGTCCTACATTTGTCCTTTCTACCCTCTCTCAGAAAGTCTGGGTTCCAAGAGCTTTGGCAGTATATGGAGACTTCCTGAAATACTGAGGCATAGTTGTGATTGCAGTGGGTTTGAGTGGTAAGGTTTATGGGGATGTGGGCACAAGTTTTCTAAATAGGTGCACTAGCTGGCTACCTCTCACATCTGGAATGCTGTTTCTTTTCTGACCCTGCCCATGAGCTTTTTAATAGAAAGCAAAACAGAGAAGCCAAGGCTTCTTGTTTCTCCCCTAGGTTTTGCCACCGTCTGTTGATTAGGACACAAGGTTGGCAGAGAAGGAGAAACATTAACTCTCTTGTTAAATATCTATTTAACCTTGAAAAAGTCCCATCAGTGGTTTTAGTTTCTTCACCTTTAAATTTTTTAATATTTTTGACAGAGAGAGAGAGAGAGAAAGAGAGAGAGAGACAGAGAGAGAGAGAAAGCATGAGCAGGAGAGGGGCAGAGAGAGAGGGATAAACAGAATCTGAAGCAAGCTCCAGGCTCTGAGCTCCAGGCTCACAGAGCCTGACTTGGGGCTTAAACCCACAAACCATAAGATCATGACCTGAGTCCAGGTTGGATCCTTAACCAACTGAGCCACCTGGGTGCCCCTAGTCTCCTCATCTTTAAAATGTCAAGGTTTGTTAAAAATACACGTCCCTGGGGTACCTAGGTGGCTCAGTTCGTTACATAACAGACTCTTGATCTCGGCTCAGGTCATGATCTCAAGGTGTGTGACTTTAAGCCCCGAATCAGGCTCTGCACTAACAGTGCAAAGCCTGCTTGGGATTCTCTCCCCACCCCCATCCCTCTGTCCCTACCCCACTCACACTCTCTCTCTCTCTCAATAAATAAACTTAAAAAAATAATTTAAAAAATACACATTACTGGTGTACTTCCAGGTCATGGAATCAAAATGTCTGGGGCAGTGGCCCAGGAATCTGTATTTACAACAAGCAGCTCAGGTGATTCTGATAGCATCCTGGCATGCCAAGCACTCTACTGCATGATCCCTGAAGTTCCTTGTGCCCTCACATCTTATGTATAGATAGGATGTGAAGAAACATTGCTCAAAACTAAGAGGTTTATATTCTTTGGGTGTCCTCATCTAGGATAGAAGTAAGATAAAGAAAAGCAGGGGCACTTGGATGGCTCAGTCAGTTAAGCATCTGACTCTTGATTTCGACTCAGGTCTACCTCATGGCTTGTGGGTTCTGACAATGCAGAGCCTGCTTGAGATTCTCAATCTCTGTCTCTGCCTCTCCCACACTTGTGCTCCCTCTCCCTACCACCCCAAAAATAAATAAATAAACATTTAAAAAAAGAAAAGAAAAAGAAAAACATCTGATTTGAAGGTGAAAATTCCTTGGGGTACCATTTTTTTTTAATTTCTAAGGTTCCTGTGAGATGGGGATACTATTTACCATTGAGCCAAATTGTTTTAATTGGTAATTTTTTTTGTCTTTATTTCCCTTCTGTTTTCCTACATCCTTTGGCAAAGTCTTGTATAAATGTTTCAGCCTGGTTGCAACTGTGTTATAAAGTATTATGCATTGGTTCATAATTAGTCCAAACATATGGTGGATAGTCAAAGGAAAGTGCTGACTTTATCCTCTCCACCCCAGCTGAGGTCAAAGTAATGTCACATCATAGTCAATGACACATTCTAAGAAGGTCAAATGCAGCTGTCTGAAGCAAAACTGAATATCTAGCTGTCCTCCCCACCAAAGAAATGATCCTTCCAATGTTTGCTTTGGAGGTCATGAAGTTTACTTTAATGACTAAAGTGGCTTTTTGTTCTAGAAAATCCTGTAGAGAAGATGGTGAAGAGAATTTCTGAGATATTCTGCACACTCACTGAGGAGACACTGGTGACACTGGCATGCCAGCACAGGCCACCATGAATTGTATTTGTTGAAGATTGTTTAGGACCTTGAAAGAGTAGTGAAAATTTGTGGCTGAAAGATGGAACCCAGGTCTCTGGAGTCAAGCCTTTCTCAGACCCAGAGGCTAGTACACCTGAGCTTTTCTAAGACCACAGAGTAGGCATGCCGTGCTGTGCCTCACTGTGGTGTTCTCTGTGTTCACTCAGGGTGGAATGTTCTGGATTCCTTTTTTTTTTTTAATTTTTTAATGTTTATTTATTTTTGAGAGAGAGAGAGAGAGACAGAGTGTGAGTTGGGGGGGGGGTGCGGAGAGAGACAGGGAGACACAGAATCTGAAGCAGCCTCCAGGTTCTAAGCTGTCAGCACAGATCCTGACACAGGGCTCGAACCCAGGAACCTTAAGATCATGACCTGAGCTGAAGTCAGACGCTTAACCAACTGAGCCACCCAAGTGCCCCTATGTTCTGGATTTTTAAAAGAGAAATAGGATGTGTCAGAGGATAGAGAGCTTGTCTCTCTGATGAGAAGGTGAATGGGAGCCGCCAGAAGACGGTTTCCCTCCTCAGTGAGGGCAATAATGATGGCTGTGCCAGGGACCAGGTGTGTTTAGACATGCACCAGAGCTGGTAGACATCAGCCAGAAACTGCCATAGCACTTATGTTGGAATTATCACCACCAGAAGAAGGACAGGATTTGGAAGTTTGTTGCTGATGGTTAATACTAAACTTTGTGTGGACTCTGGAATAATGAGGCAAACAAGTAATTCTACAATTTTTCTTAGCTCTTCTTGGTCCTGAGAAGGTGATTTTCCCTAAAAAAGGGAAGTACCTGAGTTGATGCAGCATTGTGAATTACCTTTCATAGATAACATAGTTCCAAGAAGGCCACAGCTATGGTTCTTTTGGTGGCCATCACCAGTGACAGCATGTGTGGACCCATATGTGTGGGTGTGTGCACACCCATGTGTGTGCACATGAATGCCCAGGCACATGTCCCCTTACACACACACCTGCGTTTACAATGGCGGATGTTCCTGGCTTCAGTGCCAGGTGGAGCTCCTGCCATTTAACCATAATGAGACACACAGGCCTGCCTTCTGTTCAGGGTGCTTTCCCTCCTTTATCATTCACATTAAATGTTACAGGCACTTGACTTTATGACTCCTTCATTCTGCACATTAAGCAGCTGACACAGGCAGCCTCCTCCTGACAGCAGCCTGTACAAGCCTGCAGCATGTTATTTAGAGACCCCTCGTGAGGAACGAGAGACAGAAAAGGGACTTTCAGGTCATGCCAGATGGCCCTTGGACCTCAACAGGCTTCTTCCCATTTCAAAGCTGTTCTTCTTTAGTCAGAGCCTAGAATTCTTGCCACTCCCATGCAAAGGCATAGTCAGCTTCTCAGCCCCTATATTTCCTTCTTGTAATAAGACCTTGGACTGCATAGTAGCTAGAAAGTTCATGTATGCTTTTGAAAGTAACTCCCGTTCTGCTCTTGGTGATGATCACACCAGCATAGGTGGAAGGCTGCTGTTACTTTCTGCTTAAAGTCATCTGGAAAGTAACAAAACTTAGTTACAAAATCTGACCTTTGCTTATCTCAAGTTGGAATCTGATTCTGGGAAGAGAGAATTCCTTTCCTTACATTTCTCTAGCTTTCCCCTTCTTTTCTCCTTCTTTCCTGTTCTCATCTGCTCCCTTATTTTCACTTCCATTTTGACTCTCATCCTTATCTGAGCATCCCCTCTCCTGACTGCTGACATGAACTGCCTTTATACTTGCTGATGAAGAATTCTAGAAATTCAACAATCCAAGTTCAGGAAGTGACAGGCAGATACAGCTGCTCATTTTAAAGGCAAAAAGAAGAAGAAGAAGAAGAAGAAGAAGAAGAAGAAGAAGAAGAAAAGAGGGGACACAGCTGGATATTTCCCCCTTGATACGAATGTTTTCCTATCTGACTTTTTAACTTCCTATCTATTGTTTACATCCTTCTCTCCAAAGTCTGCCTGCTTGGTCCTCAGCTTCCCCACCAATCTCTATGACAGTTCTGTTTGTGAGCAGTTTTTCAATGTCAAGATGTGATTGAGAGGCTCAGGGACCAGCTGCCAAAAAGGCTTTCTTGCTTTGTTTTCCCATTTCCCTTCTCTCCTGGCCCACCAACCAGGTATGAAAATAATAGTGCCCTAGGTTTACACAGAGCCTCTCATCCAAGAAATCTCAAAACAGTTTTGCCAGCCAGTCTGATTACACTCATTTTTCTGGATGAGGAAAGTGTCCTTTCTAGAAGGGAAGTGGATTGTCAAAGACTGTTCTAACTACCCCTGAGAAGAGCTATGGGACTATTCCAGGCAGCTCTCTCACTAGCTTCCTGGCCACCTGCTGGTTCCAAGTTATCTTTCCATGCATGGATTTAGATCATGGGGACCACAGGCCAAAAGGTTCTTCTAACATAGGTATCTATTCCTAAAATTATGGGATGGAGTAGGACAAGTCAGGTCCCAAGATACTCGTTTGTTTGTTGGTTGGTTGGTTGGTTGGTTGGTTTTTCTAGCTAAGTAAAAGATATTTGTGACCTATCACAATTTTCATGATACTCCTTTCAGGTAAAGTCCACAATCCTAGAAGAGGTGTTCTTTCTCTTGAGCAGCTGTGTCTCACCTGGTTGTTAATTTTCTGTGACTCTGGCAAGCCCAGGTAAACACCAGAATCTTCCTTGTCTCTTTTATATGAACATAAACACTATCTAGATTGCTTCTGTACCACCTTGCCTCCTACCTCATTCTGAGAAGCTGAAGGTCTATGTACTTTGAGTGAAGCAAAGGAATAAAAGGAGGAATAATGGAAGGAAGGGAAGATCAGAAAGAAAATAGGAAAGAAGGAAAAGAGAAAAGGCAATAGTGAGAGGCAGGAGGAGGGGAAGATGGGAATAGAAGAGGTAAATTCACTGTATTTTCAAAGATCACTCTTAATTAAGTGTGTATTCTATGCCAGGAGTTTTAGACATTATATTAGTTTGCTAGCAAACCCAAATCAAAGTAGCACATACTGAATGGTTAAAGCAACAAAAATTTATTTGTTCAAAATTCTGGAGACTGGTAGTCTGAGATCAAAGTGTCAGTGGACATCCTTTCCCGAAGCATCTCTCATTAGTTTGCAGATGGCCACCTCTTCCCTGTGTCCTCACATGGTCTTTTTCCCATGGTCTGTGTCCAATTCTCCTCTTCTTTTAAGGCAGCAGTCACTGGGTTAGTGCCTACCCAAATGGCCTCATTTTAACTTAATCCACCTCTTTAAAGTATCTGTCTCTAAACAGTCACATTCTGAGATACTAGAGATTAGGACTTCAGTATATGAATTTGTTAGACATGGGGGACAGAATCCAGGCCATAACAGACAAATTATATCTAATCTTTATGCTACCTCTCAGAGGTAGAAATTATTATTCCCATTTTAAAGGTGTGAAATATAGGAAAGATTGGGCAACATGTCCCAAGTCACACAGTCAGGAAGAGAGACAAACAGAATGGGCACCACACCCAGCTCTCTCCAAATCTGAGCCACTGCAGCCATGACACATGGCTTCTGGAAAGGAGAGAGGTAGCCAGAAAATAAACAGAAAAGATGGCCTTTGGAGCCACATCAACCCCAGCTCCATCAACAATTGCATAGCCATGACCATGATTAGTATATCTTTGTTTCAGATATCTCATCTTTAAAATGTATATAGGACCTGAAATAAAAAAGCATGACTAGCAACAAACACCTTTCCCTCCTTATAGTCATTCTGCACGGTATACACATATGTGCATGGGGGTGTAACAATCTAAGGCCAATATCTAGTTATATTATCATTTAATACAACTTCTTAGAGTCAGCATATATGCACATATACACACACATATGCAAGATACAAAGGGTGGGCAGAGGCCTAAATTCATTACAAGATCATCTGGGAGCTGACTTGGTCTTTCCTATTATAACTACAATGATTTAACTTTAATGAGATTCCAGATTGACTTGTAGAGTTGGTATTATTACTCCTATGTGGACAGTGGTATCTCTGAAAGCAGGGGTATTTTTCACTTCTTTTTGTGTCTCCACAGGGCCTAGCATTGTGTTAGCATACAAAGCTGTAATCATCAAGACAGCATGGTATTGGCACAAAAACAGACACATAGACAAATGGAATAGAATAGAGACTCCAGATTTGGACCCACAAAAGTATGGCCAACTAATCTTTGACAAAGCAGGAAAGAATATCCAATGGAAAAAAGATAGTCTCTTTAACAAATGGTGCTGGGAGAACTGGACAGCAACATGCAGAAGAATTTGAAACTAGACCACTTTCATACACCATTCACAAAAATAAACTCAAAATGGATAAAGGACCTGAATGTGAGACAGGAAACTATCAAAACCCCAGAGGAGAAAGCAGGAAAAAACCGCTCTGACCTCAGCTGCAGCAATTTCTTACTTGACACATCCCCAAAGGTAAGGGAATTAAAAGCAAAAATGAACTATTGGGACCTCATGAAGATAAAAAGCTTCTGCACTGCAAAGGAAACAACAAAACTAAAAGGCAACTGACAGAATGGGAAAAGATATTTGCAAATGACATATTGGACAAAGGGCTAGTATCCAAAATCTATAAAGAGCTCACCAAACTCCACACCCAAAAAACAAATAATCCAGTGAAGAAATGGGCAGAAAACATGAATAGACACTTCTCTAAAGAAGATATCCAGATGGCCAACAGGCACATGAAAAGATGCTCAATGTCACTCCTCATCAGGGAAATACAAATCAAAACCACACTCAGATACCACTTTATGCCAGTCAGAGTGGCAAAAATGAACAAATCAGGAGACTATAGTTCTGGAGAAGATGTGGAGAAACGGGAACCCTCTTGCAATGTTGGTGGGAATGCAAACTGGTGCAGCTGCTCTGGAAAACAGTGTGGAGTTTCCTCAAAAAATTAAAAATAGACCTACCCTATGACCCAGCTATAGCACTGTAGGAATTTTCCCAAGGGATACGGGAGTGCTGATGCATAGGGGCACTTGTACCCCAATGTTGATAGCAGCACTTTCAACAAGAGCCAAACTATGGAAAGAGCCTACATGTCCATCAACTGTTGAACAGATAAAGAAATTGTAGGTTATATACACTATGTGGCAATGAAAAAGAATGAAATATGGCCTTTTGTAGCAATGTGGATGGAACTGGAGAGTGTTATGCTAAGTGAAATAAGTCATACAGAGAAAGACAGATACCATATGTTTTAACTCTTGTGTGGATCCTGAGAAACTTAACAGAAGACCATGGGGGAGGGGAAGGGAAAAAATTTAGAGAGGAAGAGAGCCAAACCATAAGAGACTCTTAAAAACTGAGAATAAACTGAGGGTTGATGGGGAGTGGGAGGGAGGGGGTTTGGGTGATGGGCACTGAGGAGGGCACTTGTTGGAAGGAGCACTGGGTGTTGTATGGAAACCAATTTGACAATAAATTTCATATAAAAAATAAACAAAGGGTGAGATCTCAAAAACAAAGCATGTAGCAGATACCTATAAAAACTTCATGAGTGAGAAAGAAATCTGTTGAAAGAGGATTTTATAACCATGCGAATAAATCCTAATATTAGTCATTGTCATAGTTATGCTATAACAAACTACCACAAAATATCAGTGGCAAATAGCAAGGGCAGATCCCTTTCACTAAGGGCTGGTCTGGGCGGCTCTATTCCACAGGTCTTTTACCTTCTCCTGCCACCAATGGGCTAGGTAGGGCACTCCTTTCTTTTGAAAATGGCAGAAGGCAGGCCCTACTGCCTATGTACATTTTAAGGTCCTGCCATCCTCATATCTACTAACATTTCTGACCAGAGCAAGTCCATGACTGAATCTAAAGTCAAGAGATAGGGACCATACTGTGTTATGGTGAATCCATGGCAAGGGTAGTGTTCCCAAAACTGGGGCCAACAATACAATTGATCATAACCTCCCTTCTGACTTCCCAGACATTGATAAGACTGCCATTCTGTTTAATACTGCCTTTCTGTCTAATACTGCACTCCCCATTCATAGAAATTGTGGAGGAATATCAGTCTTTTTCATCTTATTGAGGATGATGAACCAAGAAAGTATCTTCTGAATCTGGACATTGATTGCAGGATGCCATGACAAAGTTGAGGCTAGGAATGAGGTTAATTGTAGAGCAACCAAAGAGTTAACATCACAGTGTCCTATCTCAGAATAAGCCTCTACCCATGCTATGTATAAAATGCTTCAGAAGTTCATGGAGTAACAGTAGATTTTGACCTTCTCTGTGAGATTAGTTGGACACATTCCAGTCACTGACTGTGACCCACATCTCCAGTTCAAGGGCAAAACTAGTAGCTTGCAACCTAGAGGTCTAAAACCCTCTTGAGGACTTTCCTGCCCTACTCCCTAGTGTTTTGTGGCTCAGAGAGGTTTTTAAAAAACCTTTTAATTTAAAAGGACTTTGAGCTCAGTCCTTGGGCAAATACAATCACAAGAAGGCATGATAAAGTGATTTCTTAAGTGGGCAGCCTGAGGCAGAGCCAAAGGGCAGCCAGGAGTCTGAAAGAGCTGCTGGAACAACTGATTTAAAAGGAATTTCAGTTTGGTGCAATCTTAAGTGGCAGAATTTCTCCTCACACCTACTCCAAGGAAACATTAAGCAAAGCCCAGTGTCTGGGAGATATGTTCTACCTTATTTATGGTACATTTTCCTTAATAGCCATCTGTGGGTGGGCACAATGGAAAGTGACCAGGTGGCATGATGCATATGCAAAGGATTATATATGTACAATAACAATAAAATGGTTTCCCATTTGTTTATCTGTGTGTCTGTTTAGCATAGCCCACCTTCTTACGTGAGGATTTGACATGAGTGAGCATATTTCTGGAACTACAAATCAAACATATCATTGAACCAATAATAGCTATATCACTTACAGATCAGAGAGTGAGTCCCCCAGCTCTACTGTTCTCAATGTGAACTTGGGAAAGTCACTTAATCTTTCATAGTATCTATTTTTTGTCTATAAAAGTGGGGTTAATGGCCCTTGCCTCAAAGGATTTTGGTGATGAATAACAAGAGATAATATACTTGTACTTGGCAAGCAACTTTTCAATAAGTTTCATTTCATGCAATGGGGATGATGAAAACAGATTCTTTCAGTGTTTCACAGTAACTGAGATTTTAAAAGCCTGGAGTATGGGGGTTGTACATCTGAAGGTTTAGTCTCCTAAAATGGGAATGGAGGCAACTGTAGCTGAATGTGTTGCTTGAATGTTGATGCTGCCATTTTCATGGTGTCTGAGGGGCAAAGTAGAGAATGGGGCTTTTGCTGGCATCAGCTATAGGTGCTATAGGTGGCTGTGAAGGGGACAACTTAATAACTTGGTCCCAGAGGAGTCTTCAGGCTCTGGTAGAGACTGCCTTGGCAGATGGATCTCCAGACTCAAGACAAAGGCCTCTCTGCAAGACCACTTGGTCTCGGGCCATTCTACGAGGTGGGTTAGAGTCATAGGGTTAGAATCCAATGCTTTTTGTGAGAGTTTTCAACATCTTCTATGTTGTTTCTAAATACATGCTCCTCTTTTACATCTGTACTGAGGTAATAAGGTAAATATTTTTGTCATTCCCATTTTCCCAAAAAGGAGACTGAGCTCAAAGGATCACGTAATGTGCCTGCAGTTGTCCAGAGTTAGGTGTCTCTGACTCCAAGGCTGATGTCCCCTCCAGCACATCACAAGCCTCTGCAGCAACTAAGGCTGTAGCCCTGAGGAAATGAGAAAGTGAGAGCAGGAGCAGATCCAATCCAGCATTTATGGGAATGCAAGCAACATGAAGAAGGAGCCCATACTGCTTCAAACACAATTTAAGGCACATTTCCTCCAGGGCAACCTTCCCAGACTATTCTTGTGCTGGTTCTTTCCTCCCTCTCAACACCTACAACACCAAGAGTTGGATCCATACAAAATCTACCCTACTAGGTTTTGGGTGCTCACCTTGTATCTTACATTTGACCTTTTCCCCAAGACACTCTACATATTTCTCAAAGGAGTTGAAACACATTTTTTCTCTAAGTTCTCTCTTAAGTTCTCAAGTTTGACACAAACCTTGGCCCCAAACATGCCTATTAACTCTACTTTAAAAATCCTCAGGCATTTGAATGCAGACTTGTTTCCTCAGACCCCTCCAGCTGTCATTTTTTGAGCTGATGGTCACTGTGAGCAATCAGAGCTTTTGGTAAAGAGAGACATAGTAGCTGAATGATGTGAAAGAGAGCCAGATAACCCAATGGAGGAGAAACATAGAAGGCCTGGAAATTCAATCTGATGGCAGTTTTAGGACCTTCAGCCCTTGTCATGCTGGATCAGAACAGGCACAGGTTTGCAGGTATCCTGCAGAAAGTAGGTGTGTAAGGTAGTAGCCAACACTGCTGGTCTACATATATTCTTAGGTAATATGGTATGACTCAAGGACTTGAAGGAAAGGAGAAAAAAATCCTCTACTCTTTAAGGTCGTCTAGGTAGACTAAGAATTAAATTTTATATGAGACAGATTAGCAGGAGGAAAAAAAAAAGTTTTATAACATGTACATGGAGGCCCAATAAAGAAATTGAGACACAGAGAAATGATTAAGCCAAGGAGTTTTCATACTTTTTAGACAAGAGACAATAGATCTATGAGGAACTATAGGACAAAGAAAACTTAACTTTGGAAACTTCAATTAATGAAGAATTCTAAGCAGAATTTGGGCTGGGGTAGTAAATTAGTAAAAAGTAACAAGGATTTTTTATGCTGACTTCTTGGCCTTAAATTTTCTATCTCTGGTGACAAGGCTCTTTACCTTCTGGTGCAGGGAGAGAAGTTTTCACAAGGGAGATTTATTTCCTGCTTTCAGGGGGAAAGAGGAATGCCTGAGTGTTCTTCTTGTACAGGTTGTCTCTTAAGTCACTTTTATTTAAAATAAGCAATATGCCTTAGTTGCACATTTGAGGGCATCCTATCCTTGGCCCCTACAAATGGATAGGGAGGACCCCCCTCTTTAAGAAAATCTCCTGCTCAGGAGTATCCCAATTGTCTGAAAGTCTACTATTCAGTTTAATTTCTTTTAATTTTATGATTATTATGCTAAAATTAAAGGTTATTCATTAAATTATTATCAGTATTCAATTAGTGAGCTCTCCTATTGAAAGATAACAAAGAAAGCAAGAGGGTGGGAATTCCATGAAGGAATGTGACAGAGGATTCAGATTTGAAGGGGGCACACGAGAGCTAAATCTGGTACACAGTGAGCTGCTTGGTGACAGAAGAACATTTTGGGGGAAGAAAGGGATGATCATATCACATCCTTGCATTTGCAGTGGCAACTCTGGAGGTTTCTCTAGCCAGGGTTCTCAGCCTCATTGTGTGATGCTCAATCCCATATGTCTGGCTTCATTCCAAACTGCCTTTCCAAACATATCACATGATCCCACCTCAGGGCCTTTGTCCATGCTATTACATCAGCCTACAGGACATTCCACATCTTTCTGTCTGCATAACTCATTGATTTTTTGAGATTAATCCCAAGTGCTGCTCTAGGAAGAAGCTTCTTGAATCCGTTCAAGTTTTGAGGTATTCCTCCTCAAACTACCCCAATATCACTTAGGATTCTCCCACAGAACCATCCCCTCCTTAAACTGAAATTTTCTCAAGGACAGAAGCTAGAGGCCTAAAGCCTAGCACACTGTCTGAGAGTAGGGATGCTAAAGCCTCCTGAGGAAGAAGCAGTAAGGGAGGAAAGGAAAGGCTGGATAAAAACAGACTTGAAAGGGTGCCGCCTGGTTTTTTCTCTGTCTCCCTGAGGACCAGTCCCTGCATCAGAACCATTTGCCTTCAGAGCAAAAAAATAAAATCCACTGGGAAGAAAATAAAATTTATTTGACTCTTTTGGGTGAATTATAAAGAACCCAGAACCTCTGGCACTCCCCTGCTGCAAAATGAAGAGGGCAAGATTTACCACCTGCCACCTGCTTTAGATTCTTATGACCTTCACATTTGGCAACTTCATTAGATCTTTGAGAAGTGAGAGGAAAATCCTGTCCATCATTCTTAGTCTTAGTGAAAATCCAAAGTGTTCAACGCCAATTAAAACCAGCTATTCTCAAAAAAAAAAAGTCAGCTATTCTACAGAATTTTATACTGGGAGGAAGCCATTTAATCTACCTGCCTTCACTCTCAGATTGGCACGATGTCTAGTACATAGTAGACATTCAGCAAATAATTGTTGAGTGACTAATTGAAAGAACCCCAAGGTTACATAACTATAAGGGTCAGAGCTGGTCCAAAACCCAGGTCTCCTGTCCCCCAGTCAAGTTATCCTTCTAAGATACCACCCAATCCTGACCATGACTTCTGTTTCAATGCAACTACTAAGTATAGCATCCACTTTCTTTTTCATTTAAAATGTTATTGTGTGCTATTTCAATTTCAAAAGTAAGACACATGAATCATTGAACTGCAATGAATCACTGAACAACAGAAAAATGTACGCCATGTGCTGGAATCCAAACTTATTTTCTATCAGGTGGACAGACACTATATATTGAATAAAGATACAGTCCCAACTACATCTTTGCCAGATTCTTGAACATCATAATTGCATGGCAGACCACAGCTGCTGTGGTCTCTGAGGTGAGGAGGTGTGAAAAGGTTAGGGAATATTTCTGCATGGGCTGGCTCTAGAGAAATGGAGGCCAAAAACCTCAGGATTGCTCTCTTATTTTTGTTTTAAATATTTTATTGAAGTAATAAAGGCCATCCCATAAATCTGAAGGGAGAACAAAGTGTTTTGAGAACACATAAAATAATATTGTTCTCAACACCCTGACACGTCCTTAAGAAAGGACCTCTCTCTCTCTCCCTTGTAATCTATTTCTAACCACAGTCCAGGAAGTGGGTGGATGATAAGGGAGAATTTCAGAGAAGTGTGTGTACAGGGTAGGCAATGATACTGAGGCATCACCTCTAGACCAGAAGGGCCAGATAAGTGCAAAAAATAAGTAGCAACATACACCAAGGAAGACTGCTCAGTATTCTCCCATTGGGCTTGAATGGGTGGGAGAGGTTTCCAAGAACACTGCACAGGAAGCGATGGAAAGTCCACAGGTTGTTGGTAGCAGTTATGATACTGCCTGTGATGCTGTTATTTTGCACAAAACAGAGGCCAGGATGGCTGCTATAGTGAGTGAGAACACCATCTTGACCCAGTAACTTGGTCCTGATGCCAGGGCTTGTGAGCTCTTCCTCAGCCACTCCTCTCAAAACCTCACACTACTGGCCACTTTTGGCCCTACTCAGTAGAGCACCATGGGGGAAAGTTTCCTTGTCATTATTCCTCCCTAAATTCCTATTTCCCCACCCCTTGCCTTACAGGTGACCTCATTCCCTGGAGCCTGGGACATTATGGTCTCCATCTTTCTCCCTTATCCCAGTCATTGCTAAAAAGAAGGGTCTGATCAATAAATTCACCATGGGATATAAAAGACTAATAAAGTTTAATAACTTGTCTCTCCCAGGAGTATTTGCATTTTAACAGAGGAATAGCAGCCTAAGCTAAAATAATTAGATTGTAATGGTACAATTTCAGGCACCATCAAGCAGCTGAGAGAGGTATTTTTGGTGGGAGACAGGGTCCTCCCAGGACCACTGGTGCTACCCTACTAGATGCTACCTCCTCCAAATTCTGCCAGTTGGTCAAGAGGGAGACAGAGCAAACACACTAGTCCCCTGAACTCTTTCTGAAACTTCATTCCCAGCACATTCCACAGGCTTACCTTTCCAGAGTGGTTATTCTCTCATTCACCTATTGTTTCAGTCTGTCAACACTGACCCATCCTGCTATGTGCCTGCAGACCTCCTATGCACATTGATAGTTCCAAAGACCAGCTATTGCTTAAAGGCCAAGAACAAGGCCCTAAAGTCAAGCTGCTTAGGCTCTGCTCATGCTGCTTGTGTGGCCCTACCTCAGATGTCTTCTCTGTAAAAAGGGCTAATAATATTACCTAGCTTTAAGAATTAAATGTTATATAATAATTACTTGGTAATTGTTTAGCATTATCATAATATTAGTATCTATAGATTCCAAGAGCCTGTAGCCAGAAAAAGAGATAGGCATGCAAACAAATAACTCCAAAGCACATTAGAATTTTGTCTTGTTTTTGCAGGATAACTGGAGAACAATCATGCTGCTTGAGTAGCTCATTTTCAGAAGGGGCAGGGAAAGAAATGGGCAAGGAACAGCCAGTCTGGTGTCAATGGATCAAAGGCAGAAGGCAGGGTGGAGGGAGATTTTTCAGGTCTTCTTAAACATCTGTGTTTTGAGAAAACAATTCTATCCACGTAGGAGATGAACAGGAGGCAAAGAGAGCAGTTAGGTGGCTGTTCTCAAAT
Organism: Panthera uncia; assembly: GCF_023721935.1. Lineage (NCBI taxonomy): Eukaryota > Metazoa > Chordata > Mammalia > Carnivora > Felidae > Panthera > Panthera uncia. Next base: position 164,386,070 of record NC_064811.1, on the reverse strand, counting down.
AAGGTAGGTCAGACCCGAGACTGGATGGATGAGAGGTTGGGAACTTGGCTGGGTGAGGAGGCAGAATGTTTCCCATGAGGCTGAAGCTTTCTTTCTCATACTGTTTGTTGAAACATTCCAGAATTAAGTTCATATTTAAAGACTTTAGGTAGATGGGATTGAGTATTAGTGCACAGGCAAAATGTCTTCATTTAAAACATTTTAAAGGAGTTATTTGTGCTCTTAGGGGATTATTTGTGCTCCATTCTCTTCTCCCATCCAGACCAGTTTGTGTTGTATTTGGCCTTTCTCTTACTCTTATATTTCCCATAATTGTTAAACATCTCCCTGTAATGAATTTTGGGTCAATGTATGTATTTTTCAAGTACCTCATACAAGAGACACTTTCATTTTCCACCTCAACAAAGCTGCCTCTAGAGTTTGAAGCAACCTCTGGGAAAAAATGACTACCTCTATGCTTTCTAAAAGGTGGTAACATCAGCTCCTGTCATGCTTGTCTGAGACCATGGCCTCAGGAGCCAAGGAAGAAGGATGGCCACCCCGTGTAGTATATATAACAGAGGGGGCAACAAAGGATTTGGTCCATCAGGGTCCCATTTATTCTCTTAGTCCTGTCCTCAGGAATGGAGCATGGGTTGGACAGATCCAGGTAGAGGATGAGATAAGGCAGACTTAATACTAACATGGAGTTCTCCCTCACTTATCTCACAGTATCATGGAAAGGAAGGGCAGAGGGAAGTAGTAAGAAGGGACAGAAATCCAGTGGGTTTTTTACACAATCCCACTAGACTGAGGACCAATAGAGGGCAAACACTGGGTCTTTCTTACTCACATTTGTGTCCCCCACAACCCAGCTTCTCAAATGCTCAGCACAGAATAGGAATCCAATGGTAAAATGAGTTCATTGGCAGGTTTGAGGGAGGGTGTGTGGAGCGGAAAAAGCCAGTGACTTACATCCCCACTGCCTTACACGTGGGGTCAGTAACTATGTGCATATTCTTGTTCCATTTCTGAACCAATTCTAACAAGAGAAAGCAATAAACTAGTCACCTTTGGCATGCCATGGGATAGGATCTAGAATTACTCTTGATGCCATAAGCCAGGTTTTTGCTTTATCTGGGGAAAGTCCCAGGTACTTGTTTCTTCAACCCTCTAAGTACCTGCCAACCACCAGCCTTGACTGGCAGAGGAGTAGTTGCCATCTCTGATAGCCTGCCTCCTCCATCATTCTCTGCTTAGCCCTTTTGGATACTGATGACAGCCCAAACCAAGCCTGGGTTTCCCTTAAACTCCTGAGACTCATATATTTAACTATAGGTAGTCCTACTTGGGGCCCAGCCCAGCTCACTTCCACACCTGACTGCATTTTGACAGTACCTTGGTGAGGCTTCAAGGAAGCAGGGAGAGTGCTGGGGAGATGTAAGCCTGAGGATCAGTGACAGTCTCTCAGAGGGGAGCAGTAATGGAGTTTTTATTGCTTATACTTCGTTGCATTTGATCCCAATGCCAGGAGGTTATTGTTCAGATTTTTTTCAGGTCAATGCTAATTAACTTTATTAATGCATTTTGGTGAAGGGAAAGCCATAGAGCTAGGTTCTGCTCTTATTTGTATGGTCCTTATCAAGCAGCATCAGACTTGGCATGTCTATTTAGAATCTGGGGCTAAGAGGCAGTGACCTTTCTAGATGGTTCAGAAAATTGGAAACAGAACCCACAGGAGCAGGAGAGGGCCATCTCTTAGGGAAAGGGAGCAGAAAGAGGACAAAGTATCCTGAAAGAGATAAAAACAAAAACCTGTAGGTAAAATGGAAGGAAAGCAGTACAATGTGCAAGAAGGGGCCCTGAACTCGGAGTCTCCCCTCCACTCCATACTCCATACACGTAATGTGTGCCTTTGGCCTGTCACTGAGTTTTCATTTTTTCTTCCACAAAATATTGGGCAGAGACCAGGCCTTATATCCCTTGGCATCACCACCTTGAGTATCTACATGTAATATGCCCTCAGTAAAAGTGGACAAACTCACATCTACTAACTCCAGATCAGAAACAGAGACAAAACAGTGAAGTATGGACCCAAATGGCTCTTCTAGACTGGGACTCAAAGTTCTTCATAAAAGACCTTTTTTTCTTTTTCTTTCTTTTTTTTTTTCTTTTTTTTTTTTTTTTGGCAATAACCTCTGGCATTTTGGCCAGGCTAATTTCCATGACTGCAGCCCATAGAAGCCCAGAAAAGACCCTGCTACCTCCAGAGAAGGGGTGGAGTATGGAGGCCAACCCAAGCTCCAGAAACATATTATTCTCTAGGATGGGAGCAAGACTGAAGTCAAAGTTTATATTTAAAAACTTAGGAATTCACCATGTCAGAAAAAAAGATTTGAGTTTCATGGGTCTGAGAGCCTTTGAGTTCTCCAAGACTGTGCATGACACATGCCTCAGAGAGATTCCTTGAGAGATGTTCATGAGTTTCATTAATAACCAAACACTGGGAGAATCTCCTGTTCTTCTCAGCCTTGAGAAGAGGGAAGGGAAGGAGCCTTGGAGGCAAGGAGGCCCTTGTCTATGGTCAAAGTAGTACTTTCCTGAAGGAGAATGTCAAAACTAGGTACCAATGCCAAATGGAATCCAAGGACTAAAGAGAGTTCTAAGTTGCCATACATTTTCTTTTCCAGTTAAAAGAAATTAAAGGATAGGATAAAGAAGTTCAGTGTGTCAGGGGTTATAGAACAGTGACTTCAGTAGGCGTATTCTCAATAATGTACACAACGTCTTTGGTATCTATCTCTCTCTCACACACACACAGACCACAAATACAGCCTGTAGATTCCTTAAGTATAATTCAATTCTACACAGATGATCTCCAACTCAAAATCTCACAGAGCATGGGTATCTGCATGAGCGTGTGATACCAATGCACAAACACACATGCTCACAAGCACACCCTCTGGCACACAAGCAGATCCCTGTGAGGAAACAGCCATCAGGGGACTCTGCTGCGTTGTTCTTCCCACTGATTTTTTTTTGACAAATGCATAAATAATAAAATAGTAATAAAAACTCCATTACAGTTTGCCTGCTGACATGGAATGACTCATCTCAGTAATTCTTCTTCCATTTCCCAAGTGGCTCCATAGATCACAGAACAGATTAAATGTCCTTATCTGTGATTTGGAGCATTTGCACAGCTGAGGACTAACAGCACACCAAAAGATCAGGCTTTGCCCAGTGACTAGCTGCAATGTTGGGGAAGCACAATGGGATGATCTGGGTTCAAATCCAACACTGCCACTTCTACTACCTCACCTTAAGAAAGTTGATTGCCTTGAAAATAGGAATTAGAGCTTACCTAGCTGTACTCTCTGAGGTTCAATGACATAATCTTTGTTGATGGCAGTCTCTTTTGTTTGTTAAATAAATGAATGTCCTAACCCTTTTTCCATTACATAAATGAATATTCTAAACATTTCCCTGGTGTCTCTGAATATTAGCATATCAACTGCTATTTTCTACTTCATTTCAAAAGTCTTCCTTAAGAGTGTAGCTTCCCAATTATTTATTTGTTTAAATTAAAGTGATTAAAGATTAATTATCTTCAATTCTGACAAAAAATTAAAGACTCCCTGGGGCATTTGAGAAGCTAACCTAAGAAGATTAAAAGGCTGAAATCCTGTAGATATAGATGATAATCCCTAATTATTTGAATGGAAATATGGCTTTTAGGATAATTTCTCATTCAGCAAGTCCTCCAGGTTGTCCGCAGGCTGCAGAACCTGTCAGACAGTGTCTGAACCAGGTTTGTTCCATCCAGCATCTATGCCACTGGCCCTGTGGTGACTGGACAACTGTGCTGACCCTGCTAGGGCTCCCCCGTGCTGGGTGCAGACCTCACAAGCTGCACTTCAGGCCAAGCAGCCACAGTGCTCACAAAAGGCCCTCAGACACGCCTCCAGCTGTCTAGGCCTGCAGACACCCACACAGACTCCTGCAAGGCTGAGCAGGTATCAGACCAGGTTCTTCTTTAAATTCTACAAATCCCACCCACACCCTGCTACACACACCCTAGCTATCTAGATTTCTTTGAGTTTTATTCTTAGAAGTGGAATTCCTGGCTAAGAATGCACTTAAGGCTCTTGATAGAAATAGCTAACTTGCTTTTTGTAACCAGCAGTGTGTGAGATTGTTTCACATCTTTACCAGCACTGAGCCCTTAGAGTGTGTGTGTGTGTGTGTGTGTGTGTGTGTGTGTATATGAAGAATCTTAATTATGGTATCAACAGGGAGCACACATGGGCATGGTCTTTCTGAAACCAGAGAGGGGAAAAGGTAGAAACAGATATACTCTCCTGACATCAAAGGGCAAGAAATCACCAATAGAAGGCACCTTTTCAACACTGATTATATAAAATATTGTAACTTGGTGAGACCCAGGCCACTGTTCTGGATTGGACAGTTGGAAACTGTACACCTGGACTGAAAGTGGTGGAATACATTCCTCTCCTGCTTCTCTGTTCCCCCTCCACCAGAGAATGATCACTTTGGGGAAGTAGATGCAATGCCATTCTATAGTTTCTCTTCTTGCTCTTTCTTTCAAGACCCATTTTTAATTTTTTAAAATTTTTATTCATTTGTTTTGAAAGAGAGAGAGAGACAGAGAGAGAATCCTAAGCAGGCTCCACGCTGTCTGCACAGAGACCAATTCCGGGCTCGATCTCACAAACTGTGAGATCATGATCTGAGCCGAAATCAAGGGTCAGATGCTTAACCCACTGAGCCCCTCAAGCACCCCTCAGAACCCATTTAGAAAAAGTCATAGAAAAACCCATGTAGAAAAGTCTTGATCAGAAAGTGAAGAGACTTGTTTTTTTGGAGATTTGATTTTCTGATTAATTGACCATTAATTTTAGTTTTTTAATATATGCTGACATAGTATTTGCTCTATGCCAAATACTATGGTTATCATGTCACAAATATTAACTCATTTAATTCTCATAGAAGACCTATGAATGATTCCCAGTATGTATTATTTAAAAAATAAGTCAGGGAGCCTGGGTGGCTAAGTCGGTTAGGCATCCAACTTTGGGTAAGGTCATGATCTCAAGGTCTGTGAGTTCAAACCCTGCATTGGGCTCTGTGCTGACAGCTTGGAGCCTGGAGCCTGCTTCAGATTCTGTGTATGCCCCCCCCCATCTCTTCCCCTCTCCCACTCATGCTGTATCTTGCTCTGTCTCGCAAAAATAAATAAAAATGTGGAAAAAAAAAAAAAAGGAAACCAAGGTAACTCATTTACTATGAGGTGAACTCAGGGAGTCTGGCTACATGTCTACATGTTAACACATTCATGAGGCTTTACCTAACATGTTTTATTTCAGAATAAATCCTTGATATTACAAAGTTTTTTAAAAATGTATATATACTTCAGCAAGTGGAGTGAAGATTTCCCTGGGTGATTTGAAAATTCCACAGGGTCTTGAGATCATGCTTATGAGTTCCTTATCTCAGTGTACAGGCTTGTGGACTGGCAAACAAGTTCAGGAACCTGGGACAGATATGTCCTGAGCCAAGAACTCCCCTCCCTCCACCACCTGTACCTAGATTTTTTTTCCATTTTCTACTAAATTACTGCTTGCTGTGAGTTTGCTTTTGGAGAGAGTACCAGGTTTTTAAATGAGAAGATAATCCTATTCTGTTGCCATTAGCTGGGTAACTTCCAGCAACTCATCTTTTTCAAAGGCCCTCACTTTTCTCATCTGTAAAATAGGCTACTGCATTGTAATGAATAAAGAAAAGATAACTTAGAATTACTCAAATTGGTGGGCAGCAAAATTTTATAAAGGGCAGCATAATACTTTAAGTTCTGAAGACAAAGAGGTAAACTTGAGGATATTGTGTAGGTAATTATATAAGAAGACAAAAAGGAACAAATTTCCTTAAATACCTTGTTGAGAAAATTCAAAATATAATAATTAATAATATATAATTAATAATTGTTAAAACAATATCACAGCTTTATTGTGATATGACTGACAAGTGAAAATTGTGTGTATTTAAGTTATACAAAGTAATGTTTTGATACATGTATACATTATAAAATGATCACCACAGTCAAGCTAATTAGAACATTTATCACTTCATATAGTTATCATTTGTGTATGGGGGGGATAAGAACACTTGAGATCTATTATCTTACCCAATTTTGAGTATAGTTTGTACTATTTACTAATAAGAAAAATGGGATTATTTTAGGGGGAGGGATTGTATTTCCTTAACTGGGGTTCAAAATTAGTTTTCCCCATCATCAAATCAATTGCAAATATTCATCTGTAAAAAATATCCTTAGTTTGCAGGCTGTTAAAAAAAAAAAAAAAAGATAATGGACCAGGCTTGGCCTGTAGGCAGTGGTCTGCTGGCCCCTGACCTAAATCATTTCCTGGCACATAACTGGTATTTAACAAATATCTATTTCCCTCTCCCTGAAGTAAGCTGGGGACTCTTATTTTCTGAATCCCACTTAACCGAATGGTAGTCCTTTAAGTGTAGTGATGCCTCCATAACATTCTAAGACTTTCTTCTTGGTCATCAAGTCTTACATCTGACTCCAGCTGTCCATAGTATTGGAAGTGGCAGGTTTTTTAAAGTATTTGTGCCTCAGTTTTTCTTTTCCAGAAAATGGAAGTAAATGTGTTTTTTGTATTTTATAATCCTGTCAGGTAGAAAGTGGGAATAGTATTAAAAATGAAGACAGAAAGAAAAACTGTATTAGAATAAATATCTGTGGAGAAAGTATTACAAAATATATATCTGATAAAAGATTTGTATCTAGAATACATAAAGAACTCTCAAAACTCAGTACTAAGGGGGCACCTGAGTGGCTCAGTCTATTGAGTGTTTGACTTCAGCTTAGGTCATGATCTTATGGTTCGTGAATTTGAGCCCCACATCGGGCTTTGCACTGACAGTGAGGAGGCTGCTTCAGATTCTCTGTTTCCCTCTCTTTGTCCCTCCTCTGCTTGTATTTTCCCCCAAATAAATAGATATTTAAAAGCAAACAAACAAAACAATACTAAGAAAACAAACAACTCAATTTTAAAAGTGGGCAAGAGATTTAAACAGATACTTCACCAAATAAGATACAAAGATGAGAAAGGAGCACCATAAAAGCTGCTCAATATCATAAATCATTAGAGAAATGCAAATGGAAAATTCAGTAAGATACTGCTATACACCTGTTTAAAAAGTTAAAGTTAAAAAGGAGTAAACAAAACAAGACAAAAACTAACAATACCAAATGTTGGAGATGCACAGAGTTGTGTTTGATTGCGAAGCCCTCACATCATGATGGTGGAATTTAGAAATGACACAGGCAGTTTGGAAAATATTTTGTCAGTTTTTATAAAGTCAAACCATATCTTGACTGTATGATCCAGCAAATAAATACCCTTATATATGTACTCAAAATAAATAAAAACCTATGCTTACACAAAAATCTGTGTGTGAAATCTGTGTGTGAATTTATTCATAATTTTGTGTGGCTTTATTCATAAATGTCTCAAACTGGAAACAACTCAATATCCATCAGCCAGTGAATGAGCCAACAGTGGCACATCCACATAACTGAATATGCCTCAGCAGTAAAAATGAAGGGGCTATTGTTACATGCAGTAACATGGATGAAACACAAAAGCATTCTGCCACATGAAAGACCAGACTCATCAGACTGAGTGCTGCTTGATTCTATTCAAGTGACATTCTGCAAAAGACAGACAGAGAGACAGAGACAGAGAACAAATCAGTGGTTTCCAGGGGCTGGGGTTAGAGAAGGGGTAGATTACAGAGGGCTGGCAGAAATGTTCCAGATCTTGGCCATGTGGTTACATGACTGCATGCATTTGTCCAAACTCATAGAACATAGAATCCACAAAAAAGGGGTGAAATTTATTGTGTTAAGTTTTACTCAATCAACCTGACATTAAATAGAATAAATAAACATGTATCAAACAGTGGAGGTCCCCTGGTTGGCCTGTACCACATGCTGTGGTGTGTCATAGGCCACACCAGGATTAAATGAAAGGGGCACTGGGTCTGGGGGGGGGGGGGCATAGAATGCAAACCCTAAGCATTCTTTCTGAAAAGGCACTTGTCTGTTCTCCTCTGCTCTTCTCTTTCTCTTTCCTGCTCCCTCTGTACTGGTCCTCAACCCCAGCTCAGGAGAGAAACTCCCGTGCTACCTGTCACCTCAATCTTTCTCTAGAATGTGGAGGCCTCCCCAGATCTGCCCCACACCCAGCCAGGGCTCTTTTGTGCTTTGGAAAAGAAAAAACAGATTACAAGCTCCGCCCCTCCCTGGCCAGGGCAAGTCATCATTTTGGCTCCTTCCTGGTGCACAAGATGTAAAAAGAAGGAAGTCAGTACAAAAAATTACAGAATTCATGAGATCTTGTCTATCTAGGCCAAGTTTAATCAGAAGAACTCAGTTTATATTTGGGCTACATCTTGTCGGCTATCAGAAATGATTCAAACAATCATCGATGTTTGTTAATTATGTCAATAAACATCTATGTTTCCAATTCCATCACTAATGTTTAATGTTTCCAATTGAATTGCTGCGTGAGAAGCAAACCAGCAGGTGTTCCTTGAGGTGACTGGCAAATCTTTGAACAGGATGCCTGAAGGGTGGGAGTGGACCCTGAACTGCTCTGGCAGCCTGGGATTTCCCACCTCATTCCAAGGAGGCTGAGAAAAGTATTCTGACACTGGAATTCAAGCCTTTCAGGTGATGCCTTGTTAACAGTTAGATGTGTCAGATACAGTGTTTTGTCAACTTTCTAGGGGAAGTCCTAGAAACTTCCTAGGGGAAGTCTAAGGAACTTGCTTGGAAGGATCAGGCAAGAAGCTGATGAAAAAGCCTTTCCTGGAGCAATAAAGGAGTGAGAAGGCACAGAGTTTGCTGCACTACATCACAGAGGTCAAGAGTATGGTGGGGCCCTGAATGGCTCAATCAGTTAAGCATCCCACTTCAGCTCAGGTCATGATCTCACAGTTAGTGAGTTTGAGCCCTGTGTTAGTATTGACAGCTCAGATCCTGGACCCTGCTTTGGTTTCTGTGTTTCCCTCTCTCTCTGCCCCTCCCCCACTCACACTCTGTCCCTCTCTCTCTCAAAAATAAATAAACATTAAAAAAAAAGTATGCACTGTCACCCACACTGCCCCAGGGTCATGCTCTGACTTTGCCTCTGCCTGTTACCTCCCATGTCACCACAGGCCCACTAACAAACCTCTCTGTGAGGTGGTTTCCCCATTTCTCTTTTTTTTACCTTTTTTTAACGTTTACCCATTTCTTTTTTTTTTTTTTACTTTTTTTTTAACTTTTATTTATTTATGAAAGAGAGAGACAGAGCATGAGCGGGGGAGACAGAGAGAGAGGGAGACAGAGAATCCAAGAAGGGCTCCAGCCTCTGAGCTGTCAGCACAGAGCCCAATGCGGGACTCCAACTCACAGACCACAAGATCATGACCTGAGCCAAAGCTGGACGCTTAATTGACTGAGCCACCCAGGCACCCTGTTGTTTCCCCATTTCTAAATGGAAATCCTAGTAGCATCTACATGAAATAGTTGTGAGAATTAAATTGTCTGGGTTAAAAAGCTCTCAGAATGTTGTGTGGCACATGGTAGATAGTCAATAAAAGGTACTTACCTTGCTTTCTGCTGATCAGAGTCAGGACCCATATTTTTCATCACTAAGTCTTTGGACAGAAAATCAAGTGTGAACAGTATTGTTTGGAAGGCAGTAGATGGGGGGGAATATATCTGGGAAGTTCACACTGTCTGACATCCTTCATAACACACATGAGGCCACATATGATGAGCATGTCACCTGCTGACCTCTGTAACCAGGGTTGGTACTCCCTTGAGCTCCCCTGTCCATGGTTGTCCACCTCCAGGAAGAGGGGCAGTAGATAGGTGTGCAAAGGACTCCTGACAGGACTCCTCAATCCCTTCTCTGTGGCTCCCTGTAGCCCTGAGGCAAGCATCGCCTGCTTCTTTCCATAATTCTGGTTTTCTGATAAACACTTAACTTTGGAGAAGTTGCAGATCCCAGTCACAGTGAGTATTACACAGTTCAGTACCTCACTCAGAGTTCCTGCCTTGTGCTGCAGGTTTTACAAAGTCCCTTTGGAGATGGGATGGCTCCGTATTGAAAATGAGGAAACAGCAGCAGCACAAGAACAACAAACAAGGCCCAACATGGTCTCCTGACCTCTACCTCAGTATTAGGGGAAACCCAGTTCTGAATTCACACAGGCTTACAGTTTCAGGCCAAGCACTGCACCTCCCATCTCTGTCCCTGCTGGTTTCAGCATCACCATGTGCTGCCTCATTCTGTGTACCTCAGAAGACTGTCAACTAGCTCAGTCCTGCTATTGTTTTTCTCATTTGAATCTACTTTTCCATTTGACTACATGTCTTCCTTCAATCACTTCTGTCGGTATTCCTGGGACAGAGTGCTGCAGCTCTCATTTGGTCCCAGACATTAATCAGTATTTTCCCCATAAATCACTGCTCTGCGGCACACCCAGAGATCTCTTAGCTCTTCTACCACTGCAGCTCACCCTCCTAGCAATATGTACCAAGTCTTTAGGAGCTGTGCTGGCGAAAGGTCCTTGCTGACCCTCACCGACCTTCATACTGACTCCTCTGCCAGCCTTCCTCAAAGCAGAGCTTGTGTTACCCACAGTGGTGAATTCCCTTTGTTGACATGCAATCCCCTCCAGCCACTGCTCTATTCTTTTCCTTTACTCCAATGCCAAAATTTTGTAAAGAGCAGATTCACAGGCTTCTAATTGCTCATTTTCCATTCACACATGAGCCCCCTCCAATTGATTTTCTGCAATTGCTCTCACTTAATCTCCTTGAATCTAGGTCACCAATGACCTCCACATTGTCAAATCTTCTGGACACTTTCTTCATTGGATTTTACTTAGCTTTCTGGCAATATTTTTAAAATGCACTGTTGATGACCTTTCTCCTTAAAACCCTCTTCTCTTGGCTTCTTTGGATGTCACACCCTACTAGATTTTTCTTTCACATATGGCTATTCAATCTCATCCTCCTTTGCTTCCATGACTTCCCCAATTCTAACCTCCAGTGCCTTGAGGAGAATTAATGATCTCGTTTATTCTCCCAGCTTTGTTTATTCTCCCAGCTTTATTTTTTTTTTTAATTTTTTTTTCAAACGGTTTTTATTTATTTTTGGGACAGAGACAGAGCATGAATGGGGGAGGGGCAGAGAGAGAGGGAGACACAGAATCGGAAACAGGCTCCAGGCTCCGAGCCATCAGCCCAGAGCCTGACGCGGGGCTCGAACTCACGGACCGCGAGAACGTGACCTGGCTGAAGTCGGACGCTTAACCGACTGCGCCACCCAGGCGCCCGTATTCTCCCAGCTTTAAATGCCCTCTAGATGCTGGCAACATCCAAATTTATATCTCCAATGCAAACCCCACCTCAGGTCTTCATTCCTGTGTATTTAATTGTCTAGCTGACATATCTATTTGGATATATGACTTGTTAGGCTTACCATGTCCAAGCCTGATCTCTTATTCCTCTCAACTAGTTCCTTCTCCAGTCCATCCTGTCTTGATAAATGGGAACACAACCAATAAGTTGCTCATGCCAGAAAGCTGGAGTCGCTCTGAGTAGCTCTCTCTATTTATCCTCTATATCCAATCCATCAACAAATCCTGTCAATTCTGCTTCCAGAATACCTTTTTAGAAACCTCAACTTTTCCCCACTTCATTTCACTATCATCATTTTCCAAGACTATTGCAATGTCTTTTGAAATGTTCTTCCAACACTCTCTATGGATGTCATCAAATCCATCCCTCACATTAGAAGGATCCTTTGGAGATATCAGTCATATTATCTATTGTATCTCTGATAAAATATAGCTCTGGGAGTCCATTTTTTACCTCATGCTTTCCCCCATGCTCATATATGCAGTGTTTAAGTGATTGCAAGCCCTTTTCCTTCCTTTCATTTTCTATTTTTATTAGATCCCTGGAATATTTCTAATTACTGAAACTGTGCTCTTCCTATGCTTCACAGCTTCTCATCCAACAGAATAGCCAGTCTGGTGGTCAGAATTTGTCAGTCTGCTATCAGAACAGACCCCCAGAATGTCTTCTAGCTGTTCTTAGCACACTTTGGGGTTCCAGTTCATAGTTGGATATTAATCCTATTTCATTCATTAATTTACTGTGGATAATTAATTGCTTGTAGAAGAGTTGAAAGAATTTAAAGTTGTGTAAACAACTATTGCTATCAACTCCTTGTTATTTCTTGAGAATCATGTGGAAAGCCTCAACTCTGTCCCAAACAACTCTCTCAATGACTCACATCCAGCACCTGGAAATCCCCCACAAGAATCATTCATTCATCACTGTCTTCAATAGGAAGCATAAAAAGTGGGAACCAGCCACTAGAGAGTCTATATGGAATTCACAGGGCCTTATAAAAAGGAGATATATCTGGGAACATTTAATAGAAGAAAAGAAAGCACTAATAGCCACAGAATAGCAGGTCTGGAGAAAAGATGGGGCAGCATTGGAAATTCAGGGTCACAACACAGATGTCAGGGGGGGTGGGAAACGTGGCTTAAATGAGCAGTAGAAGGCCAGAAGTGCTTAACACACTTCAGCACATCAAAGTGCTTACCTTCTAATCAGTTTCTCTTGTCCCCTCAGCACCTCCTGTGGTGTCCAGCATATAATATCTCCTCATTAAACATTTCTTGCATTCAAGAAACAAGAATTGCTATGTGCTACTCTGAGATCAGGCAAGGGTAGGGACATCAGAGATATGGAGTTATAAAATGGGCAGCATTATCATCTATCAATTCTTAAGTATGTCCTGAGGAACTTTTCTGAATCTGGTCCCTATCAGACAATGAAGCAAATCTAAGAGCTGAATAAAGCACCACGCCCTGCCTTGATCTAACCATGGACTTGCAAGTAGAGATGAACTAAGTATAACACTGTGTGCAGTAGGAATTCTGAGAGGGAAAGATAAGGGTGAGCTGAATATACTTCTACAATGAAGATGCACCTCAAAATTTCAGACAAAGGCAAAGAAGAAAAAGAAGATGAAGAGCCAGCCTGCACAAAGAAGTAAAGGCAGAGCTGAGCACAGTTCATCTTTGAGGTGATGGAAGGGCCTACCTAGGGGATCAGAATGGAGTCAACAGGTTGGGAGCCAGGGAAGATAAAGCAGGCTTATCTGGGTGGATGCAACCATCCAGGCACAGGAGTCTGATTTTAGTAGAAAAGCCAGCATGTGGAGGGGAGGAGAAAAATCTAGAGAAGGGTGTGGGAGGAGTTAGGTTTTATATTTGGCTGTCATTTTAATTTCATAATTTATTAAAACAAGGAGTTTGGGCTAGAGGATCTCTCATATCCCCCTCAGCTCTGGTTTCTCAGACACTCAGTTGGAAACCTGTGTAAGTCCTTCCAGAAACACAGCTTAGACAAATTCATGTGCACAAAATGAATAAGAGAGATGATAGCCTGACTCTTTGGAAATGGTTTCAATTATAACCCTCCTGCAGAAATGACTGTATGATAGCAGAAAGAGTGTAGGAGACTTGGATCCCAGGAGACTTGGATGGGAGTCTATCACTTCACAGCTGCATGACTTTGGATCAGTCATTTCTCTTCCCCATGAAAATGGGGTATGAATAACTGTCTCCCAAAGTTGAAAACATTTGATGGGACAGCATCCCTGGAAGTACTGACTACTCAGCAGAGCCACAGTGAGTACTGTTGCAGGTGTGGTGAAGCTCCAATGCTGCTTCACAGAGTTCTCACAATCACAATGGCAGCCACACCTCTGGGTCACTGAGGGTGCTGACTTCCTCCCCCATTGCTCAGCCTCCAGAGCAGGCACCTCATTAATGTTATTTTTCTTTTCCACTCTGCTAAGCCCATTGTTGGCCATGACAATGATGATATTGCAGTCTTTCTATAAAGGGGCGTCCTTTCTGGTGGCCCTGAGAGAGCTGGAGACAGTGATTAATAAAGGATGCTGGTCCTTCTGAGGAAGGTGCTGCTGTTCAGCATGAATATTCATGAACCTCTGGGGGCTGGCTTGAAACCTGGAGAGGACATGGTGGGCTGACCCAGAGTAGAGAGCAGCAGGCAGGCTGGTCACCTGGTCACCTGGGAGATGCAACAAGCCTGCTCTGCTCCTCATGAGTGGAGCGGTGCGAGCAGCTTTCATCAACAGTGCCATCAGCTTTGCTATCACCCAAGAAGACAGGCTGGCAGATGTGAACATAAATACATCCCCTTCTTGCCTCACCTCAGTGCCCTGAGGAGCTATTAGAGACTTAAAATTACCATTTCAGTAAACGGAGAGAGAGAATTGAAGAGAAAGAGGCTGTGTTTGTTAACTTGGGAGCATTGTTGACTCCACTGACTCCTTTCTTTCTGTGGCACCCTGGGGAGAGGTGGAGACAAGACTCTGGGTCTTCAGAGGTGCAGGAGCGACACCTTCAGATCCTGCCCTGACCCTTTCTGGATCCCTGTTAGGAGACTAGCCTTGTCCAAAGGCAAGAAACATCCAGACAACATTTCAGAGGGTTTTGTGATTCCAGAGAGCTAGAAAGGTATCAAGCCCTGAACCCCAACTCTGGGCCACATCCCTGAGGAGGTGGGCTGGGCCTGAGATTACACAGTCTTCTATCCTTAAATGCTCATAATCATTAGATAAATGTTTATTGAGTTTGAATATATGAATTCTATGTTTAGTAAATATTTGGTGATTGATAATTGATCGAAGCATACAAGGCATTTTAATCCTCTGTAAAAAAAAAAAACTCTTGGAAAGAGTCACCTGATATGCTGAAGTATAACTTCATTTATACTTAAATATGTCTTGTCCTAACTTAAGTTCATTTTGGGTGGGGAAAGACAAGACACACACACATATACACTCTGAACTGTGGAGAAGACAAACACCTCCACCAGTTCCACCATACTGCAGGCCTGTCCAATTCATCACTGTGTCCCTCATCATTTATTTACTCTTCAAGCATTGATTGACAGCCTACTCTCCACATTGTTCTGTATATAGGGGATAGAGATGAAGCCAGGCAAGGGTTGGCCCTCATGGCACTAACACTTTGGTAGGGAAGTCAGAAAATAAACAAGGAAATAGACAGCAATTGCAGATACCAATAAGCCCCTAAACATGTGTCTTCCTCTCTACATTCTGAATTTTTCTCCTAGCTCCCAAGAACATTTAAAATAGAACAAGTAGGGATGGGATACTTGGCTGGCTCAGTCAATAGAGTGTGCAACTCTTGATCTCAGTGTTGTAAGTTTGAGCCCCACATTGGGTGTAGAGACTACTTAAAAATAAAATCTTAAAACATTCAAAAAAAAAAAAAAGCAAACAGCACAAGTAGAATTGGTATCTGGGTTTCTAGGATTCATGGCCATATGTAATCTCTGAATTGTTATCTTCTTGAACTGCATCTCAACAATGGGACAGAGAGCATCTGCCTGTCCTGCACAGGAAAATGTGGAGAAGCCATTCATGGCCCACACAAAAAAGCCCAGGTTTGGAGTCATTTTGTGACCTGGATAACTTTTTGTTGAACTCCTTTTGGAATAACTCAAGCATTTCAAGGGGGTGGATGTGTACTGAGGTCTAAAGTGGATTTCCTTTTCTCTCCTTATGAAGTGGTCAGTTCATTCAGCAGAACCAGTTTCAATGATGTGCATTGTGAGCAACTATGCAGAGACAGCTCTGTGCTTTGGTTGTCCCTGTGCTTGTTTTAATACTCTGCAGTCATGAATTTGAAATTCCTTATACTTTTGAACAAAGGGCCTTGCATTTTTATTTGCACTAGCTCCTGCAAATTTTGCATATGGTCCTGCCTTTCAGGGGTTTGCTAGAGCTTGGCTTCAGGTCTAGAACATCACTTTCCTACTCTAGGATGTGAGTAGGTGCTTGTTGTAAGGCTTCTTCTAGGCCTCATACCCCAGAAAGGAGCCTCTGTATATCAACCCTGACTAAATCTCTTAGACATGGAAATCAAGTTTTTGAGAAGGGGCAGCCCAGTACAAAGGTAAGCAATGCCCAATTCAAAACCCATCCCTGTTGTTGGAGCTTACATGATGTGAATCTCTCTGCTTCATCTGAAACATTGAGAGGCTCCTGGGAACAACTTAGTGGAGGGGTTCTCAGTCTTTCTATCAGGGTAATAAAATGTAAATCAAAACAAACACAAACAAAACCCCTCTTCTATCCACTACTATTCACTTTTTGAGCTGAATGCTAGCCACTAGATCAAGACTGAAAGAGAAGTAACAGAAAATAGTGGCCTAATTTCTCACACCCTTCCATATAACTGGGGTCTTCTGAAAGCCAGGACACAGTCTCCACTACAATGAAGAGTTAGTGTTCTAGGTACACTAGTTTAATCTATGGCAAATCAATAAATATATGCTTAGTATGACAAGTGACTCCTGTCCTTCAGTGACTTAACACAAACAATGTTCATACTTGCTCAGGCTCTGTGTCCAATCAGGGTGGGGCTCTGTTCCTCCTGATCTCTTAGGGACACAGGCTGATAGAAGCTTCATCTCAATATGCGCTCATTTAATCACTGTAGTGGGAAAGGGATGTGGCAAGTTGTACCCTGGATCTTAGAACTTTCACCCAGAAGTGGCATATGCAACTTCTGCTCACTTTTTCTTGTCAAATCAAGTCACATAGTCATAACTAACTTTTATTGCAATCCTACCACATGTTCAGAGAGAGGAAGAACTAGAAAGAATTGTGAGTAATATCAGTAACTACCACATGTGTCAAGACTGAAGATTCCTTTTTTCCACCATATATGGCCTCATGGGAAAAGTGACAACAAACAGCATTCCACAAACTTGTAAGCTCGGCAGAGCCTTTCTCTTCTGTTCCTATTAAAGGGTCTTATACCACTTCTGTGTCCCTCAGAGATTATGTGAGAACCAAATGAAACCATAGATGAGCATAATAGATAATATTTACTGAATATTAAGACCCGGGCACTATTGTGGTACTCTGATCCTCACAACAGAACTGTAACATAGGTCAGTTATCACCCATACTTCACAGATAAGGAAACTGAAGCATGGAACATTATGTAACTAGTCCAGGATCACACAGGAAGACCTAGGATGTAACCCATGGAATCCAGCCCAAGCCTGCTCTTAAACACTGAGCTGTGCTGAGAAGCAGTGCACGATGTTCTCCTAACAAAGAATTTTCAAACTTCACCCTTTTAAAAAAATGTTTTTTTATTTTTGAGAGAGAGAAAGAAAGAGAGAGCACACACAGAGGAAGGGCAGAGAGAGACAGAGGGGGACACAGAATCTGAAGCAGTCTCCAGGCTCCAAGCTTTCAGCAACAGAGCCTGAATTGGGGCTTGAACTCACGAACCATGGATCATGACCTGAGCCAAAGTGAGGTCATGGTGCCAACTGACTGAGCTACCCAAGAGTCCCTAAACACCACCCTTTCTGTTTATATACCAGGGAAAGCCCCACCACTTCTATTTTGGACTTCATGTGGGTTGTCAGAGGCCTCCAGGAGGACATGGAAAGATCACTGCTTATTCATGGGACCCAACAATCATAAACAAATATCTGGGGTCCATTGGGCATGATAAATTCTCATCAATCTGTTTGTGAGCTCAGATTCCAAAGCCAGGGCTGCTTGAGACCTGAAGCCTCCCAAACACAAAGGAACAACAAAACAAAACAAAACAGTGCTTTTCTGCTTGAGCCTTTCTTCACCCTGATCAGCTTTTCACATGAGAAGAAGAATAACAACAATGCGTAGCCACCTTCTTTTCCCTCCTCCTCCAGCTTACCACCCTGTGATACTCAGGAGCTGTGGATTTCACTTCTGGGGCACCTCCCATAAAATAACATCTGTCATTACCAGCAGTCCTGGTGCTGAGGGCCCACTCTGTTCTTCAACACAGCTCCCAAAGAGGAAAGGGGCTGAGAAGGTGCCTGTGGAGGACTCAAGAGAGACAGTCTCAAGGGTGAGGAGGGTGAGCCAGGCAAGAAATGGGACCTAGCTTTTTGTTCTGCAGATGCTCCAGAAAGTTGAACTGTTTTGCCTGATAGCCTTGTACTGTGTCCATCCTGGTTGTGAGCTGCTCTGAGGTACTTCTTCATGGGCGCTCCTTCTGTCAGCCTCCTTGTGCCCAGATCAATTACCATTGAGCTAAGGTGCCATTTGTGGAATGTGGGAGACATCTAAATGCCTAAAGGTATAAGCTAAAATTTACAGCCCCTGCCCATAACCTCAGATTAATGTACCCACCTCCTACTCCCAGAAGGCCAAGGACAGAATAAGAATTCCCCTTTTTGGCAGAATTTGAAGGCCACCAGCAGCTCCACTTTATCTTACACATAAAATTCAATGTCTGAGTCCTCAGAGATTCCTTTGGGTGAATCATTGCCTTCTTTCTAGATGTATTTTTTCAAGATGTAAACACTCTCATTTTATTTCCTGTAACTCAGAATGAATAAGTTTAATGGTTGTCTCCTCTCAAGCACTTGTGGCCCAGGCACTCTGAGAGACCTAAAAAGAGCTGTGTGCCCTGCAGGCAGTACAGAAAGGTCTTCTTTTTGGGGATTCCCAAGTACTGCAGGATCTGCTGGGCAGAAACCTCTGTCAAGGATGATCCAAGAATGCATCACAGCATTGGAGAAAACATTGGCAGTCTCCAGCTTCTTCTCTGCATTTAAGGAAGGGGAAACTGAGGCCCAGAGAAGGTAGTTAGATCACTGCTCTTGACATACTAGACCCTGACTCTGACTTCAGGGACCCGTAGGCACAGCTACCTCAGGGCCTCAGCACCAGGAACTGGAACTTGGACATCGAGGCAAAGGTCCAGATTTAGCAGTACCCCCCACCCCCTGCATTGCTGTGGCACCTGTCACTGCGGATAGATGCCTCCCAGCCATGTAGAGAATGGACCTGACCCAGCCTAGGTCCAGCTGCCTGAGACCTCCCTTAGGAGTTCAGCCCATGTGGCCTGAGTCCAGATGCTAGCTTCTTAGCAGCGCTTCTGAGAGTCTGGGTCACCTCAGGAGGTGTAACCTGACCAGCCTGGGGCCGCTCATCTCATTAAGCCTGGCAGCTGGTGGCGGGTACATGGGCAGAAGCTGGCTTAGATCAGGAGGATTTCAGGGCCCCATTTAACCTAATTGGGCCAGCAAACAGGCCTTATGAACATCAGGCATGCCACTGTCTTGTTCCACTTCTGGCTTTGAAGTCGCGCCTCGTCGCGTCCTTAAGCATGAGACACAAGCATTCAGTTGCTCATATTTAATGTGCAACACAGGAGATCAAAGAACAGATAGAGACGGAAGATATCAGGGCGATAATTAAGGATTACTCTAAGAGCTGGCTGGCTAACCACTTCTCCTAGCGCAGGCCCTGCCATGCTCAGCCCCTCTACTCTCCTGGCCTCCTTCCCTCTTTCTCTCCCCTCCATTAATATCTTGCTTCTTTCCAGCCTGCTTGCTTCTTTATGTCTCTGCTTCATCCCCTTCACCTCAGCCTCCCCTTCTCCCGCACTGGCCTTGCTCTAGGCTCCCTTTCCCAAATAAAAGACCTACCTTCTAGGAAAGCCCCTCCTTTTCTCTCCTCTTCCTGCCTTTTCCTCCCTCCCTCTTCTCTTAACCTTCTTTCTCCCCTAGTTTATTTCTTTCTTTCTCCACACTGTGCCTACCTCTAGAGTTGCCATGACAACAGGCCTCCAGGACAATTACTGCCCAGACTGCTCAGCCTCTTTCCTTCAGAGACTCCAGTGCCCACTGGAGTCAACTCCCTGATTTCTTAGCCCTGGCAGCAAAGTAGCCAGGGCCCTGGGAATGGAGTCTGTCACCAACCACACAGGGAGAAAAGCATAGGAGAGAAGTATGGAAGAGGATGAAAGAGGAGGAGCTGAAGTTCTCTGCATTCATTCTAGTTGGGACAGAAAGGAGGACAGCCATTGAGAAGGAGAATTATGAAGACTGGGGAGTGGATCAGCAGCATCTGTCCTCCCATCCAGGAGCTCAATGGACAGAAACTGTTGCCCTCAGATTGGGAGAAGAAAACAGGATGCAACAGCCAGTGTAATGTTCTGGAACTTTCTGTTCCAGCACCTGAGCATGAAATAAACACAATTCCAACTTCCTTGCCTGCTTCTTTAGACTTTTAACACTTTTATACCTTGATTGGGAAGGTATTTCCTGGCCATGTGTATATTGGGCATCCACTTCATATGCAATACAGAGCAGACAGCCATGGACTTCAAAGAACACAACACCCTGACTTAAAAAAAAATACAGTCTATTTCTAAGATGCCAGGTAACCACACACTAAATACTTAAGACTAAAATACATAAATAATGGATAAAAATTAAAAGATGCAAAGAGACACAACAAAATTTCCTCCAAAAACAAGGTCATTTTGCTGTCTGGGCACTCTGACAAGCTTTAGGAAATGGATCTTGAAATTCTTCTGGAAGGCTAAGTAAGGTCTGAGTAGGCACATGAGTTTGAGAAGGGTGGCTCATGCAGCCTGGAGCCATCACTCAGCCACACCATGAAAAAATTTGAATGCCAAGCTAATTAGTTTAGACATGATCATGTAGTTTATGGGAAAAGGATGGAACACAGATTGCAGTTACCTGCCTACATATTAAGAAGTCCAGGATAAGGGGCACTTGCATGGCTCAGTTGGTTAAGCGTCTGACACTTGATTTCAGCTCAGGTCATGATCTCACAGTTTGTGGGATCGGGCCCATGCTGGGCTCCAGCTATCGGTGCATGCAGAACCTACTTGGGATTCTCTCTCTCCGTCTCTCTCTGCTGCCCTCCACCTCTGCCAACCTTTCACTTACTCTTTCTCTCTAAATAAACAAAACAAGACAAAAAAGAAGTCTGGGACTTGTGTAATTCATTTTAAACAAAGTGAGTGGCACTAATAGCTGTTACTAGAAGTCCTATGCATAGGTAGAGAAAGGAGTTCCAGGTGTGGCTGAGTGTGGCTGTCTACCACAAGCCCACAACCCTGATAGCCTTGCTTCCAGCCCTTGCCCAGCAGCATGCTCCCTGAGCCACTCAACCTGATCACAGCAAGACCTGCTAACTTCCTAGCCAGCAATGCATCATCTCCTTGCCTCATTCTTGATGTTGGACTGAGAGATGGGGTTTTACTTGGAAAGTTTATTTTCCTTTCCCAAATACCTCAGATAGAATAATGAGAAAGTGAGCTTAAAAATTCAAACCGTGTAAAAGGCCTTGTTCACAGAGAGTATAACCTGTGTATGTCATATAATTTCAATCACAAAGCAGGAACTGAAACAAGGTCAAGATGGCCTTTCTGACAGGCTGGGCCATCTAGTAGAAAGGAAGTGTAGCTAGGAGGCAGTATCAGGACCTGGCTCTGCCACTTCCCAGATTCAAGGTCTTAAAATATCAGGTGACCTCCTGAGGCTTCCATTTCCACATTTATGAGATGGCCAAAATCAAACAGAACCTGTTTGTCTCATAGGTCTGCTGTGAGGACTGAGTGAAATAATAAATGCAAATACCCTCAGGATGGTTAAAGGTGTTATTGACTTATGGAATACTTGTTTTTCAGTGGTGGTGGCAGTGATGTGACCTTCAGGCCACCGGCACACCATGGTCAAATCTCTGGCCTGGAAAGTTCCTCTGCAGCATGAACAAAAGATGTGATCCAGTCAGACCTCAATTTCCTCATGGGTAAAAAGAAAAAGTTGGACTAAAGTGACATTTTCTCTGAAAAGGGGGGCAGTGGAGATGATTTGAGGTGGAGCATGAATATAGTATTAAGCTACATTTAATTTGGAGTGAGAAACGTATCTCCTTTTCAATTATCTTTCAATCCTTCGTGTTCTTGGCTGGGTTTGAGTTTTCAGTTAACAATTCTCTAATACCTGCTAATTTACCTTTTCAAGGGAGAGAAAGTAGGCCTCAGGCTCTGAAACTTGGCAAGCAGCAGTACCTACCTAGAATTTAATGCCATTGCTGAGTTCTCATTGTATTTCTTTTTTGCTTTCATTTATAGGAGGTAATACTGGTTTTCCATTGACAACAGTGAAATAAGGTCTCCTTTCTATAGATGTTTAAATAAAAAAATGTGAGTGGTATTAATGGAAAATATTGTATCAATAATAGATTGTGCAGATGCTACTAAGGAGGTAGCAGGACTTTGAGAACTGCTGGGCTAGCTGATCCCTGATATTCCTTCCCACATTTCCTTAACCTGACACTCTCATGCCACTTTGGTAGGAATGCAGCTCCCTAACATGGCTGGCTTCTCTCTACATTGGGAGGAAGAGAGACAATGATGATTCAGTCTCCCCAGGAAACCCACATTTAGCACAAGAGCAACAGTGATAACCCAAGGAAGGCCTTTAAAAGTTTCCCAAGTACACTTGTGTACGTACTTCAGTTTGATGAGGAAAATGAGACACCCTGTATTTACATGATTTTCTCAGAATCACTCTCAGTGATGAGTGACTCCAACCACATTCTTCCAAAGCCCTGCTTCTTTCCAAAATTCCTATTGTTTCTATACGCTCATCACACTAGGCTATATATAACATGTGGAGACACCAAGAGGCCCTTTTGAGTTGAAGACATTAATGGGATTTCTTCACTTGAGGGAAGAATCTGACTCCTTCAGACCTAGTTATATATGTATTATGCATCCTGCTTCAACAGAATGAAAAGAGGAAAGCCCCAGACATCTTGTCTTTTAGTCTTTCAATGGGAATGGCAGGTAGAGCAGGAAAGCAAAAATGAAAGAAGGGAAGAGAAAGAAGAAAGAAAGAAAGAAAGAAAGAAAGAGAAAAAGAAGGAAAAGAAAGGAAAGGAAAGGGGAGGGGAGGGGAGGGGAGGGGAAGGGGGAGAGGAGATGAAAGGAAAGGAAAAGAAAGGAAAGGAAAGGAAGAAAGCAAGAAAAACAAGAAATCAAGAAAGCAAGAAAGAGGGAAAGAAGAAAGGAGGGAAGGAAGGAAGGAAGGAAGGAAGGAAGGAAGGAAGGAAAAGAAAAGTAGAGCAGGGAAGAATTGACATTACAGCTACTTCATTTTAGGGAATGGAAATGGAATCCCTATTCTCTTTTCAATCCACCAATCTTTCCATAATCTTGTAAAGGAATCGCAATGAAAGGATATCTATTCACTCATTGAACAAACATTGTGCAAGAGTTTAAGACATATGCCATGAACAGAAAGATTACAATCTTAAAGAAGGGATTAAAATTGAGTACACAAATAACTATAATATAAAACAGAATATGATAAAATAATAATTATGATTAGGAAATATTATAAAAACACACATTTATGAATATTTGGCTGTGTGCCACATATTATTCTAAGAATATTCTATGTTTTACGCGCGCGCGTGCATGTGTGTGTGTTTCAATCTGCAGAATAACCTATTTGATAAATACCAGAAATATGCTTGTTTTTACATTAGGTAACTAAGGCTTAAATAAATAACCTATTCAAAGTCAACCAGCTCCTACATGGCAGAATCATACTCAAATCCTCCTGACTCCAGGTCCTGCAGGATTCACACTCACTGTCTGCTGGAGCTGCATTCTGGACTAAGCATCTTCATCCACTATCCCATTATTCCCTTCCATTAAGCAGTGTGACTGAAGGCACAGACCTAGAACCAGGCTACCAGGGTTGAATCTCAGCTCCGCCATCCCAAGTTCTGTGACACTGGAGAAGCTACTTAACTTCCCTCTGCCTCTATTCTATTTATAAAAGGGGTTAGGTGTAATGATTAAATAAGTTAACACAGAAAGTGCTTTGAAGGCTACCCAGCACATAGCACATGCAAGAACTGGATGAACAAAAATTATTATGATGATGACATAGGTATTATTAGTCTCATTTATTGGCAAGAATACAGAAATCCCAAAAACTAAGTAGCTTGTGTGAGATGTAATATCTGTTCTTTCTATTATGTGAATCTGGTAGGTGTTTAGAGGGAAAAGTAATCAATTTGAATCCAAAGAGAAGAGTGAAGGGAATTCAAAGACCAGGTAGACATTTGTTTCCAAGTAGAGGCAACGTGAAGGCTCCCACTACAGGGGAGGAAAGATAAGAAATGATCAGTAGATCCATGGGGCTAGAACATGGGGCCTTAGGAATGAATAGTCATCTCATGAAATGCCTAGAATACCAGAACACATGGTAAGTTATTGAAGGCTTCAGTCAGAGGGTTTGTAACAGAACACACAGAAGTGTAAAAAATAAGTACAGGGAGGAGAGATAGAGAATAAGAAGTTAGTAAGACACTGAATAGACCCAGGAAGGGGTTTTATATAGGTAGTGACACTTAAAATAGATAAATGGAAAAAATAGATAGGTGCCATTTATTTACATACACATTCACTCAACAAAACTGTGGTGAGCACTTACTATGTACTAGGTACTGGGGATACAATATGTAGTGTGCAAAATCCAATGCCAGTCTATGGGGAGATACATAAAAAATCAAATAGGCAATAATAGTACTATGATATGTATTAACATTAAATTGATAATAATATAGTGATAAATGTGATAGAATCACATAGTAGCAGAAACCAATCTAGACAAGAGAGGTCAGAAAGAACTTCTGAAGGAAATGATAACCATATGATGAGTAGGAGTTTGTCAGAGGGAAGGTGTGCACAGGTTGTGTTCTAGGCCAGGGAGTAGCTTGTGCAAGTGCCCTGAAGCATGATAGATCATGGCTCCTTCAGGAAGTAGAGTAAATTTTGGGGAGCAAGAGATGGAGATGGTTTGAGATATGCAGCTGGAGCCACAGCATCTAGAGCTTTTAATCAGCATTAATGAACTTCTATTTTATCATAAGGACCAAGGAAAGTCATTGAATGACTTTATGTAGAAAATCATAAGCTCAGGCATATTGTTTAGAAGGACCACTACTGTGTGGATTGGAAGAGGCAAGAAGGATTGCAGGATGTCCTGACAGGTGACTAGAGGTATAGACCTGGCAAGAGAAGATAATTTTATAGGGACATTGTCATAAAAATTGAAAAGGAGGATTTAAAGTAAGTTTAAGAGGTAGAACTGGCAAGATATGGGGATGATTGGATATAGGGGTGAGGTGGGAGGAGGAGAAAGGGTGAGTCAAATCACTGGGAAGATGACACTGTCACATGAAGAATAGCAAAGTCAGGCAGGAGCAGTTGGGGAATATATTAGTCATGGTTCTCCAGAGAAACACAAACATAGAATGTTCATATGTATATAACTTCTCTCTTAAGACTTCTCCTAGAGACCTTCAACTGACTGGATGAGGCCCAACCACATTGTGAAGGGTAAGCTGCATTACGCAAGGTCCTTTGATTTAATCACACTTTAAAAATACCTTCACAGGGGCATCTGGGTGGCTCAGTCAGTTGAGTGTCCAACTTCAGCTCAGGTCATGATCTCACAGTTTGTGAGTTCAAGCCCTGCATTGGGCTCTGTGCTGACAGCTCAGAGCCTGGAGCCTGCTTCAGATTCCATGTCTCCCTCTCTCTCTGCCCCTAACCCACTTGCATTCTGCCCTTGCATTCTGTCTCTGTCTTTCTTAACAATAATAAAATTAAAAATTAAAAAAATTAAAAATACCTTCACAGCAACATCTAGACTGATGTTTGGCCAAACAAATGGGCACCACAGCCTAGCTAAGTTGACACCTAAAATGAATTGTCACAGTGGGAAAAGATGATTTTATTTTAGATCATCCCTCATAGTGGGGTATCCTAGAAGAACTGTTGGCAAAATTCGTTCAAGTACAGAAAACAGTGGTGGATTTGGGCTTCCTGCTTACAAAAGCAGCCATGGGAGGAACCATGCCTTTGTGAGAGGCTTTGAGGAGGGAGAGAAAATGTGACAAAAGACATAAGAAGGATGGAAGAAGAGCCAGAAAGGGAGACTGAAGTCAAGGACATAGAGCATTTTAAGCAGGAAAATGTGGTCCCAGAATAGTATGTTTAGAGGGGAGGACAAGAGCACTCAAAATATATCACTGGATTTGGATTATTCAGGTGTTTATTCAATAAGTTTCAAAAGAATGTATTTGATTCCTCCCAGTGCCAGGCAGTCTTTTACTAAGCCTTTCCAACTAGTTTCCAGACATTTCTCTTGCATTCCTAGCTAGCCTGGATTTTCTGCTGGTGCATCTCTCATCCTTCTAACTTCCAGGAACTCCTCTGGATCAAGCATGCTCAAAGCCAGCTCTTCCTTTCTCAAGGGTACTCTGGGGACCTGTGTATTCCTGCTAGGTTAATTTGCGCTTCTCAATATGTTCAACATGTTTCAAGCATCTACTCTAATTTCCCCAAATAGATCTCTGGCTCCTCGGAGGATAGGGTTAGGCATTTTATACTTGCAGAGCTCACCAGCTTCCCCATGCCACTTACACACCTGCCATGGGATCAGCAGACTGTCTGAAACCAAAATGGACCACTCAAATGAATGGTGACCACTGCCTTGTTGACCAGCTGTCCACCTTTTCTTCCCTCTCTAGGCTGCCCTCTCAGCTGCAGCCAGGATAACCACCTTAAAATGACTGGAAGCATCACAATCATTCTCTGCCCTGTGTCTCTTCCAGCATTACTTCTATTAAAAGGGTAACCCTCTAACTCCCAGTGTGTCTCATAATGGTCCTTCGACATCTGCCCTGAAACTTCTCTTCTCCAGGTTTATTCATTCAACATCCTTTCAACAAATATCTGCTGAAAAACAGACAGTAAACATAGGTGGATTGAGAAAAATAGAAGCGGCACCTACTCACACAAGCTACACTGTGGTGTGGAGAGAAAACAGTAAATGAACAGGCTTTAATTTCAGGTAGTGAGTGATAAAAGCTATAAAGTCCCTGGAGCAAGGTAAGAAGTTGGAAAGTGATGGGTACCACCTCATGCAGGAGGGGAGGGGACTCCCTGGGAAGGAAGCATGAGCAGAGATCCAGATTATGTGAGGAGGTGAACTATGGAATAGCTAGAAGGGGGTAGAGCAGAATGGATACATTAGTAAAGACCCAGAGGTGTCGTAGGGGCCAAGATGGGTGTTCTCATCCAGCTGTATTTTCCAGAAGCCCTTGCATCTATTACTCTGGCTATAAATTCAGGTTTGCCCATGACCTCCACTTGTATGAAATTTGGAAGGTAGAAGTGAGGCACTG
This sequence comes from Panthera uncia, assembly GCF_023721935.1. Lineage (NCBI taxonomy): Eukaryota > Metazoa > Chordata > Mammalia > Carnivora > Felidae > Panthera > Panthera uncia. The sequence goes on along the minus strand of NC_064811.1, from coordinate 164,358,795 downwards.
GTCTTCTTCCTGTGGTTTTTGTCTGTCACTCTGTTTGAGGAGGTCATGGCTTTCATGTAGTGCCTCTGTTTGTTCTCTGGATTTCTGGTGTCCAGAGGATGCTCTGGCAGTGGTTGCTGCTTTCTAGGAACCCTGGTCCATAACTCGGCTCTCACCAAGTGCCTGTACTTGCTCCTTCTGTTGCTGCTTCACCAGTTCCTGGTGCTTCACCATGCCTTGTTGGTGCCCCTAAACCTGCACATGCCTTTGCCCCAAGTCCCTTCACTGAGCTTTCTGCACATACTCTGGGGTGTGCTGTCTACTTCCTGAGTAGGAGTTCGCTGGAGAAAAGGTGTGGCCTGACCCTGAGACAGAGGCTGGGAGCCTTCCAAGCTGAGAGGCCAGTGATGTGAAGGGGATGGTTCAAAGGAGCAAGAAGCATTTGAAGAACCAGGAAAAAGGAAGCATGGCAGGGCCCAGAGAGCACAGAGTGTGTGAAGGCTGGTGAGGTGGGCAGAGGCGCATCATGCAGAGCCCAGGCAGCTATGCATATGCAGAGTGAGTGACCAGGCCCAGCCAGTCATCAGGTCTGACTCTGAAAGCAATGCTGCTCCCTGTCCTGTCCCACTATGTTTGACCTCCAAGGCCTATTTGACCAGAAATCCCACAGTAAAAGTGGGTTGAAAGAGCCACCGGGGAAAAACACACGAGTCAGACTCCCCCAACATTGCTGCTACCCTTATCTGTCACACTACCAGGAAAGAAGGGCTCTGAACCCTGTCTGTAATGTCTCAGGAAAGGATGCAAGGTTATGAAGTCCACCATGCCACAAGGCTGGTTTTCATACACTTGTCCTTGTCCAGCCTCACTGCCAGTGCAGCAAAGTTTCTTCTGTAAGCTTTTCATTGTTTTTCCACTGTGCCTACTGCCCACAGCTGTTCCTCTGAAGTGCCGCCCAAGAGGCACATCTCAGGTGTGCTTGCTTTTGTTATTTCTCAGCTATTAATGCACTTGGTTGTGATGACTTAGGAGCTCTCAAGACTCCCTATAACAAAAATGTTCCCAAGCTGCTCTTAAAGCCTAAACTTAGCCTCATCCACAGGGGTATTGAATGGAGTGCCAGGTAGTTGGAGGAAAGCTTTGTATTTGCAAGATGGACACTCTCACTCATGGACAATTTACAAATCCATGAGTTGAGGAACCCAGAATCTGTGGGACAACTCTCTAAACACTGTTGTTGGAACCCCTTCTCTGTGCCTGGACCCATGTGACTGTTTTTGAAAATCTTTCTTTGGCTAAGCTGAAACCTGTGTAATTCATAATCATTGCCATTTTTTTAAGTTTATTTATTTATCTTGAAAGAGAGAGTGTGAGCACAGGGAGAAGCAGAGACAGAGGAGAGAGAGAATCCTAAGCAGGCTCTGCACTGTCAGTGCAGAGCCCTACACATGGCTTGAACCCATGAACCATGAGATCATGACCTGAGCCAAAATCAAACATCAGATGCTTAACCGACTGAGCCACCCAGGCACCCCTGCCATTTTAAGCCAAATTTGAATTCATGAAAAGTCTAAAATTGTGGAATTCTAGTAAATGCAGCATATTTTCTTTAAAGTGCATTGAGCTCTTTCAATTTGTGAACTTCTGTAATGAACATGTAGCCGTCATGTAGGATACACATACACATTGTTGTTACATGAAAAGTGGGCTTGAGAATTGTCAGATTACTAATACCTTCATGTTTTAAGGGCCTTCCCTGCAATATTGATTATTTTGTTCATCAACATAGTGAAGTGCTGGAATAAACCATCCTTGATAGCCAAATTCTATCCATCCTTCTAGAACAATTCAAGGTCTACTTCTTCTGTTCTCACTGGTCAATCTCATCATGACTTGCTGCTAAGTTTATTATCTATTGCATTTATTTTTCTCTGAATTATTAACATAGTAAACTGGTGGAACTCCATACATGTTAAGGACCACTTAATTGGTAGGCATTTTAAAATTTTATGGAGGTGTTTTTGGTTCTCATAATAGTTATAAAGCAGTAGTAGCATATGGTGGAAAGAGAACAGGGATCTGGAAAGTCCAGCAATGCTGGGGACAGTCCCACATAACACAGAACTACCTAATATCCTACATAAGCCTTGAGTGTCCCACTGGACACCCAGAGGCTGAACCCACGCCTTGACATGTGGCAGGATTTCACACACGAGACATGGTTTCCATGATGCTATGTCATTATCCCATCCCGTGTCACAACATCAGGCATTATTTTGACACTGCAGTTATAAATAAAGATTAGCTCATTTGTGAGAAATAACATGCTTCCTCATTTTCTCTACCTCAACAGCCTGTAATTTGAATTGGTATGTTGTTCCTGTTTCAATTAAAGCTATCTCTCTCTCTCTCTCTCTCTCTCTCTCTTTCTCTCTCTCTCTCTCTCTCTCATTTCATGCACAAATACATCTGGCATATTACTAGTTACCCTAGTCTTAGAATATATGTGTTTATACCTCTGCTCTTTCATTTAATGTACTTCTTTCATAGAACTTCTGACCCCACTTTTCTTGAACTCAAATATATTCATTATAAGCAGGTGGAACTATCTGACTACTTCACTGCATCATCTATTTTAGCTGTTTCTGAAAATTTATATATCAAAGTAGATATTATTTATTTTAAAATACTTGCTTTTTATTCCTCATTTACATTATAGTTAGGGCATTATACTGATTTTTATTATGTATATAAGTATGTTATAATATCTGCAAATTTCAGTTTGGTAAATGAGGCATGAAAAATTATTTGTTATAAAAGGGGATATTAAATACAATAAGTTTGAGAACCACTGATCTATTACAATCCCTCATTTTTCGGAGAAAGAAAGTGAGGTACAGAAAAATTAAATGACCTGATAACAAATTTGCTAATCTGGAATTTAAACTCTGATCTGACTTTCAGTCCAGTCCTCCTATTTCATTCTCTAATTTTAGTTGAACATGGAGTAGCTCTCATTTCAAAAGTAGAATTATCACAATCTCCTTAAGAACAGAACCATTTTGTACATTCCTTTTCTGTAATCATCACAGTGAATAACACGGCATTAGACATATAGTAGTTACCCAATATATACTTAATATATCAGTTGGATTGAATTGAATTGCATCAAATTGAAATTAAATTATTTGAACTGAATAGCAGAGTGTTAATGTTTTATGGTAAGTAGTGTCTTCCAAAGTGAAACAATCAGAGCCATCAGTTCTGACCTGGGAAGCCACTGTTCGCACAACTACATCAAATGCCCCTCTTAACCTTCCCTCCTATCTCTCGTTTGTTCCCAGAAACTTGTCATGGAAATACACTTTTATCCCCCTTCTTCCCACCCCTGACCTTCTTGGCTCAGGGCCCTTCCAAAAGACCTACCAGTATTCATCTCTGGCTGTCCTTTTACTAGCCATATCCTCTAGGATAGAGACTGGATGCAATGCTGGGATATTCCAGGCCTTAAGATATTTTCAACGAAAGTCAGTTTTTCCCTGTTCATTTTTTTTTCAGGTTCTGAATTATCTTTTTCTTGACTCTTTCCAAATATGTTAAGAAATTTGGTCTATTATGAGACACTTCGTTGACATGCTACAGGAGCTAATTTTACATGTCAGTGGGAATGGCACCAAAACACTGACTCAGAAGCCATATTCCAAAAGTCGATTAATTGTTCTATCTTCCCACTGAATGTGCATGTGTGTGTGTGTTTGTGTCTGTGTGTGAACATAAAGGGAAGGGAGATAAAAGATCACTTCTTTTTGGCCATACCTAATTTAGCTGCCAAAATCAAAAATAAGTAGCCAGGATGTGGGAGTTAAATAAAGAAGAATCAAAATCTATTTGCAAAACAGTGAGGTCATGAGAGTTGTGACCAGATAGCATGACCTAAAGTATAAAATAGTTTGGGACAATAGGAAAATATATGTCATAGCTCTAGACTCTGCATAGAGCAAGCTAATTAGACATAAATCCTGCCTTCATAGATAACACTCTCAAATACATGCACACATACACACAAACACACACACACACACACACACACGCACACACTACTGCCATCAGCACCACTACCACCACCAGCAGCAATAACAATAACCAAAATAGTTTGGCTTTTGACATAGATAAAGAAGTTATGACATCCTTGCTTTCACCAAACAACCAAAATCACATACATACATACATACAAACATACATACATACATAAGAGTTCTAAAAACTGTCAGAGAACTGAAGACACAAACTGGAACAAACTAATAAGAGAAAGCTCCCAAGTCATTGCAGGCCCTCCCATGACTTCCAAAGCTGGGGAGAATAGCCAAAGAGCTAAATGCAAAATTCCAAAGAACAGAGGGCAGCAAGTAGGACTTAGTGGCAAACAGAAGTCACTAATGACCCAAAACTTTCCATTCAGCTATGAAACAGGGAGACGTTTCCCATGTATCTGAAAGCTGGTGGCTTCGCTGTGAATCAGAGCAAATTTCCAGAATCTCACCAGTTGTGAGATTTCAGTTCCTAATGAAAAGTAAATACCCATCCTGTTCTCAAAGTATTGGACTCTACTGGGAAACTGAGTGAAACTAAAGGGGACAACAAAGTCCAGACCTATTCTGACCCAGGCTAATCATCAGATTGACTTAGCCTTCATTCTTATGATAGAAGACAAAAACAAGAGTGAAGCATTACAGAAGTAAATATTATTGTCTTCAGTTGTAAGTGTTCTTTTGTGTGTTATAAGAACACAAAAAGGCAAGAAAATGTAATCCAAAGTCAGGATAGGAAACAGTGAATAGAAGTAGTGCCAGAGATGGACTAGTTGTTGGAGTGATGAGCACTGGGTGTTGTATGGAAACCAATTTGACAATAAATTTCATATTTTAAAAAATAAATAAAATAAATAAGTAAATATTTACAACTGTTGTAAAAAATAATAATTATCGGGGTGCCTGGGTGGCTCAGTTGGTTAAGCATCCGACTTCAGCTCAGGTCATGATCTTGCAGTCCGTGAGTTCGAGCCCCGTGTCAGGCTCTGGGCTGATGGCTCAGAGCCAGTGCCTGCTTCTGATTCTGTGTCTCTCTCTCTCTCTCTGCCCCTCCCCCATTCATGCTCTGTCTCTCTCTGTCTCAAAAATAAATAAACTTAAAAAAAAAACCTGCTCAGTTTTAAAAAAATAATTATTATGGAAAATAATTAATTAATAAATAATAAATTGAAACAATTAAGTTATTAATTAATATTATTAATAGTGATTATATACTTAATTATTAAATAATTAAATTAAATAATAGATGATTGAGTTAAAATAATTAATCAATAAATAAAAATTAAAATAATTATGGAAAAATGCCAAAGGATCTAGTGGAAAGGAGAATGCATGTGTGAAGAATAGGAAAGGTTAGGGACATGGAAGCTACAAATAAAGAACCAAATGTAAATGCTATAAATGAAAAATATAGTATCATAAATAAGGACTTTATTAAATGGATTAGCAGAATACTGAACACAGAAGAGGAGAAAGCCAATAAATCTAAGGATACATCAACAGAAAATGTCTACACTGAAACACAAAGACAAATATGGGTAAATAAAAAATAGAACAGAGCATCTTAGACCTGTTTTATGTTAGCAAATGTTTCAACATATAAGTAACTAGAGTTTCCAAGGAAAGAAGGAAGAGTATGGGGCCACAGAAATATTTCAAAAATGGTGAGTACTAAACTGTTGAAAGACATCAACTGACAGATCCCCAAAGGCCAATATATCCCAAATAGGGTAATTACAAAGAAAACCACACCTAGGCACACAGTAATCAAACAGCCTAAAATAAAAGATAAAAAGCAGATCTAAAAGCAGACCAAAAAAAAAAAAAAAAAAAAAGACACAATACATCCTGGGAACAATGGTGAAAACAACACTGACTTTTCTCCAGAAATACTGTCAACAAGAGGCAATGGAATGTCATAAAGTGCTGAAAAAAAATGTCAACTTAGAATTCTATCCAACAAATATGGCCTTCAGTTTGTATATACTTCTATATAAATATATAATTGTGTGTGTGTGTATATATATATTTCAATACATTATAGATCAATATATTAACATATAGATATATTTGTATATTGCATATATGTATTATATATAAAATATAAATTATATATATTACATATTAAATATAATTATATGTACACATATAAATGTATTTTAGATGCAAGTATATATTTATGCATAACATATGTTTCATGTATATAAATATGAAAGGTTTATTCACTGGGTAAAGTTCTAAGCTGACACATTAAATACATCTAGATGACATACATAAAAGAATACTGACTTTTTAAAAGTTTATTTATTTATTTTGAGAGAGACAGAGAAAGCATGAGCAGGAGAGGGGCAGAGAGAGAGAGAGAGAGAGAGAGAGAGAATTCCATGCAGGCTCTGCTGTCAGCACAGAGCCCAATGCAGGGCTCAAACCTACAAATTGTAAGATCATGACCTGAACTGAAATCAAGAGTCAGATGCTCAATTGACTGAGCCACCAGACACCCCAAAATATTGACTTTTTAAAGGAAAAACAATAGCAATCAATCAATTATAGGGTTTATAGCATATATAGCAATAAAATATAGACAAAAAGAGCACAAAGGGATGTATGGAATTATATAATTGCAAACTCATTCACTTTTGCCAATAGTACATGTTATTTTGTGCTAATTCCATATATTATTGACAATTTTTTGAGAGAATAATAAATGCATTAATTTCAAGGAGGGTTGAGATTTGCTTCCTCCTGCTTTTAGTTCTATTATTGTTCTATTGTTCTATATCTATTATATTGTTATATTGGCCCCTATTATATTGTTAATCTAGAGCATGTTTCACTTTCTTTTTTTCTGACCCAGTGAAACAACACAATTCAAAGGTAGAATTTTTCAGCCATTATGTTAACATTGTCAGCACAAATTTACTGTAATATTCACAAGTGACAGGGTGCAGAGCAAAAAGTATTGGATTTAGAGTAAGTCAGTCTAAATTCTGGCTCTATCACTTGGGCATTGTGAGACATTGGGCATTAACTTAAACTTTCAGAGCTCAATTTTCTCATTTGTAAAAGGAAGGCAATAATTCCCATTTCACAGGATCATAGAGGCTCAAAAACATGCCAATTCCTCAACCACCTTCAAGTTCCAAACCTACTTGGTAACCAAGAAAAGCTAGTTCAATTCAGTATGTATTTGTTGACTTGGAAACTCTGGAAATTTGACTTCATTCCCTTTATATAATATCCAGAGAATAATATCTTTGTTCAAAAAAGGAGGTAAAAAGGAAAAAAAATAACATTATTTGAGACTTAAAAAGCCACATTTGAATGAGCCACAGCAAGCACAATGACACAGAAACAAGTACATTTTTCTGCAGTTGCTTTCAGAGTTCTCAAGTACTTGGAGATCAAATCTAGAAAATTCATAAGAAGATTCATAAAGTCCTAGAAAACCCTGAAGTGTATGAAGAAGGAAGGGAGAGAGGAAACTTTATGCTTGCCTGATTCTCTGCAACCTAGCACATCAGCAGAGGGGAGCTGGCAGACCTCCAGAAGGGCTTCTCCCTGGAAGAGGAAATAGGCAGGTGTATTTCTGACCCCTGCTCTCCCACTTCCTACTCATGTGACTCCAGGGAAAGTCCTTGACTTTCCTGACCTTCAGTTTCTACCACTGTAAACTGACATAATAAAATCCACCTTCTAGGTAGTTGAAAATAATGAGATCAAGCATATAAAGCAAAGGTTGAAAACTAGAAATCTTTGGGCCTTACCTGGCTAGCAGATGTATTTTATTTAGCTTACAGAATATGACATAATTTTTCCTATTTTTTAAATTGTTTACCAATCATTTATAAGATATTTCACATTTTAAAAATCTGTATTCTCTTCAAAAATTGAGAGATCTGGTAAACTTATACCCATATTTCCCCAAAAGATTTACCAGTTTAAGCTAAGGAATAACTACCTTCTGTATACAGGATTACTTTCTCCGGATCTCCTCATACTCCATCTTTCCTTTTGTCTCACCTGTACTAAAGACCAATTTATTCTGGCCCTATGGAAACTGTTTTCCATTAGTAGTGTAAAATGTCTAGCAGTACAATTGAGGGTTAATAGATATTCGCTTCCCACTCTGCCCTCTACCTTGAAGGTCCCCTGACCAAATGGGGCTTGGAGAAGGACACAACTGGTGAAATTATTTCCTTAAGAGACAGACCCTTCTCTTAACCTAGCACATTAGCCAGTTATCCTCATTTTAAGAACATTAATGCAGAAAGGGGGATCAGTAACACTTTTTTTGCCTAAAGACATAGACTTCTTGCTCAGCACCTTCAGGTTGGTGCTAGCTCCAGAGGGACATCATGATGCATTAAATAAATTTAGAAATCTTTCCCAGGAATTTGGGGTCTCTATGTGAGACCCCATTTGGATTTAATGCACCTCAGCTGTGAAGGGGAGTGGTATGGACACTGTGCTCTGAAGTGCAGGAGGAGGGGTAGAAAATCAGAGGCAATTTTCCCACAGAGACCCTTATAGTTTACTAGTCTTTGACTCTTGTCCAAATCCATCCGTGCAAGCTTCATTAAAGGAAACCACAGTCCTCCAGAGGACTAGGTGGAAGGGGCAGTGTTTGATTTCACCCAAGGCATTAGGAGATGCAGCGGAGTTCTATATTATGAAGAGGGGAAAGCTGGTGAGCTGTGGGGGAGGTAGTGCAGGAGTGGCATTCCATGGGATAAGACTCCTTGTGGCAAATGAGTTTATTATTGCAAAAGAGAACTAGAATGTGTGAGAAGAAGTGGGGAAACTGGATGCTCTGCAGCTCAGCCTCTGGCTTACCATGGCAGGTGACTGATATACAGATAATTCAGGTCAGGTGAGAGTTTCTAGGAGCTAGCAGCAGGTTGGTTAAGATGAAAAGCACTCATATATCCAGGGTTTCAACATCTGTCATCTATGATTAAAAATTTACTGAAGGTATCTTACCTCCCTATTTTGCCAGAGCAGTCAATTATGGATATCAGGGAGAGCTGAGGTCTCTGAGTGGACATTTGAAGGTGAGAAAGCAAAAAATATTGAGTCCAGGAAAGAGCCCTTATACCCAGTGAGTGGGCTGGGATCAGATGAGAGTCTGATGGAATGGGATTCTGGACCTCAGCAGGAAGCAATGAAATACAACTTCTTTCAGGAACTTTGGCTTCCACATCTGGGATTCTCAAATATCATAGCTGGAAGAGATTAAAAGGGTAGCTAGTTCAGTTTCCTTTGTATATTTTATAGATGAGGAAATGACTCTCAGACTCTCATACTGAGTTGGAAGAAAAGCTGGTGTTACAACTCCTGGATCCTAGACCAGTGCCCTTCATGACTCCAGGCAGCATTTCCCTGGCCTCTTCCCTGGCCTCTCCTGGCCTCAACATTCCCAAGCCATAAAAACTTAAGTAAAGAAGAGTTGGAGTCATAAGCCTCTGCCCTCAGGAACTCTGATCATCTGAGTCAATGAATCTGATTCACTTCTTATCTTCAATATGAGGGTCATGACTGAGGTCTGCAGTGGTGGCATCCATTAATCTTACTCTGGAATTCAAGCCTTCCATCAATAACTGGAATTTACCTTAATAATAAATCTACCTATTATTTGTTGACAACCTACTATGTACTAGGCATTGGGATAAACAGTGATGTCTTTCATTTATTTCTCATAAAAACCCTACTGAGTGACCACACCCACTTTATAGATGGAAAGACAAAGATATATAGTAATGTATCCAAGGTCTCACCAAGAGAAGCAAGAGGTGTTCCAGTTATGCCTGAAGGTGGGGCCCATGCTCTGGAACCTCCTTCACCTGAAGAAACCCTCTTCCTAGCCATCTAGTCTCCCCACATCCCTCCACCAACAGTGTGGTGTTACTATAAATCCCGAGACTGAGTTCCATCACCCACAGAAGGGATGCTTCTCATTACTCCAAGGTATCTGGGAGTCTCACTTCCTCCTCCCTCCCACCAACATGTCCCCGATCGGTCACCACTAATCTCTTTCTCCTGCCTGCCATCATTTCCCTCCAGTTAGCAAATGGCTCTGTCAACAGCGCCTGGAAGCTCAATAGAGGCCCCCAATACTGCTTTTCCTTTTCATTCTCAGGCATTTATTATTTCTTGCTCTGTGTCATATGATTACTATAAAGACAGGTCCCCACCTAATGTTTCTGTAAAATACTATATGTCTTTAGCAAGAAAAGTGGGAGAGAAACCTCATCACCACAAGAGGTAATTTCTGCCTGGGCTGATGTAAAGTCAAGGAGGTGAGCCATTCATTGCTTACACATAAAAGTCTGACCTCAATTATTGGGAAAATGGAAGAGAAAGTAATTAGTGTCTTTAATAGCTCAGAAATATACCAAAAAAGGGGGATGGGGGTGGGCAGTGGTGATTGTTCAAATCAGCAGGGTTGGGAGTTTAATTTCTTTATATTCATTAAGCTTCAAGATCTCTTTGACATGCTTCATTATAATACAGTGGCCCAGCTGGAAGAGCCCTATTATTGAGTTACGAAAATGATAAATTAGTGGGACAAAGGTTATTTGTTTCTTGAGTTGCTGTTTGAAAATTCTGGGCATAGATTTTTCTATCAAAGGGCGGAAAGGTGAAGATATTTGTTTCCCTCTGTTAGACAGTATTAAGGAGACAAAGTGAAATGTTTTCCTCAAACCACACTGACAATGTCACTCAGCAAGTGAGCCTCACTTTCTCAGCTCAAGCCCTTCTAAGATTAATGACACTGGTCAGAGAGTTGACCCGAGCTCTCTGAGGCTTGACTCCTCCCATATCCTCAAGCATCAAAATTTATGAAAATTATTGATGAAATAAGAAAAGAGTCTTTTTCTCATATTTCTTTTCATCTTTAATTAGACAATGTGGTAAAATGGAAAACACATGGACCAGGGTCCAATCACCTCCCATGTTGTATTGACATATCACTTAATATCTCTGAGCTTTTTCTCCTGCTAACCAGGAATAATATTCTGCAATATTATTGTGATGATTTAAGGTTTTTCATGCAGTATGTGTATATCTATGTACATAATAAATATATATGTTTATATATTATATTATTATTTTTACTATATTACTATATTATATATTATATTAATATTATATTTATTATATATTTATATATTTTATATATATATATACCAACACAGCACTTGCCTCATAGTGGGTACATGGGAATTGCACTGGATTTCTAGCTTCACCATGCTGACCTTTTGTTCTTTAATTATATCCAACTTGAGTCTGTGTATAGTACTTGACCAAATCCTCCAAAACATGGCATTAGAAAGTCATGCAGATTTCACTTAGATTTCATGTGGAAAGAAGGAGGAGGTTTTACATGGCACACAACATAGCAGAACTGTAATGAAATTACTCATCAGAAATTTCTGAGAAGGCTGCAAATCAGTCCATGTGATCAACACATCATAGAGATGTGCAGTGCTTGGCCTCCCAGGCTTGTCTCTTGTAGATTCTTCCCCTCAAGTTCCTTTCTTATTGGCAGTGGTCTCATTCCACCTCCCTTTTTCACAGGTACATCTAAAATCATTTCTTTTATACAATGCCATTAGCTTTGGACTGTACTTTAAAACACCACTAATAAATAGTTCACTAATTTCCTCAGGGAGAACCCACTGTGGTTCTCACTTGACCCTAGGGTGTCCTCCTACCCAAGAGGTTTATTAAAGTAATCACACAAGATCCACACACATCCCTTAAATAAGGAAGGTGTGGAGCTGCTGGTGGTGGCAGCATGAAAACAACTAAGAAAAAAGCTTTCCATATGCTCACTCACACCCACCAGAGATGCAAGGAGCATCTGCTTCAGCAATGTTCACTAAAGCTCTGGGAAATGGAGAGAATACTCCCAAAATGAGGTCAAGCCCTTCCAGAAGGCATAGCAACAAACTCTCAGGGACCTACAGCCTCAGGGCAGAAATGGCCCAAGGCTCATGGCCCCAGGCAGTGTTAAAGAAATGCATATCAAAATTGGGACAATAATCAATTCAGCCTCAGAACCACAAAGCATTGCTGGTGGCATCTTTGGTTTACAAAGAAGCTTGTTTTGCTGCTGTTTTGAATAAGCTCCAAAGGAGAGAATATGGTTGGAAATGAAAAATTCAGGAATTTCCATATTGTGTTTTATACTGCAAAAGCCTTTTTGTATATCTCATTTCATTTGATTCTCACCACAATTCTGTGAAGTATTATATATTGTCTTTACTACTTTATAGATGAAGATAGGTCTTTCAGTAAGTTGCCAGAAGATATACATCTAGTAAACTATTCCAAGTCCAATGCCCTTTCCACTCTACCTGTGGTTTTGTTAGTTACCATCTAATCCTGTATTACAATTTGACTCAAACTTAGCAGCTTAAAACAGTACCCATTTATTACCCCACAGTTCTGTAGTGAGAAGTCCTGGCAGCCTCAACTGGGTCCTCTGCTCATGGTCTCACAAGGATGACATGAAGATGTCAGCAGGGTTATATTCTTTTCTTCAATCTCCAGGAGAAGAAACTGCTTCCAATCTCATTCAGTTGATTGACAGTTGTAGCCCTTGCTGTTGCAGCAATTTTTTAAGGCTCAGTCCATTCCCTCTCACATGATCCTCTCTACTTTAAACTGCCAATGGTTAGGAGAATGCCTTCTGCCAAATTAATCCTCTCTGCCTTTTAAAGGGTTCATGTGATAGATCAAGCACTCCAGGATAATCTCCGTGTCTTAAGGTCACCTGACTAGGGACTTTAATTTTGTCTGTAAAATTCTTTCACAGCAACACTTAGTGTTTGATAACCATGGGGCAGCAGTCCCTAGGGTGGGGGAGCATCTGTAGAATTCTGCATGTCACAGTGGCTCTTCATCTTTAGTTAAGAATCATCTACAGTACTTGCTGACAGTGTCAATGCTTGGCCCTATCCTTAGAGATTCTGGTTCTCCCTGTCTAAGCAGAGCCTAAGAATCTTCACACTGAACAGGCTCCTCTCCTCACTCCTGGTCCTTTTATAACTCTGATGTGGGTGGTCCTGGGACCATATTTTGAGAAGCATTGTTCTACACTTAACTATACTAATGATAATTTCTCAAACCTATCTATGCAGCAGGCCTTTTCTATTTCCACAAGATTTAACTCACTTAATCTTCACAACAAACACTGTGAGTTTAACACTCTAATTCGCCCAAATGTACAGTCTCAGAGAGATTAAGTAACTTCTCCAATATCACACAGCTAGTAAATGTCAGAGCTGGGATTTGAAGTCAAGCAGGTTGGCTCCAAAATCCTTGTTCCTAAGCATTATGCACACTGTAAATTAGAATATATATTTGTTACCATGCCCTAAACAAAGTGCATACTAGGCTGAGGACTACCTCAGAAGGCTTTACTGACATCTAGTGTAGAAGGGTATGAAGGAGGATGGCAGAGTGAAATGCTGCAAGGGGTTAATCCAAATAATTCCAGGCCATCTCAGATCTAACACCTGCCCATCCTTGAAAAATTCTGCAGACAGTTACATACATCATTTCTGATATTTGCCTCAAGTAGCTTCTGGTCATGATCCCCATCAAAATTTGGGAATAAAAGATGGTTGTAGGAAAATAGTATGATAAGGAAGGTTCTCAGCCTAAAGAAGCCAGGTTTTTCTCAGGATGGAAATTAATCCAACACAGCCCACAAGTTTAGAGATGGTCACACATGGCACATAGACTGCAGCATCAGCTCAAAAACTGGCCTCTTCATCTGACAACTGACAAGGATCCAGTATCACCTGACTACATTGGAATGTCATCATCATTCACTCACCAGATTCCTCATCTGGATGTTATTGGACATCATCTGTACTCACCACAACACAGGAGCAGAACATGGATTAAGACTCTGCATCATCACTCCATTAAGCTACCACCTCCTGCACCCCCTTTTTTTACAGACCCTCTCTGATTCTCATGGTTATAGCATTCAGATAGCATTTAGTTTGCAGGGCATCAGCCATGCTGTTCAATGTGTGGCCTGGGAAACACTAATGAGATTGGCAACAGACATTTAGCTGAAACCCACTGGCCGAGATCCAGAGCACAGGTGGCTGGTTCTTGGGTGTTATATCCAGCTAGAACAGACACCCAATCAAGAAAGACCAAGGACACTGCCCTCCTGACTGTCCATCCTCAAACACCACACATCCTCCCTTTGGAGGTTGTCCACAGAATATTCTACTTGTTACAGATAAGAGGAAGAAGAAGAAGGAGAAGGGGGAGGAGGAGGAGGAGGAGGAGGAGTAGGAGGAGGAGGAGAAGGAGGAGGAGGAGGAGAAGGAGGAGGAGGAGGGGGGGGAAAGGGGAAGAAAGAGGAGAAAGATGAGGAGGAGAAGGACAAGAAGGAGAAGAAAAGCAAAAATATAAAATAAAAATAAAAAACAAAAACTGAACAGACATCCAGGGAAGATGGAGGAGTAGGACCCTAACCTTACCTTGTCCCACAGATACAACTAGGTAACACCCACATCAGTGTAAATCACCCAGAAAACAACCCAAAGACTGGCAGGACAGACTCTCCACAGATAAACATAGAGAAGATGCAACATTGAAGAGGGTAGGAGGGCAGAGACATGGTTGGGCACTATACAGACCTGTGGGACTGTCTGTGAAAAGGAGGCATGCTGTAGGTGCAAGGAGGAGAGAAGAACAGACCCCAAACCAGGCACATCAGGCATGGGAAATCCCCATAATACTTGGCTTTGAAAACTAAAGGACATAATTTTGTGAGTTCTTACAGTCAGTGGAGCTTAACACCTGGAATGTTAAAAATCAGTGGGCCTCAGCTCTAAGAGAGCCAGAGAACAAAAAGAAACTGGGTCCCCACCCTTAGAGAGATAGCACAACAAACAGCCCCAGTGAATATATAGAATAGAAATAGCAGTTTGAGGGGTGCTTGGGTGGCTCAGTTAGTTAGTTAGTTGAGTGTCTGACTCTTGATTTTGACTCAGGTCATGGTCTCATGATTTGTGATATTGAGCCCCACAGTCTCTGTGCTGACAGTGCAGAGCCTGTTTGGGATTCTTTCTCTCCCTCTTTCTCTGCCCTCTGCTTGTGTTCTCTCTCTTTCTCTCAAAATAAATAAAAAATAAATAAAAAAATAACATCCACTCATGACAAAAACCCTCATCAAAGCAGGTTTAGAAGAACTAAACATAATAAAAGCCATATATGAAAAACTCTCAGCTAATATCATATTCAAAGGGGAAAAATTGAGAGCTCTTCCCCTAAGTTCAGGAACAAAACAAGGTTGTCCACTCTCACCACTTTTATTCAACATAGTACTGGAAGTCTTAGCCACAGCAATCAGACAAGTAAAAGGAAAAAAAATGCATTGAAATTGATAAAGAAGAAATAAAACCTTCACCACTTTTAGATGACACACTATATATAGAAAACCCTAAAGACTACACACACACACACACACACACACACACACACACATATGCACACATGCACACATGCACACACACGCACACACACATGCACACACATGCAC
The DNA here is from genome assembly GCF_023721935.1 of Panthera uncia. NCBI lineage: Eukaryota > Metazoa > Chordata > Mammalia > Carnivora > Felidae > Panthera > Panthera uncia. The sequence goes on along the minus strand of NC_064811.1, from coordinate 164,343,150 downwards.
ACAAACCTCCTAGAACTGATAAATGAATTCAGTGTTACATATGATACAAAAAATCAATGTACAGAGATCCATTGCATTTCTACACACTAATATTTAAGTAGAGAAAGAGAAATTAAGAAAATAATCCCATTTACAATTGTGTCAGAAAGAATAAAATACCCAGGAATAAACTTAACCAAGGAGGTAAAAGACCTTTACTCTGAAAACTGTAAAACATTGATGAAATAAATTGAAGAGGACACAAAGAAATGGAAAGACATTCCATGCTTATGGATTAGAAGAACAAATATAAAAATCTCTATACAAGCAAAAGCGACCTACAGATTTAATGCAATTCCTATCAAAATACCAACAACATTTTTCACAGAAGCAGAACAAACAATCCTAAAATTTATATAAAACTACAAAAGACCCATGGGGCGCCTGTGTGACTCAGTCAGTTGTGTCCAATTTCAGCTCAGGTCATGATCTTGCAGTTCGTGAGTTCGAGCCCCACGTTGGGCTCTGTGTTGGCAGCTCAGAGACTGGAGCTTGCTTCAGATTCTGTCTCCCTCTCTCTCTACTCCTCCCCCACTTGTGTTCTCTCTCTCTCTCTCTCTCTCTCTCTCTCAAAAATAGATAAAACAAAAAAAAACTACAAAAGACCCCACATAGCAAAAACAATTTTGATAAATAAGAACAAAGCTGGAGGTATCACAATTCCAGACTTCAAGTTCTATTACAAACCTGTAGTAATCAAAATAGTATGGTTCTGGCACAAAAATAAACACATAGATCAACAGAATAGAACAGAGCTCAGAAATAAACTCATAATTATATACTCAACTAATCTATGATGAAGGAGGCAAGAATATAAAATGGGAAAAAGACAATCTCTTCAACAAATGACATTGGGAAAACTGGACAGCTACATGCAAAAGAATAAAACTGGACTACTTTTTTACACCACACACAAAAATAAATACATAATGGATTAAGGACCTCATTGTGAGATCTGAAACTGTAAAACTCCTAGAAGAGATCAAGGCAGTAATGTCTCTGCCATCAGCCATCACAATATTTTTCTAGATGTTTCCTGAAGCAAGGGAAATAAAAGCAAAAATACACTATTGGGGCTACATCAAAATAATAAGCTTCTGCAAAATGGAGGAAATAATCAACAAAACTAAAAGGCAACCTACTGATGAGAAAAAATATTTGCAAGTGACATATCTGATAAAGAGTTATTATTCAAAATATATAAATAACTAATACAACAACACCCAAAAAACAAATAATCCAATTAAAAATGGGCAGAAGACATGAACAGCTATCTCTCCGAAGAAGATATACAGATAGCCAACAGACACATGAAAAGATGCTCAACATCACTCATCATCATAGAAATGTAAATCAAAACCATAATGAGATAACACCTCACACCTGTTTTTGCAATTCTGTGTGCCACACACACCTAGCTTCAAAAAGCATAGAATGTGTAGTTGTTAGCTGGGTTACTAAGACATTAACACCTATTGCTAAAGAGAGACTAAGAAAATGGGATCGAGAAAAAATAAGGAACTTCCAAATCAGTAACCAATTTTAGAGAACAACAAAAAGAAAGAAGCAATCTTGAGATTCAGGAAAATGACCAGAAAATAAAAAGGATATAATAAGTAGGGGTAAAACACATATAAATTGACAGCCCAAGAATGGCAATATCTTGCCTTACAACCTCCAGCCCCACTGCTTAATATTTTGCTTTGCTTCACCCACTTTAATGGCAGGACTGCCTCCTGATCCTTTCAGCTGTTTCTGCCACCTTCAGGATGACTCAGGAAAGAAACAGACAAGGTGACTATGTAGGGGACAACACCTGGGCCCTGCCTTGTATCCTACTTGGGAAGGTTTGTTTTTCCAAAGCATGCACAAGGAACTGTGGCATGGACCATGCCTTCAACCTCTCTTTTTTTGCCCCCCGCCCCAAAACACATATTCACACACTTACGCACAGGCTCAAATATGCATGCATACCCAAATAGGTCACCAGGGATTGAGCCTTATTACTTCTTCACCCACTCTCACAAACTTACTCTCCATAACTGCCCATCTGGTGGTGAGAAGTCTCCATCTACCAGCTGCTGAGCCAGACCCTCCAGGAAGAATTTCTTTCCTGACACATAGGCAGAGGGTACCTATTACCCATAAACCTAGACCCCTATGTGTGTAACTGCAAAGTCCTTTGACCATACTGTATGTGTACTACACAGGCTCTATGATGAGATGAGTAGGCTACAATCCCTTTTCTTTGCAGTGGAGACCACAAAACCTAACCAGGTAGAAAACTGCATTTGCAACAGTTAATCATCTGTCATCTTGGATTGTGGCTTCTGCACCAAACGGCGGGAATGGAAAATGTGTGATAAAGGATTTGAGAGGGGGACAAGTACAGGTGGATCTTGAAGGATGTTTTGAGTTTCGTGCCAGAAGAGGTGGGAGCCAAGAGACCTTTGTAATAACCCAGACAAGGAATGATGAGTACTTAAACAAATAAGGTAAATGTAGGAAGGCAAAGAAAAAGAAATGGACAAAGTTTGGTGCAGATCTCAAGGTGACAAGGATGCTGACTTTTGTTGAGTTTTATTGTGTTCAGTGTCCAGGAGTTGAAGGTAAACTAGAGGGTCTGTCTCCAGGGGTGGGGAAAAGTAAAATGTGTGGGTGCATACCATTATGTACACAGGAGTTAAAATCTACTAAACTAGATGTCCACAGAGCAAATGTGGGTATATCAAAAAGCCTAATGTTAATGGGAAAAATAAGAAACAAAATGAGGTCTATAACAAACTACTATTATGCAAACCCAAAGCATACACACACACACACACACACACACACACACACACACACACACGCTATTAAAAGGACCCATATCCAGTACAGCAGAGTTAGAGGCCTATGCAGGTGAAGGAATGGGAGTGAGGATCAGGGCTGAATGAGAGGAATGAATGGGAGAAAGGCCTTGTGCTGAAGGATATAGACAGAGCTGAGAGCTGAGTAACACAACTCTGTATTAGCCCCAAAGAGAGATAAATAATTGCATACATACATAAACACATGCAAACAATAAAAAAGGCATAGAGTCGTCTGCTGAGAATTATGAAATATTATATGTAGGTGAAGGGTAACAGAGAGGGAGAGGGGAAAAGGACATCTGGTTTTCACACCTGGGTAATGCACCACTCTTGCCTCCAAACTTGGAGCAACATTTCCTCTCCCAGCTTCAGTTCTACATACACTTGTCTTGTCTAGTGACCACATTCTAAGGAAATAATCTTTGGAAACAGGATGATCTAAATCACAGAAATTCTTGAGCCTCAATTTTCTTCTCAGTAAAAAGATGAATAATAACATTTACCTCACGTGGTTGTCATAGGGCTTCCATGAGATAATATAAGTGAAAGAGCCTACTAAAGTATTGGCTTAGTAAATAAAATGTCCTTTTCTAATAGCCTTGGATCTGGGACCCCAAATTTTGGCCAGTGGACTCTGCTTGGCCAGTCACAGAAGTGAGAGCAGAGCTTTGTAACTGACAGCTTCAGTTTTAGCTCAGCACTGAAAGGTTTCTGCCTTTCTGGAGAAGGACAGGAGTAGTACTCTGGACTCACAGCATACCCCTGTTAATCCCTTTCTTTGCCCCTTAGAGAGCTGCATCCAGGCCTGGCTGTGTGCCCATGGTTTAACAGAAAGCCACTCAGAGAGCCTGGGCTCCCTTACACCCAACTTAGCTGCACATTTTCATCTTTTTTATGTGTTTGGGATGTTACACTAATTGTGATAGATGTTCTCTTTGTGCTCACACTGAGGGGCAGATGATGAAGCAATAATGTAAGGTAATATGTCTATTAAAGATTCAAAATAATCTGCCTGCTGAATGATTCCTCACTCTACTGGCAGATTCAAACTCCTTGGGAAGAAATTGGTGCTAAATTAGAGAGGGTGATAGGGTGGGAGGGAAAGTGGGGACCCAAGGGATATTCTCCAACTTTAGGAGTACTGTCAAAATGATCTACCTTTTCTTCACTTAATTAAGGAGTATCTATTATGCCAGGCTTCAGCACTGGCTCTGGATATTTTTGGATAGTCAATGACTTTGGGAGCTCTCAATTTAGGAGGAATGCTAACTGGACTTAGTGAATAAAATCATGATATTTATGAAGTCATGAATTAATTGTCTTTCTCTCTGATGCCCAAACCAATGTTGGAGCCCTGAATTATGTGTCATTAGAAGTGGCTCCTAGAGCTTTCTGTACCCCAAAATTCCAGAGGCAGATAAAACATGGACCAGGTAAACTCAGCCATGTCTATCCCTAGCAAAACTGGAATCTAAAATAAAAAGCAGACAGAACATTAGTGCCTTCTGCATCTGTCTCTTTTCCTGGCGGTCTCTGCTTTACTAAAGACCAAGAGGTGCATGTTCACCCCAGTCAGAATCTTTGTGCTTGTAGTTCACTTAAGAAGAGATAGAACTCCAACAGGTGAACTCTTGAAGAGCTCATTGTAAAAGATAGCCCAGATCTTAGTCTTAATAGCACCACTAATCCCAGTTCTTCCTTCTGGCCTCCAAAATATTCTGACCAGCTATAAAAGTCTAACTTTCCCTACTGCGGCTCATCATGCAATATTTCCTTTGTTGCTAACCAACTCCCGCCTTTCACTACTTCCTCTTGTGTGAGTCTACCTCTGCTTTTTTTCTTACTCAGGCCCCTGCCCAGGGTGCCTGCCTGTCTCCCCTCTGCCTCTAATCATGTTTGAACTTCTAAGTAGACATGATGAATGGAGAAAGATAAACAATATCTCACCCTATAACCTATTGAAACTGACATCAACAACAAACAAAATTATTGCCTTCAGCAACCTCATGTTGAAAGTGGTTCTCAAGGAAATTAGTAGAATATTGGTTTGATCATTACAAGTCTTTTCCCACAACACACCCTCCTACCAGGTGACAAGAGACAAATGTAATAAGTTAATAAAATCTGAGGAATGCAACCCCATTTGTAAAGAAGCAGAATTAAAAGTGAATAGATAGTCTAGGACAAAGGTAAAGAAATTGCTCTCTGGAAGAGAATCTTCATCAATCACTGCAAAAAATAATCACACCTAACATATATTTAGTAACTACTGTAGCATGAGGATCAACCAGTTTATGCAATATTCTATTTGAGACTATAGAAATAATCTATTTTGTAAGTCACAAAATCCTGATATCATCAGCTGCATGATGTGCACAAGGAAACAAGGGAAAAATAATAACCATTATGCCATCTCAGCAGAGGAAGGAAAAACTACTGGGATTTGCCATTTTCTCAGAATTTTAGTCTAAATTAGGAGAATAGTCTAAAACACAAGGGTGTTTCCCTACAAGAGTAGGCTATACCCTTGATCATTGTAATGATCTCTAACATAGGATATATATATTTTAATCTTAGAAGAAAGTCCAGAATCAGATAGAGATTATACAACAAACTTTCACACAGCTCCAGCTAAGATCTTTGATTGACTCTGAACCATTAAGGCAATGAAAATCAGTAAGGACATATCTCTCAAATCTATCTAAGAAAGGAAACCAAAAATGTCTCAATAGGATGGGAAAGATGTTACCAAGAATTTGCCCACACCTCACTGTGGCAGTCTGAGTTGCCCACACCTGGGATGAGAAGGGGATGAGGTGGGCATAGATGGTAGCTGTGGAAAACTATCACAGCAACACTGAGAAAGAAAGCACAACTGCAAAGGACAGAAAAATAACTCAAGTGACATAAAACCTAACCCAAGGAAACAGAACCCCTTTTTAAAAAGGCGTTAAAGACAAAATGTCGAAAGAACAGAATGAGATTAAAAGAGCAATGCAAAATAAGGGAAGTGAGCACTGAAGCAGTATCATTACAGAAGTCATCACTAGAGTGACAACCAGACACAAAATAGATATGACTGAAATTTTAATTAAAGTCTTGAAATAAAAGTCCTTTTTGAGTGAGTAAAAAGGAAAGGAAAGGTGGGGATAAAATGATCCCAGATAAAGCAATAGATAATAAGAGCAGCCAAATGATACAACATATGGATAAAAAGTGTTCCTGAAATAGAGAATCCAAAAAGTGCAGACAAAAATTATTCCAAGATATTTTTAATGTTGAATTTCCTTAAGTGAAGGAAGAAAATCCAGGCTGCCTTCAGACTTCTCCAGAGAAACATCCAGTGCCAGAAAATAAGGGACAATTCCATTTTTAACAGTGAAATCACCAACAAAAGACACAAAAATGTGGAAAATGTGGCACTAAATAGACCATAGGAGGGAAACTTACTTACAGTATGAGAGTTGAAGCAAGAGGGCAGAGCATTGCCTTGTTTAACTTTGGCCAGAATGTGTACATCAGGTGACTCAAATTACTCACTGCTTCATGCATGTCTGTGAATGGTAACTAACATGCCATGAGCATGGATTTGGGAGTTACAAGTACACTTTAGCAAGTAGACAAATATTCAGATTCAGAATCCTTGAATTTTATGGATCAACTATAATCATTGAACACTTCTCATTTGCAGACAATTTCCTAGACACTGAAGTTACAGTAATGAACAAAAACAGACAACAAAACCTTCTCTCATTGACCATACATTATAGAAAGAGACAATAAATATAATAAATGTGATAATTGTTATAGAAAAAATAAGCAGAGTAAGAAAAGTACAAGTTTAAAATTGGTTACCTGAGTAAATCTTAATGAGAAAATAATATTTGAACAAAAAAATGAAGGCCAACAGGAAAATATGCCTTTGCAGATACCTGGAAGAGGGGAGCTCCAGGCATAGGAAATAGCCAGTACAAATACCCAGAGGCCTGAACTATTTGAGGAATCATGAAGAGCCCAGTGGCTAGAGTAGAACGAGAGGAGAATCATAGGAGATAAAGTCAGACAGGTAAGAAATGTCAGATTGTTAGCTTTGTAAGTATACTGGCTCTTACTTGGAGTGAGCTGGGGAGCAACTGGAGGGTTTTCAGCCAGAGTTTTGGCTCACTCTGGCTTCTGTATTGAGAATACTCTATGAAGGGATCTGTGAGAATGTAAGTAAAGGGCCATCAGGTATTTCTTACAAAAATCTAGGCAAGATCAGGGTAGTAGCAGAAGACTTGGTTAAAGGGGGCCAGATAATGGCATATTTTAAAGGAAGAGCTAACATGGTTTAATGGCATGTAATGCAGATTGTGAGAGACAAGAGTCAAAGACGGCATTCAGGTGTTTAGCCTGTCCAAATAGAAGGATGAAATGCGGTAAGCTTTGATGGAGATTTGTGTGAAGAAGATTTAGGGAAGACAAGATCATTTGGACATGTTTAGTTTGCTATTTCTGTTAGACATCACTGTTGAATAGGCAGTTGTATGGAGTCAGAAGTGAAGGGGCAAAGTCTGCTAGAGATGGAAGTAATTAGCACACAGACAGAACGTAAAGCCATGAGACAGGATGAGTGTAATAGAGAAGAAACAAGGTCTAAGAATTGAACCTGGAGGTGCTCCAATAATAAGTGTTAAGGGAGAAGAAGAAGAAATAGAACAAGACATTGAAATGTAACCAGTAAATTTGGAGTAAAACCAAGTGTGTAGTGTTTAGGAAGCCCAGGGACAAAAGTATTTCTAGGAGTTGGTAATTAATAACTGTGAACTACTAAAAGACCAAACATTATCAGCTTTAAGCATTGGTTATGGATTTAGCAACATTAAAGTCATTGTGAACTGAGACAACCAACAATAGTTTTGTTGAAGTGGTTGAGGGCAAAATGTTTGGCATGGGATTAAGAGAAAACAAGAGGACACAAATTGGAAGTAATGGGTAGAGGCAAATATGTTTAGGGGTTTGATATAAGGTGGAGAGAAAAATGGAAGATGTTGTGAATCAAAAGATTTTTTCAAGATGGGAGAAGTAGGTGCATCGTGTTAAATTGTAATTGTAATAACTCATCAGAGAGGGAAATATGGGTGACATAAGAGGCAGAGGAGAGAATTACTGGAACAATATTTTCAGTAGGTGAAAGGGGGTAAAGTTTGTAGCACAAGTTACCTTAGACAGAAACATGGACAGTTCATCTCCATTAAAGGCAGAGTTTGTAGGTGTAGATGCTGGTATGTGGAAGATCTGGCAAGGCTTAAGTTACACAGCCTTTATTCCTTGAAATAATAATGGCTAGAAAACAATGCAAAGAGGCTTTGCTGAGAGGAGAGTGGTTTGGATGAGGTGGGATGGGTCAAGGGCATAGCAGAGCATGGTTCACACTGATGCAGGCAAGCTGGGTGACTGATGGCAGTGAAGGCAAGCAAGACCCCTTGGAAGCCTGGGGTCTTCCTGATGGGCGAAGGGAAGCCCAAGAGGTACAAGAGGTATGCAGATGCTGAGTGACAGTCACAGGCTGTCAGAGCTGGCAGGGACCTTTCAGGCCAGTCACGCTCAAACAGTATTGCTCATATGCTACCTAAAAGATTTCTATTCAAGTTTTACATTTTCTATTTGTGTCTTACATTTTCATAAGATTTATTCACTTGAAAAAGGTGGAATTATTATAGCAAGGTTGAATGTCCTTTTTTTAATTCTTCGTATTAAGCTAAAAACCACTTGGTGATCTATTTTAAATTATTTTTTGTTATCATTTTAATGACACATGGCTGACACTGTTTACTGAAGGTTTGATTAGGTTCATCTTCACTTTTGCTAAAAGCAAACATTGGAAACCACCTGAACTGAAAAGGAACATGTGTGTGCGTGCACGTGTGTACATTTTCATTTATTTGCTTATTTACTTTTTAATTTATTAAAACCATCCACTTTCTCAATATCTGAGGATAATCACCAAAAGACTGCCAGGTTTACTTACACCCGTTACTTTTCCCCCACTTGCAGACACCTTGTGTAGCATGCTATACTAACAACGTAGTAAAGAAAATTTAAGATATTGTTAATTTCAATACATTAAAATTTTTTTTAATATTTTATTTATTTTTGACAGAGAGAGACAGAACATGAGCAGGGGAGGGGCAGAGAGAGAGGGAGACACAGATTCCAAAGCAGGCTCCAGGCTCTGAGCTGTCAGCACAGAGCCTGACGTGGAGCTCGAACTCACAAACTGCGAGATCATGACCTGAGCGGAAGTCGGATGTTTAACCGACTGAGCCACCCAGGCGCCCCTATTTCAATACATTTTTGACAATTCAATATTTTTCCATAAACTGCTTTTATTTTATCATACCCTTTAAGTTTATATTTCGCTTACTCAGCATCTGGGGAAATGTCTGCCATGTAACCTAACTAGGAATATCAATCATCATGTCAAGCTATCAGCCTAATCAGACTCACTTTCTGTCACAAACTGTCTGACTTCATTTTTCAATTCAAATTAATAGATTAATACACATTTCAGAAATATTATTAAAAATCACTAAGTAATATATTAGGAATTTTTAAAATAAATAGCTTGCTAAAAACAGTCAAATCAACATTACATTGATAAGAAGCTAATAGAGTCTATTTCTATAATTTATAAAAACAATAAGAAATCTATATACAGTTTCTCCCTATTTAATTTGAAATAATGCAGTATAATTTATAGCAACAAAAAAACTGTTACTTATGAAGCAAACAGTATTAAATTCCTGGTAGTCCTTTGATAAATGTGTGTGCATGCATGAATTGAATTTGCCTTTTAGTTTTTGAAAATCATTAAATAAGAATTATGTATATAACTTCAAAAATAATGCCATTAATTTTTTGAGACATTATTATCAAGGTTTTTCCCATATATTGAATAAAAGAGAAAGATATACACCTGTAACAACAAATTGGTATTGCAGCTAGAATATAATTTTGTTTTTTTTATTTATCAGAGTTAGAAAATATTAAGCATTTCATAAAAAAAATGAAGTGAGAACTGACTAAATGGAACAAATGGTTCATGATACAATGTGATAAAATAGGTTTTAACTATCTTACTGAATAACACACATTGAATTTAAAAGAAATCAGGTAAAGGTTTCCCACAAAATTTATCATTTGGTAGCCGTTGAATGCATTCCCATTACAATTAATAGAATCTGTGTCACTAACCTTACTGTTTCAGCTGTTCCAAGGTGCTTTTCTTTCCAGATAATGACACTTCCCAAGTATGAGTATTGAGAATAGTTGAACATAATTGCTTGTGATTAAATTTGTGTAAAAGGAGACATTTTTAGCGTCCAATATTTTTTTTGCTATGCTCTCACCATTTTCTCCCACAACAGCAAAGCATTCCTTGACAGAAGTCAGGGCTTGGGAGAGGTGAGATCATTAAACAGAACTGTCATCATTCCCATTGTCTATACCCTCCCCCAAAGGGGCTAACACATCCATTTCTATCACTAAGTTTCTTCCCTAATAGAAAAATGCATGAAATCAGGAAGAGGAATCTGTTTCCTGAGTTTCTAGTACTTCCCTTAATAAAAGATGTTGTCTTCACACTCTAGAGGGGTGTCCCAGAAATTTGGGAAGAATGAATGCATTGGTTTGTAGAGTAGGAAAGGGTTTTATTTATTTATTTATTTATTTATTTTATAAAGTGGGCAGTGAAGGAAGAGAACAAAGAGAACCTGGAGTTGATACCTGAAGACTATGGAAGTTGAGGACCAAGAAATTAATTCCCTTAAAACTATCAGTACAGCCACCTCTGGAACTAAAAGCTTAGAGTCCCTGATGCCACATACTCACCTCCACTCTTCAGAGGATGGACTAAAAAATGGTTTATGCTGAAAAGAGGGATCAATGAAAAGGGAGGCCATAGTCCTTGGTCCTCCAAATCTTCAAGGTGTGGCTGGAAAGGAGGCAACTCTCTAGCTATCCTGCTGCTGTTTGGGATGCAGTAGAAGAGGAAGAAAAACAATGAAGGACAAATAAGGGAAGAAAAAAAAATCAAAACCAAAATAAAGCATAGAAATTTTGTGGGGGAGAAAAAGCAAAAGGATAGAACTAAAAGTTCAAAATTAGCATCCCAATTTCTTCTACCTCCTGTTCAAACACTAAGTAGTATATATGCCGGAATGAATAACAAGTGCACAGGAAATGAAGATAGAGTTCACTGCAATCAAGAACTCCACGGGGAAAGTGAACTGTTTCTAGGCTCCTTCATCTGGGACTCAGACCTCTTGCTGCTTAAGTGGGGATGCTAATTCCTAAGGCATGGGGTGCAGGTGCTACCTTTCTCCAATGACTCAGAGAGAAAATATGCTAATCTACTTTGCTTCTTCTTGACCAAACAAATACATCACATGCATGCTTTTTTTAAATCATCTTTAATGATAATGATGATGTACACTTTGTTAATAAGTCATAGGTATGTCGGTGAGCATTGCCTGGTCCTTATTTTGACACCTCAGGCTCCCTTCCTGCTATGAAGGAGACAAGGATCCTCTTCAGGGAGGTCTGTCCAAGATGTCAGATATGCCATAGAGAGCCCTGGAGATATTTTACTTTGAAAAATGAATGAAAACTTGACTGTGAGGTGACGTTCTGGGAATGAAGAGTTAATGGATAAGAGAGGGGGCTCTACAGGCACATAATCTCAGCCAACAATAAGCTCCAAGACACTCCAAGTATTCACACTAGAGGTTTGGAGGGGAGAAAATTTTCACACGGTTGTCATTGTCAAACCATGGCAAAAGTCAACAAGTTAAGCCACGGAATCCACCAATCAGTGAATCAGTGGGACCTTATTGTATACTCACTGTGTACCAACCACTTGGGTGCTCTAAGGACCAGGAGACTTGGCCACAGTCCTTATGTTACTTAGAGCCTCAATCCTTAGCTCAGTGTGATTTCCAGTGAGTCTCATGGCCACCACTCCATATACACATTTTCTGTTTTATTCTGATTTGTATGGGTAAGTCAACTTATGCACACCTGTGCATAAGACTGGTACAAAAGACCATGTGTCAGTATGATTGCATGCAGGCACATACATCTATAGGTACAGATATATATTTATGTATTTATATCTATGTGTATCTTTATGTTTGTGTGACTGAGTGGGACTATGTGTTTTCTTGTATCAATGTATGTGAGTGGGGTGTGTGTGTGGGTGTGTGCGTGCATACATAAATGTTTCCATGAATATACCTGCCTGTGTATCCTGAAGTTCTTCAACCCACCTGATATAAACACCTTGCACAGTATCTCTTTATCTAGACTGGCTTATCAGGGTTGCTATTGGAGAGATAATTACATCTGTGCCTAAGAACAAAATAGTTTCAGTACCATCCCATGGTAATCCCTCTCCTGCTGCCAGCACTTAGCTGGTCTTTTTTTCTCAGTTGATCACAACAAAATAAACCCCTCCATCCCTCACCAGGCGACGTCCAAGGGAAACTGGAGCTCTTTGGCTCTCAAACTTACTGTGCAGCTTCTCCCTTCTGACAAGAATTTTTTTCTCTCACTTCATCTAATTAATCTCTTAAGAAGAGAAACTGAGATTCTCTCCTTATACTTTCCATTTTTCTCTCCACTACACTCATGTTCAGTCTTGTACTCTCCCATATAAGCTGCCACTTGCAGATCATGCCTATGTAGGCAGGTGTGGGGCTTGTGTAAGCATAAATGTCATGCTGCATTATTGAACTAGTTATGCATCCCTGTTAGTGAGAGACAACTGACTTTTAAAAAGGAGGAAATACCTGATTTCATAATCTGAAGCAATTTGGGCAAGAGAAAATAGGTGTGCTCGGGTAAATAACCAATATTTATCTGTAAGTCTTCACTAAAGCCAAGGTTGGGGTAGAGACACCTTGTTGTTATTGTTATCACCCCTTTTGTGTTATCTTTGGGAGAAAATGTTTATGTCCCTGGCCTCCTGGGTGGGAATTAAGAGGAAGGTAAACAAAAGCTCAAAGTCATATAAGATTAGAAAGACTTAAGAGGAAGTCTTGAGGTTGGGGAAGGAAGAGGACAGAACTGAGGGAATGAGGAGTGACATTTTTGGCTTATGTTAGCTTACAGAGAAACTAGACTTTTTAACAAAATATTAAGAAGTGACTTAATGTTTCTCAACACATATGGCTATATAGGTTTGTTTTACAAAACACTTCTGGCTCTGTAGTAAGTCCCTGTCTTGACAGTTCTTCCCCAACTGTGACATTAAGTCAGGCTTGCTGGTGAGAGGTCAGCTTGGCTGGCTTTGATGGAGAGGAGACAGAGAGCATGTGGCTGGCTCCCACCACCACACTTCCTCTGGACCTGCAGACCTGCAGTTCTGAGACAAAAATGTGCCCAGTCATCACCTAGGCACATAAGGTGCTTATTAAAATGGAAATCTTAGGGACGCCCGGGTGGCTCAGTTGGTTAAATATTGGACTCTTGATTTTAGCTCAGGTCATGATCTAATGGTTCATGGATTCAAGCCCCATGTTGGGTTGCCTGCTGACAGTGTGGAGCTTGCTTGTGATCTTCTCTCTCCCTCTCTCTGCCCCTCCTCTGTTCATGCATGGTCTCTTTCTCATTCTCCCAAAATAAATAAATAAATATTAAAACAAAACAAATAAAATAAAAATGTAAATCCCCAGACCCATCCCCAGAAACTGATTCAATAGGTCTGAGTAGGTGTCGGGAGTCACCTGGGGAATTCAGATTCTGGTGGTGAACAGGTCACATCTGGGAAATTTTGCTTTCTATCAGAGAAGGATAAGGGAGAACTCAGTGACTGTGTCCTCAGTGAGGTGGCAGAGTTGGGTCTGGACCTTCAGTGGACAGTGAAGGTACATACTAGGGGCCAGGAGGAAGCATGATGAGGCTGTGTTCAGAATGTGAATCCTAAGGTGGAAGAAGCTGTAGATATGCTAGAAAAGGTTCTTCAGTCTTCAAAAGAGGTATTTATCAGCCTTGATTCTGGTAATGGATGACCAATGGGATTGGATTAGTCACTCCTCTCCCTAAGCCTCAATTTTAGTCATCTGCAAAATTAGAAAATGTCAGTTATGATATTTTGGGATTGTATTATCCTTAAATCATTCCTCCTCTTGTGTTTTCCCTTTTTTCTAATACCTCTTTACTTCCTCTGTCTAGGATGCTGAGATTGGGAGAGGATTGGGAAACCAAAGCTTGACTCTTGTTTCCTCTACTAAACAGTTTTTTTTCTCCCCAGTGTATGGACTCAGGTGAAACAGATGTGAGCAGCTTTGTGGGTGGCCTTCAGCCCTCAGCCTAAAGACATCCCTCAAGTGGTGGTTAAAAGTCTGATTCAGAAAATGGAGAAAAAATTTAAAAAGCCCAAACTTCAGTTGCAATTTCTTTTATACTTTAAGCACCAGTAACTCAAGTTCTAGATGTAAAAGGTAGTTACACTTTGTGGGAAACTGCAAAGATGCCAGGAGGCCCAATTCAATCACCGTGTTACCTGAACTTTCACTGTTCTAGATATATTCCTTTTGATTACAGCCGGATTTGTCTTATTTCAGTGCAAAATGACCAATCCAAGACGGGTAGGTTATTTTTAACCACTGGCACTTTCAGATGGATCACTTTACATTTCAGATTTAGTAATTTATAACCTCTTTACACAAGCCTGTACATGAGAGAGAAAAAGAGGGAGAGAGAGAAATACGTGAAATGAAAATAAATACAGAAGAGTAAGAAGGATGCAGGATCACTGTTATGCAAAATGAAGACTGTGGTTGCTAGAGATAGACTGTACATTCTGCTCCAAGCTTCCTTGAAGCAAAAATGTAAATGGAAATAAGGTCATGTGCAACATGATTTGTTTAAGATGTTAGTAGCCGTACCTCCAAGATTTAGAAGACTCTTGAAACTAATGTTTGTGGAGCGCCTATACAAGCCACATGTGCTTACATGAGGGTCTGCAGGGGGTCCACAGGGAGGATGATAGTCACTGATCTCAAGGTACTAATAGACCTCATTGTGGAGAAAACACAGACATAGTTGGGTGTAAGCATATTGGGAGATATATATACAAGCAGAAAGCATACACACAGCCATATGCTAAAGGTATGAATTGCTCAGGAAAAGGTGACAAGAAAATGGCTAGGTAGTCAGAGGAGGTCCATGAGGAAGGCTGGTCTTCATCTGGATCCTGTAAAGTCATGTTGGCTGATGAGTCTGAGAGGAGGTTTTTGAAGCTAGGAAAATTCAAAGGACTTTCCAGCAGTTCTGATGAGACTACCCAGGCTGGAGAGAGGGATTTTCAGTATTGCCATCGCCTGAAAAGAGCTTTTCATGTCTTACCTAAACCATGTGATGAACAAACGTGTTGTGTGCTGGCATCTCTTGCTAAAGCAGAGAAGAACTATGTACTACGGACATAAGAGACTCCAACCTACATATAATTTGTTTAAGCAATATTTATTAAGCACCTACAATGTGCCAGGCATTGTGCTACAGGATACAAGATGGCAAATAGAAGTGATGTTTGCCCTGTCTTTCTGCTTACTTACCGGTTGTGGGATAGTTTTAGTCACCTAGAGGACATGGGAGTCAGGTCTTCTCTGTGATAGGCACAGTGTGTGTCTGGGGAGCCCAGTTACATTCCACATAGCTGTCTTGGGAATCCATTGAGAGAATACTTTATCTTAAAACAGAAAAAAGGGGCTCCTGGGTGGCTCGGTCGGTTAAGCGGCCGACTTCGGCTCAGGTCATGATCTCGCGGTCCGTGAGTTCGAGCCCCGCGTCGGGCTCTGTGCGGACAGCTCAGAGCCTGAAGCCTGTTTCAGATTCTGTGTCTCCCTTTCTCTCTGACCCTCCCCCGTTCATGCTCTGTCTCTCTCTGTCTCAAAAATAAATAAACATTAAAAAAAAAAACAGAAAAAAAAGTAAACATACTTACATACAGAGTGAAGAAAAACGACTTCTACAATTACAGGTTTTGTAAATTCCAAGAAAACTGAAACAGAAAAATAAGCCACTATACTTACTTACAAGCAGGAGCCCCAAATACATTGTTGCATTGCTCTTCAATTGTCTAGCTAACTGCACAGACTTTCTTCCCCTGTATGTATTTGAGCAAATACACATCCAAGCACTTATTCTCCATTTCTTATTTAAATACCCATGTAGGTTTGTTCTCAGTATCTATCTTTCATCAGATTGTAGAGTCTTTAAGAATAGCAAGAGTGTTTTTTAGTTCTAATATCTCTCATTGTTGAAAATCCTAGGGGGTGAAGTGATTTAGAGAAAGAATCACTAGTTTTCCAATCTGGCTCTCTCATCAACTGGCTACATGACACTGATAAGTTATTTCACTTCTCTGGATTCCAATATTCTCATCTACACAAGATTATTGAATAGATCAGCTCTAATAATAGTAATAACTGCCATCGCTTCAGCTTGTGCAATGTGTCAACTGCTTTACATACGTTCTTCCCAATTATCACAAGGACTGGAGAAAAACTAATTCCATTTTCCAAATGAGAATCCTGAGTATCAGAAAGTTAAATAACTTGGTCAAGGTCACACAAATAGCCACAAAAAGTGGCTAAGGTCGGACTTCATAACTCTAAAGTCCTGGCTCTTTCTTCTGCACTGTAGAGCCTAAGGTTTTCCATCTTGCTTGATATTTTCATGGTTACATACTATCCAATCCCAGGCTCCCTCAGAGCCCTCCAGGCTATCCTAGATAGGAAGCCAAGGGAACAAGCCAGAATAGGAAGTTCAAATGTCAAATGTCAGAACTAGACTCCACATCCTTGCCAACATCTGTTGTTTCCTGAGTTGTTAATGTTAGTCACTCTGACCAGTGTGAGATGGTATCTCATTGTGGTTTTGATTTTATTTCCCTGATGATGAGCGATGTTGAGCATCTTTTCATGTGTCTGTTTGCCATCTGGATGTCTTCTGTCTATTCATGTCTTCTGCCCATTTCTTCACTGGATTATTAGTTTTTCAGATGTTAAGTTTGGTAAGTTCTTTATAGATTTTTGATACTAACCCTTTATCAAATATGTCATTTGCAAATATCTTCTCCCATTCTATAGGTTGCCTTTTAGTTTTGTTGATTGTTTCCTTTGCTGTGCAGAAGCTTTATATCTTGATAATGTCCCAATAGTTTTTTGCTCTTATCTCCCTTGCTTTCAGAGACATGTCAAG
Source organism: Panthera uncia (assembly GCF_023721935.1). NCBI lineage: Eukaryota > Metazoa > Chordata > Mammalia > Carnivora > Felidae > Panthera > Panthera uncia. The sequence continues at coordinate 164,326,012 of NC_064811.1, read as the reverse complement.
TAAGAATTTGCTGAAGCTGAGGTCAAAGAGGTTGCCACCTGTTTTCTCCTGTAGGATTTTGGTGATTTCCTGTCTTACATTTAGGTCTTTCATCCATTTTGAATTTCTTTTTGTGTATGGTATAAGAAAGTGGTCCAGTTTAACTCTTCTGCATGTTGCTGTCCAGTTCTCTCAGTACCATTTGCGAAAGAGACTGTGTTTTTTCCATGGAATACTCTTCCCTGCTTTGTCGAAGATTAGTTGGCCATATATTTGTGGGTCCATTTCTGGATTCTCTATTCTATCCCATTGATCTATGTGTCTGTTTTTGTGCCAATACCATACTGTTTTAATGATTATGGGTTTGTAATACAGGTTAAAGTCTGGAATTGTGAAGCCTCCAGCTTTGGTTTTCTTTTTCAACATTACTTTGGTTATTCAGGGTCTTTTGTGATTCCCTACAAATTTTAGGATTGTTTGTTCTAGCTCTGTGAAGAATGTTTGTGTTATTTTGATAAGGATTGCACTGAATGTGTAGATTGCTTTTGGTAGTATTGACATTTTAGCAATATTTGTTCTTCCAATCCATGAACATAGAATGTTATCCGTGTGTGTGTGTGTGTGTGTGTGTGTGTGTCTTCTTTAATTTCTTTCTTAAGCTTTTCATTGTTTTCAGCATACAGATCTTTTACCTCTTCGGTTAAGTTTATTCCTAGATATTTTATGGGATTTGATGCAATTGAAATGGGGTCAATTCCCTGGTATCTCTTTCTTTTGCTTCATGATTAGTGTATAGAAATGCAACCAATTTCTGTACATTGATTTTATATCCTGTAACTTTGCTGAATTCATGCATCAGTTTTAGCTGGTTTTTTTGGTGGAATCTTCTGGGTTTCCATGTAGAGTGTTATGTCATCTGTGAAGAGTGAAAGTTTGACTTCTTGTTTGAAAATATTTTGTCAATTTATTTTGTTCTGTTGTCTGATTGCTGAGGCTAGGACCTCCAGCCCTATGTTAAACAACAGTGGTGACAGTTGAAATCCCTCTCCTGTTCATGGATTTTTATGGTGGCAGTGGATCCATCCACAAGATATTGCACATTTGGATGGGCCTCCCTGTGCTTGGTACAGTAGAAGCAGAAGTGAAATGTAAGTCCAGAGAGACCATCCCTCTTTCAAGGAGCAACTTGGTAAAGTGAAACAATGTCAATTTTTAAGTGAGATAGAATGGAATTCAAATCCCAGATCTGTCATTTACTAATTTTGTAAACTTTACAAGTTATTTGATTTCCACATTTATTAAGTGGGGAAAACTCCCTCATAAAGATTTTGTGAAGTATAAATGAGCAACATATGTAAAGGCCTTATTTATATTAGGGAATTTAGAAGGTGCTCAATAAATGTCAGTCATATAAATATGGGCCTTTGAAGATCTCTCTACTAAAAACCAATTGTCCCCACAGCTGATACCAATAGCAAAGTACTGACAGCTTTTCAGACTGATAAGAAATGAGATGAAGATGCTCACTTACACTACTTGCATTCAACATGGTACCAGAAGTTCTAACAGGAGAAATTAAACAAGAAAATGAAATAAAATGCATCAAAATTGGAAAGGAAGAAAGTAAAATTATCTCTGTTTACAGATACGACTTTACATATAGAAAATCCTAAATATTCCACATACAAAAAACAAACAAACAAAAAACTTAGAACAAATAAACAAATTGAGCCAATTTTCTGTATAAAAGGATTAACACAAAAAATCAGTTTTGCATTTCTTTACACTAACAATGAATAATCCCAAAGGGAAATTAAGAAAAACATTCCATTTACTGTAGCATTAAAGAGAATAAAATACTTAGGGGGTACATTTTACAAAGGATTCAAAAGACTTGCCCACTAAAAACTACAAAACATCAGTGAAAGAAATTAAGAAGATACCAACCAACAGGCAGAAAGATAGTCTATGTTCATGGACTGAAAGACAATATTGTTAAGATGGTAATACTACCCAAAGCAATCTACAGATTCAGTGTAATCCCTTCCAAAATTCTAATGATGTTTTGCTGCAGAAATAGAAAAATTCATGCTAAAATTCAAATAGAGTCTTAAGAGACCCAAGATAGGCAAAATAATCTTGAAGTAGAGCAAAGTTGGAGGCCTCACACTTCCTAATTTTAAAACTTACCACAAAGCTATGGTAATCAATATAGTGTGGTGTTGGCATAAAGACACATATATAAGCTAATAGAATAGAATAAATGGCCCAGAAATAAACTATCACATATGTGGTCAAATGATGTTCAATAGGGCTGCCAAAACCATTCAATGAGTAAAGGATGATCTTTTCAACAAATGTTGCTGGGGAAACTGAATACTTACCCACAAAAGAATAAAGTTAGACCCGTGCCTCAAACCACATACAAAAATTAACCCAGAATGGAGCAAATAGTAAGTGCCAAAACTATAAAACTCTTAGGAAAAAACATAGGAGAAAAACCTTATGACATTGGATTTGTCAAGAATTTCTTGGATATGACACTGAAAGCATAGGAAACAAATGAAAAAAAAATTGGAGTACATCAAAATTAAAAACTATGCATCAAAGAATGCAATAAACATAGTAAAGGTAACCAACAGAATGGGAGATAATATTTGCATATCGTATATCTGGTTAGGGGTTAATATCAAGAATATATATAGAATTTCTACACCTCAACAACAAAATCATATAACCCAATTAAAAAATAAGCCAAAGACTTAAATAGATATTCCTCCAAAGACATATACAAATGGCCAGTAAGCACATAAAATGATTCCCAATGTCACCAGTTATATCAGATATGTAGATCTACCTCATATCCATTAAGGTGACTATAATAAAAATAGTAATAATAATACAAAAAATAATATGTGTTGACAAAGATGTGGAGAAATTGGAGGCCTTGTAGAAACTTCAATAGTGTAGCCACTATGGAAAATAGTATGGCAATTCCCCAAAAAGTCAAAAAGATAATTCAACCACTAGGTACATATTAAAAAGAATTGAACACAGGGTCTTAAAGGGACTTGCACATCTATGTTCATAGTGGCACAATTCATAGTTGCCAAAACATGGAAGCAACACAAGTGTCCATCAACAAATTGTGGTATACATACATACAATGGAATATTATTCTGTCTTAAAAAGGAAGAAAATCCTGTCACATGTGAAAATCCTTTTCATATTACATTAAGTGAAAGAAGCCAGTCAAAAAAAAAAAAAAGACAAATACTGTATGATTCCACTTATATGAATAATGTAGAATAGTTAAATTCATAGAGACAGAAAATAAAATGATGGCTGTCATGGGCTTGGGGAAAACAGAATGGAGAGTTATCATTTAATGGATATAGGATCACAGTTTTGCAAGATGAAAAAGTTTCTGGAAAAGGGTGCTGATGGTAGTTGCACAAAAATTTGAATACTTAATGTCACAATAACACTTAAAGTCATTAAGTGTACTTAAAGTACACTTCAAAATGGCCAGAACAGTAACTTTTATATTGTATGCATTTAACAACAACAACAAAAAATTAAATTCCTGCCAATCAGCAAAAACAAAAGCAATCTAAACACCACAAACACTATGGGAGTTGAGAGAATTGAGAAATATTTGGCAGGGGACAAAATAGTCAGAAGGGCTTCATGGAGGAATTTTGAGTGATATGGATAAAGGAATAAGGGGGTGAGGGGATATTCCAGACAGACAGAAATATATCAGTAAGGAGATAGAATGAACACAGCATATGGGAGAAAAACAGAAGGAACTAGCCCAAATGTATAAAGCAGAGGTGTAAAGTTAGGAAATAATGAGACAATAGGCTTAGGATGAGAATGTAGAATTGTAGTACAGACAGTCTCGACTAATACCTAATGTCAGAGTTGTTGAACGAGGCCCCTTGGCCGGCCCCACCCCACTCTGAGTAATGAAGTCCCAAGGAAAGGTGAAATCACATTGTGTGCAGGGACCTTCATAATGCTGGGAAGAGAAGAGGGAAGGAGTGGTTAGGGAGAGAGTGGCAGACGTGGCATATATATATATATATATATATATATATCTGCCATCTAAAACAGATTGTGTTTTAACACCTTTTCCTCTATATTAAAAAGCTATTTTCAGTAATTATAATGCAATGAAATAAATATATTTCATGTATGAATTAAAATTTGGACTCACCAAATAAGAATTACTGAATCTCCCAGATCTCAATCTGTGTTTACTGCCTTAAATTATAACCACAAAAATTCAAAGGAGTCACATAGAATGACATAATTAACGTGGCCCAAGTTATGTTTCTTCATGTTTGCAATCACAGTACTATTATTGATTATTTCTTATCTATTGTTCAAACACAGAACTATGTACTACCACCAACCATGTACTGGGAATAAGTTTGAATGATTCATAACTGTTATACAGTCATTCTGGAAATAAAGACGTGTAGTCAGACCACATGTGTCAGGGGCCAACTTTACAACCAGGAGTTCTACAGATTAACTTCCATATGGAATGCAATGTTAGTTAAGAGGAAAGTAATAAAAATGTGTTAATTTTAAGTTTACATATGTATTATTAAAACCTAATTACTGTTAGCAACAATTATTTAGAATGTAGGCCAACAAAAGAATCATTGAAGGGAAGGGAAAGGGAAGACCATTTTATCACTGACATTGATTAAATTTCCAGTACATGGTGATAAGAAAATGTTGACCAACTTTTAGTCAGTGTTATTATTACTTTTCAAATTCTCAAATAAATAAATAAGTAAAGCCACAAAAACCACTGCCTAGATCCAAGGCCGACCACTGACACTGTCCCACAGTCCCTTGGTATAACACTCAAAGGAAAATCAATTAGATGATGCAGAAGAGAAGTGAGTTAACACCAGCAGCCAACTTCCACCATGCAAAGCAGCTTAGTTACACCTCATACCCTTTCAATGACAAAGCACTCCACTGGCCTTAGGAGTTTCTTCCACTTGAAGCTCTATCAATTTATTCAGCATAGTGCATAATTTCCTGGTTAATTTCTGGGCTAATAGCCACAGCAGGAAACCACATATAGAAAATTCATCTGTTTATGCTGTGATTTCCAAAGCTAATGGTTTATTTAACTAGCAAGTTATTTCTTGGTTACAAGCCCTTAATAGGCTGAAATTGTGTTTGTATTTCATAAATTGAATTTCACAAAGCTTGCATTTCAAAACAATATGTCAAGTTCAGCACATTCCTATACAACACATTTCTAATCAAGGCATAAGGAATAAGCTTTTATTTGTAAATAAAGCTGCAATCAGCTTTTAGATGAGAAGAATAACTATACACACATTAGTTCTACAGATGTCTACTGAGAACAGAAAGTATAAAAGTGATTAAAATAAAGCTTTTTTTTTACAGTATTCAAAATCCAGAAGAGGAGGTTGTGACATGTAAATATATATCAATTACCACAACCAGTACCTCAACAACAAAACTGTAATGTGCCAAAGTCTGTTCAGCACATTTTTAACTTTTACATGTGCCCTATGAGACCACCTGCATCCTGGGCCCAGGACTCAATGAATCATAACAGCCTACCTGACTATGTTTCTTGGCCAGTTCTGATGCCTCTTGCTCCCATTCCTCTGACTGATGATACTCCTTCAGACAGATGATTAAGATGCATTCTTTTTTACTCTAATTTGATATCTAATTCAATCTTTTAAAGCTTTATAGTTCCATGATCTGCACGTATGATTCTGCTTGGCTTCAACTTGGGTTCCAAGACCCCTTACTGAGAGCTGCGTCATAAGTCCCAGTTGCTGAGGGAAATTCAGTCTTCGTATATGTAATTAGTACACTAATAGGTGAAAGTACAGTTGTAGAGCAAGGATGGGGGTTGTGTTAAAAGAGATTGTGGTCAACTCTATGCAGGCATCATCAGTAAGTTTAATCCCATCAAAAATCCAGCAAATACTTATTGAACATCTAACATGTGGCAGACAATATGCTAAGCTCTGAAGAAGTAGCAAAAAATAAAAATACAGACTTGGCTCCTAACCTTGGATGTAATAGTCTTCATGGAAGTCAAATATTAAAGGAGCCACTCTAAGTGTTTCATTACCATAAAGGGAGATATAGACTAAAATGGAGCTATAAAACAAGGGGATTTAACTTACACTGGGGATCAGGGCCACATATTTCTCAAAGGAAATGCCATCTAGGCTGATGTGCAAAGATTTAGTAGGATGTTAGATAGGTAAAAAGGGATAGTAAGAGTGAAGGAAATAGTAAAAGTGGAGAGCATGACACACTTGAGGGAAATTACAGAATTCCACTATGAATGGAGATGCATATAAAGAGAACAGTGTTAGATGATGCTGAAGATGTAAGCTGAGGATTGAGGCAAAACTTGAACCAGGTTTTTAATGACAAATTTTTTTTGGTATGAAAAAGGAAGAAGATTTTAGGATGAAAGAGTGCTCCATGTGCAAAGGTGTGTGTCCATGTAAAGCTCCATGCCATGTTTTGGTAACAACATGTTTGGTAACAACGTGGTTTTGCATCACTGGAATGTTTAGTGCAATGAGTAAAGATGTAGCTAGATAAATAAGCAAAGATCAGATCATAAATCATCTTGATAGACATACTCTTGATAGACATACTTGCAGTGCTGTGAGAGGGAAGCATTGAAAGGCTTTGGTTAGGGAAAATTTACAAATGAATCTATGCCTCAAGAAACTGACACTGCTTGCAATAGAAAAGACAGATTCAAACCCAATTCAAAGTCCGATACAGTATCTAGGAAAATGATGGTGAAGGCTGAAGCTATAGTGGCATCATTGAAGATAAAGGGACAGGAAAATTTTGAGAACTCTTTAAGAGCTAGAATAGACACAACTCAATGACTCATTCTTTGATTGGAAGGGATGAAATGAGAAAACAAGGATCATGCTCAGATTCCAGGCTTGAATGACTGTGACTTTTCATCAGAAAAACCACACACTGGAACAGAAATAGTTTTAGGATTCAGTACTGAACATTTTTTATTTGGGCTGTTTTGGGCCATGCAACAGGCTATTGGGAGAGCTCAAGAGAAAAATCTTTCAAAAGAAAGTTACAGTCATGAAAATCCTCAAGGAATATATAGATTAAGAAGCAAGAAAAAAAAAACAGAAAATGACTCAGAAGGAATCCCTTTGTTTGGAGTGAGAATAGGGATATTCAAGTGACCTGACAGGAGGAAAGAGGATAAGATGAATATGTGAGATACAACACCAAAGCCAAATGAGAAGACATTTTCATTGTAGAACGTGTCAGCTAGATGTATAAATAAGAGATTAAATAAGATGAAGGAAATGAGACTTTGGAAATTAGGAAGGAGGTCACATAAATCTTTGATGGACTGGCTTCAGGTGTCTTCCTTTTAGAGAAAGTTATGGGCTCACAGAACTATGGTCCGGATAATGTGACAAAACCAATCAAATTGAAATCTGCAATGAAGCAAAGGAAAAGAAAGCTGTGGATGGAGAGTGGAGCATAAGAGTTTCTTATTTCAAAGGTGGAACTTATCAGTATGTGATCATGGAAGGGAGTTGTGATGGGGGAGTTGGGATGTCAGTCACTGAACTGAGGTCAGAAAACTACCAACACAAGGACTGGAGTCATTAAAAACAAAAGCAAAGGATATGGTGAGTACTAGTCTTAAGCAGGTATTATCACCATTGAATAATATGATGATCAAACCTGAAGTTTGGTGGAGTGGTGAGAAAAAGTGGGGCTGAAAGCATGCATCTCTCAAAAAAGGATTTAGGAAGTAGGTATAGAAGTACACCTTTGCAGTGGTGGGACTCAAAAAGGTGAATAGGCTCCACCTGAGAGGCTGCAAGCACAGTGGTATTATCAAGGAGAATGCCTAATTTTATTTTAGGAGACATTAGAAATATTTTTAAATGCATTTATAATGGAACAAGTTCCCACAAGGAACAAGAAGAAGAATTTAGCTAGAGGTTAGAAGTCCAAGAAGAAGCAAGCCAAAAGGAAGACAGCAAATGAGTGAACTAAGGAAATGTTATTTTGGCCAAAGCCAAACAAGGCCAGGATGAGGGATAAATAGAAACAGCTTCAATTCACACTTTTAGATGAAAATCTGTCATAAATCATTTCATTGCTGGAAGCTCATGAACTTTCCAGGTATGGAATTTGTGGCATAGTTTCTGAAATTTCTCTTTCTCAGTCTGTGATGAGACACAGTGATAATTCACACATTTGCTAAGTGTTTATCCTTGCCATGAGAAGAAACCTGGGTTTGATTATTTGCATATCGTATACTTATGACTGTGTAATGTATGCATCATGGGCATAGCTCTGTATATCCCAAGCTTGTGCTCTATTCCATAAGCATATTTCTACATCCAGTCATAAATCATGTTAACATCTTACACAGATGTGAGTTTTCATAGTCAATTTGAATGGTAAAATTGCCATAAAAATTATAGACAGGATGAACACAGCTTCGAGGCTTTGGGCCAACAAGTGCGACTAAAACCACATTATCCCTTCTCTTTGTTTAACCTAAATGAAAAGATATTTTGACATTTCAGTGAGCTGCTCTCATTTAAAGAAAAAATTAATCTGGGTATTTTTTTTCCCATTCTATCAACATTGGTGGAGTTCCATTTCTCTTTCTGATTTCATTAGCTGCCAGAGCACAAAAGACCCTTTCATTTTCCTCTCAAACCACCCACTTGGTATCTTTTATGCTTCAGCAATCCACACACAGATCACTCCCTCAGCATGGCTGCCTCATTAAGAAATACAGAGAGAGGGACTTAGAGCCTCACCTCCCAAAGGAAGAATCAGAGAAGCCACACAGCCAGTCCCTTGGGTTTGCAAAGGAAATGGCTTTACCCCAGCACTCCACAGAGCAGCCTTCTCATAGTGGCTGAAGCATGTCCGACATGTCAGAATCTACTTGGATTCATTGGCAAGGCCCTCAGAGAAACAGTGGATGGGGAGCAGGGGAGAGAAAGGCAGGGTAGATAACCAGAACCTCATTATTGTCATCATTTGTAAGCTTGGCCTGCTTCATCCTTCCTTAATGGGGTATGAAATAGGAGACACCCCATCCCCATTAGTCAGGATAGCACTTGGCCTGCATGGCATCATATTCAGTGCCCAGGCCCTGCATCTCAGGTCACTGTGAGCAGCAACAGTCTGAATTGAAACTTGGGGAGATGATGAAGATGAGGGAGCCCCTCCCTGGCACAGTATTTGCGTGTAAGATTACCTTCAGTCTCTTCACAGTTTTCTCAGGGATTGGATCCCATCACATTGAGAAGGGCTTTCAGCACTACTGAGGCTGTCAGGATGCCTGAAATTATCACAGGGTAAAAGGCACTGGAATTCCCCAGCCTAAGAGCATATATATATTCTCTCTCTCTCTCTCTCTCTCTCTATATATATATATATATATATAATATATATATTCTAAACCTTAGAAAGATGACATGAACATCAAATTTGATAGAATTTTATTATTAAGATGAAAGAATTATAGTCTAGCAGCCATGGCAGAACTTCGGAGAATGTTTTATTGTTGAGGGCAGTGTCCACAATGAAACTTCCTGGATTTTGGAATGAGGCAGAAATGAGTCAAGTTCTGGCTCCATTTCTTGACTATGAAAGCTTGGGCTAGTTATTTAACCTCTCTAAGCCTCTGTTTTCTTGTTGGGGCAATATAAATTATAATATGTAATCCATAGAGAAGTTTTAAGGATTAGATTAAATGAAGTAATATATATTTAATAATATTAAAAATATATTTTATGAGTGCCTCTTTTTTTCTTGGATTATCTCCTGTTCTTTGGGAGAACAGCAAGGAATGAGATGCTCTGAAGGAATGAGATTTAAAACATATATTTGGGGGTGCCTGGGTGGCTCAGCGAGTTAAGTGTCTGACTTCAGCTCAGGTCATGATCTCACAGTCCATGAGTTCAAGCCCCGCATCAGGCTCTGTGCTGACAGCTCGGAGCCTGGAGCCTGCTTCAGATTCTGTGTCCTCCTCTCTTTCTGCCCCTCCCCCGTTCATGCTCTGTCTCTCTCTGTCTCAAAAATAAATAAACATTAAAAAATTAATGTATATTTGTTTGGAAGATAAGGAGAGTCTGACATTAAGATAAGGACCACTCTCTGGAGGAAGAATCTAAGAACACTTCAGGACAGGAGCTGAAGGTACAGAACTGGCTGCTGTACAAAAGTGGTGGTAAGTGGAAGGCAAGTAAAGAAGATTGTTAAGAATATGAGGGTTACAAAGGAGGTCGATTAAGCCACCTGGGTTTGAGCCCTGGCTTGGCTGCTTTTCAGTTGGATGGCCTAGGTTGACTTACTTAGCTTCTCTCTACCTCATTATACTCATCTATAAGAGAGAAATAGTAAGAGTACCTGCCTTCTAGACAGGGTGACCAAATATTTTTAATCCTTCAAACAAGGACATTTTTTAGAGTAAAAAGAGGCTGTATAGATAATTATTCTGAAACAACAGGAGTAAACCAGGACAGTCTGGGCAAAACTGAGTACTCTATTTTGGGGGTAAAATGTATTAAGTGACCTAGGACTTGCAATATACTTTGAGCCATGCCTGCCATATTGCAAGTACTCAACAAGCATTGTTATTATTTTTACTAGTGACTTTTTCTTGTCAAGTCACTGAACCTATCTAAGTCAGTTTCCTTGTTGCCAAAATGGGATACCTGCTACATTGAATTATTGTTAAGGATTAAATAGTATAATGGTTATGGAGCACTTTCTACAGTGCTTGGCATATGGCTGATACTCAAAAAAACATTAACTATTATAACTGGATTCAATGTTGGGGTTAAGAAGAGAGAAAGAAGGACTCTAAAACTTCTGAAATTACTCTTTTTCCATCAATGCAGTTGATAATTCACAAATTTCTAAATGTTTGTCCTTGCCATTAAAAGAAACTCAAAGGAAAATTTAGATAGATAAAGTAAATTTTTACTTTAGTTAATAGTGTGACCATAATGTAATGAAAGGAACATTGATTTTGAAAATAAAAAAAATCTCAGTTCCAGATTCATATTTACTAACTTTATGACTTTGGACAGGTCACTTAACCTTCACAAGCACCAGTTTTCTTATCTGTAAAGACTGCTGTCTTGAAGGATTGCTATGTGGATCAGCTGTATGTAAGCCGTAAAATATATAAGAATAGATGAGACTATATTTGATAATGATGCCTTTTACAGTAGTCCTACCCTGGCTAATGAAGCACTTCCCAATCTTTTGTTGTTGTGCCCTCTGAAAAAGTGAGAAATAAAGTAAGACATTATCTTTATCATCCACAGCCCCTAAAGGATACTTCTTATTTGTCATTCTCTTCCACTTGATACTGCTGGGCAGTTAATGTATTCCTAACAGATCAAGGAGCACTCTAGGCTACAGAAAATCATCCTACTGTCGTGTTTAATTACTTAGACTGCTTCCTTTGATTGATTCCTGTTTCATTCAATCTGTGTTTCTGAACTACGACCACCCCTGCCCCCAAACTTACCCTATTCACAGAACACCAGTTAAATGTCTTCCTCTCCTCACAAACTTTAGCATATCTACAGATTCACATTCTAATTATGATTTAGGTCTGGGTTAAGTATATCATAAGTAGTGAAAACATCATTTCCCAGTTTATAAAAATAATGAAACTAGTATTTCTTTCACACTTCCAAACATATAAATCTTGGGAATGTGCATGCACACACACACATACACACACACATGCACAAATACAGACACACACAAGACCTCAGCCAACAAAATGGCCAGGTGGATGATAAGAGGTTTGCATATGTAGCTTATTACTATCATTAATTTTTGATTAAAGAAAAACTATAAACAAATTCCAAAATTTATGCTGGCCTCTATTCTATTTAACTCTCTGCCACTATGTTATCTTCTTCTTCTTTAGGTCAGTGTCAGGCCAACAAGGAAAGTTCTTTGATGAGATCCTGGGTTCCCTTATGGGCAAAATGTTAGAATATTCCTGAAATTATCCTTAATTAAAAGGCAGAGCTTGATCTTACTAAATAAATGGAGCTTGATCTTGAGGTTAGAATTCTTAGTAATTCATCTGGATGGAACTGAAGATGGTTTTGTGAGCATGTTTTGAAGCAATTTATATTTTTCTTGAAAATGTATCAACTTTATTTCATATTTGTATATTAGTGCTTAAAAGCCTAGTTTTAGCTAAGGACTTGGGTACTAACGTATCCAGGAACATAACCACAGATTTTAAAAATGTTTTCCACCAAGTCTGGGTGTTAACTCTCATGTTTCAAATTAGCTCATTTATCACCTGGAAAACAGGAAAATCAATGGGTTTTCTACATCACAGGTAAGAGTATAGAACCACAACCGTGAAGCTGGCAGTAGAACAACCTGCCCCAGCGGGCCACCTTCCAAAGTGCACATTGGTACAGAGAACATCCAAAGACTGAGAATTACCCTGTCAGCCTTTTAGCACCACGGACAGCTCATCCATTCTGGCACCGTAGGGGTGAGTGGGAGGACTGGAGCTTTAAACACAAGTCTGTATAGCAGCCCCCCCTCCTCCCCCCGGCAATGAGGAACCTCTACAAAAATGAGAAGAGGCAGAAATCAAGGCTCTTACTGTACACAGGAAGGGGATCCACAGGGGTTATGGAATTTGCCTAGTCACTTAATAAAATCATAGAGGATTTAGAACCTAGTTTCCCAACACACCACATCCTCCCAATTGAATAGCCTGCAAATAAATAAATAAATAAATAAATAAATAAAATAAACTAAGTGAGGAAAACAGGATGGGGAATTCTGAAGCTCCAGTTTCACCCAAATGTAAAGGCAAGTGCTCTTCCAGAAATTGGGAGGGAAAACTTATGCAGAACCTCAGTTAGATGATAGCTTTCTATTATAATATAAGGAGTATAAATATGTCATTATGTCATGGGAGAAAAGGCACTTGTAATGCTTTAAAATTAATTGAGAACACTTCCAACTAGAGAATAATCCCTGCATATTATGTTGTTCTCTCTTAGAAACATGTGTGCATGCACATGCATACACAAACACATATTCTCACTCTCCATGAAGTCACACACTCACCTCAGGATGCTTTTCCTATGTCTCTCTTAAGGGTCCTCCTTATACTTCTTTTCCTCTTCTCTTTCCCACCCCACTTTGGTCCCAGTTTAGTTTCCTGACTCACGGACCTCTCAAATGCACAGATTATGAAATAAGCTGACAGCATGTGGAATTTGATAACAACTCCAAGGCAACATTATTGATGTGGGACAACCAAGAAGTCATCTGTGGAGTTCAACATGGCAGAAATTTATTGAACTAGAAAGAAAGATGTGTTAAAACAACTGAATGCTGGTTCTGTGTCAGCATGTGTCCTGGTCTCTTAGACTATATCTGTAACCAGGACAGAGAAGAATCCTGACATCATGAAGCTTTCATTCCCATGGGAGAGGTAGATAATAAAGCACCAGGAATACAATACATTCTAGAAACTAATGACTTTATTTAAAATTATTACCTGAAATAATGAAATTAAGTTACCACGGTTGGGGGTATGTGGATAGAATACTTTGAATATAAAGTCCCGGGAGCCCTAAGGACGTAACATTTGAGCTGAAACAAATAGCTTCATACCAATGACAACCCTTAGAAATTAAAAGAAGATGTAAATTATCCATATTGCTGAGAAACATTGTCATCTTGTCACCTTCTAAGCAAGAAAAAAGTTCTTTTATCATAAAAAAAGAACACAAGTATTTCCTGTGCCTAATGCAGACAGTATGTTTATTAAGAAAAACTGACTGATTATATATATATATATATATATATGAATCCCAAGATTTCAGTTATTTGAGACAATAGACATTTAGTTCTTGTTCACCTAAAGTCCAATCTAAGACTAGAGGCAACTAGGGTCAGGGTGGTCCAAGGGCATTTGGGGCATTCATACAGGTAGAAGGGCAAGAGAAAGCATGGAGCATCACATGGAAGATATTTTAATGGCCAATCATATTTCATCACATTCCATTAGCTGGAATTCAGTAACATACCCATACAAAATAGCAAAGAAGTCTGGAAGAGATGGTTTAGCTGTGTGCCTAGTGAACACTTAATGAATACCTGCCCAGACTCTACCCCAAAAAGGCAAAAGGAAAAATTACCTTTTATTTAGAAAAAGCATCTAGATAGCTGAAGGGATAAAGGACTAGGACAAAAGTGCAATGAATATGCAGTCTGTTGTATTCACTCTAAGAGATGAAGAGCAAATTAATTTTTCAAACAATAGCAACCATAGCAATGATAATAATAATAATAATGATAAAATGCTTTAAGAAACTATTAACTCATTTGACCTTCATAAACTCATGTACTTGTTACATAGGCAGAGCAAATGCATCATTTCATTTTAGAAATTACTGAACTGAGAACCAAACAATCTTTTACAACGAAAAGTATCTAGCATATTGTTTAACCTAAATCCATCATTTCATAGTTGAGAAAGTTATCATTTAAAGTGGTGTCATAGGTTACCCCAAGGGTATAGAATTAGCCTTTGGCCAAACTGGGGTTTCAGTGGGGGTCTTATATTTTATAAATTAATGATTTGTTTCTGTTTCTTTTCCCCCTAGGAGGGTGGTTTCGATTTTCTAAGACACATATTAATCACAAGGGGTGCTAATGGAGAAAAAAAACTTGTGAATGATGCAGATTCCTAGGCTTTCCTAGGAAGCCTTTGACTCTGCTGTTGGAGATTGGATGTACACAACATAGACAAAAATAAAGTTCACAAAAACAAACAAAAAAATGAGATGTAAAAATTTTTAAATTAAATCTTTAAAACCAAGAAAAATGGGGATACAATCTGATTTCTGAATATGAAAAAACTTTCTAAATTAAAAATATGGAATATATAAGCAGGTAAAATACAGTTGTGATTACAAAAATATTAAAAATTGTATAAATCAGGGACACCTGAGTGGCTCAGCTGGTTGAGCATCTAACTCTTGATTTCAGCTCAGGTCATGATCTCATGGTTTGTGAGAAACTAGTCACTGTGAGAAACTTACTCCATGCTGTCAGCACAGAGCCCGCTTGGGATTCTCTCTCCCTCTCTCTGTCTGCCCCTCCCCCACTCATTCTCTCTCTCTCTTTCTCTCTCTCTCTCCCCCCCCTTTAAACAAACAAACTTTTTAAAAATTGTACAAATCAACCATATTATCGGTGAATTTTTAAAATTTTGTTATTTTTTACTTTATGATTTTATTACTGATTAGAATTATCACTGATTCTATGTTTAAAAAATAAAACCTAACGAAAAGCACAAAGTAGAATTAAAATATCCTAAAATACAAATACTATGAGACAATATAAATCTTTCAACATATATCTTTTTGGTCTTCTGCATACATACACAAACATATGTGTACATGTATATATACATATATATTACAAAATTGGGTATGTTGTTAATATTGTATTTCTTGAAACAAAGGTAATTTAACAGCACATATAAAATGCAGAAATATAGGTTTAACAGTAATAATCCAAGAATAATATATCATACTATAATAACAAAATGGGGCAATAGAAAATAGGAAAAGGAAGTAAAATGTGCTCATTTCTAAAGCAGGAGCCAAGAGAGATATGTTACATTTTTTCATATTGACAACTAGGGAGAAAAGACCAAATGCACTGCTTTTTAGCTTGTAAGTTACTATTAAAAATGTCTTTTAACTGCAGGTCATAACCAATCAGTGATTTAAAAAATCAATTTAGTAGATTGCACACCATTATTTTTCAGAAAAGAAAAGAATAGAAAGAGAAAAGAAGAAGAGAAGAGAAGAGAAGAGAAGAGAAAAGAAGAATAGGCTGAACTATGTATAAAATAAAATATTACTCAGCCCTAAAAATTAAGGAAATCCTGCCACTTGCAACAATGTGGATGAATCTGGAAGACATTATGCTAAGTGAAGTAAATCATTCACAGGACAAATATTGCATGATTCCACTTATACAAGGTATCTAAAATAAACTCATAGAAGCAGAGAAAACAATAGTAATTGCCAAGGCCAAGGGAGTGAAAGACATGGGGAGCTGTTATTCAGTGGATATAAAGTTTCACTTATACAAATGAGTAAGTTCTAGAGATTTGTTGCACAACAGTGTCTACAGTTAACAATACAGTATTGTGCACTTCCAAATTTGTTAAGAGGGCAGATCTCACATTAAGTGTTCTTAGTACAAAGCAACAACAACAATGGAAACAAAGGGAAACTCTACAAGGTGTTGGACATGTTGTTACCATGATTACAGCAATAGTATCACAGGTGTTTGCATATGTCTAAACTCATTAAATTGTAAATACATTAAATATGTTCAGTTCTTTGTACATCAATTATACCTTAATAAAGATGTTTTTAAAAGAAAACATTGTAACACATATTAATAGTGAGGGTAGATTTTATTTCATTGAACATTTTTCATTTATGCCTACACACACACACACACACATACACACAATTGCACGTGCATACACATGTGCACAGGCACATAGACACACACATATGCTAGGTCACAACTTTAAAGTCACTACACTAGTAAAATGACAACAGGATCTATAAGCATAGCTTCACTGAAGGTAATAAAGGAAAAGAGCAAAGTTCCTTAATAGCCTCCAACTTTTTTGCTCAAAGTTTAATATTCACATTCCTCAGAGTCTACCGTAGGCCTTCTCTACTTTCCCATTCTACGCTTTCCACACAGGCAACCTCATATTTCAGTTGCCTTCTAGTCATGTTTGCTGACAATGCCCAGAACTCTCCTAGGCTATAGACCTACAAATACACAGCTGATTACTGGATATTTCATTTGCTTCTCATGTAAACAAACCTCAATCTATCTCCTCTCACACACTCCTCTAATGGTCTTTCACTCAGTGCATTTTCAGCCACCACACACTTGCCCAAAATGAAACCTGGGAATCATACTGACTTTTCACCTTTTCTTACCCTAACCTGTCTGAGGTTGAGTTTTCCAAAATTGGAGCCTTAGAAATGGGTTCTTTTGCTATTGGAAAGAGTATTCTCAGGAGAACGCAGCAAGGGAAGAAGATGCTAAGCAAGGACATGGCCTCAGCTGGAGACCAGCTTCACATAGGGAACTCTGGAGCAGAGAGCACTGAAATGCTGACCCTACCTTGAAGCCAGGAGACCTGGCTTTTGTATCATCACATCAGTTTTGCTACAAGCTGCTAATGGGTAGAGGGTCACATAATCCCCTAGATAAGAGAGCTCCTGTTCAGATACAGTGAATACACCAGGGAAGGTGTCACTATGAGAATTTAGCAGTCAACACTCACAGCAGCTGCTGCAGTATGGATGGGGTATGTTAAAGGGGATCTGTGCAAGATACTAAAGCAAACACAATGCTTGCCATATCTAATTGATCTTTAATGTGTGTGTGTGTGTGTGGCTTATGTATTTTTTTTCAGTAGTAGAATTTAATGATTCATCACTTACAGTGCTCATCCAAGTGTCCTCCTTAATGCCCATTACCCATTTAGCCCATCCCCCCCATCACCCCTCGAGCAACCCTCAATTTGTTCTCTGTATTTAAGAGTCTCTTATGGTTTGCCTCCCTCTCTGTTTTTATCTTATTTTTCCTTCCCTTCCCCTATGTTCATCTCTTTGTTTCTTTAAAGACCATTGATTTATCTCCTAAATATGATTTTAATCTGTCTACTTCTTTCCATCTTGAATGTCATATGAAGTGCTTTCACATCTCTGTTCTTTAGCTTGGTCTGTTTCGTCTGCTATGAACGCTTTTGTCCACAAGTGAATGCTTGGACTTCTGAGTAAAAGTTCAAATGTCAATTCATTTCTGTAGTTTTTGCTGATTCACCTCTCCTTGTCCTTCAGAAATAGCCACTCATTTGTGTTCCCTACTCTATATATTCACCAATTGCAGGAATTAGACTCAAAACAAATAACTATAGTACAATGAGTGATTTTCCCTTTAGATGATGGTACAGCATCTTCTTACACCAAGGACTGTGCTTATTCATTTCTATATCTGTGGTGCAGAGTACAGTCCCTGATACAGAACAGATGTTCAATAGATGGCTGAATGTAACTATACAGTGTATGTGATAAGTAATGGGAATGAAACTAAATTGGAGGCATTTGTCAATGGAAATCCTGAGTTGGGTAGAGAAGAAATCTAGGTACAGACACACCACTGGTTCCCATTCTCTCCCCAAATGCTGTCCACTGTTAAAGGCAAGATGAACTGGTCCGTTCTCTAACTATTCCATCTTTCATCAATCTATTTCTTTTCTGACCTCTTAGAAAATTTCAGAATGATACCACCCTATGTTGCATAGGAAAATGTACTACAGTCTTATAGAACGTTCTAATTATTTCATGTGTGACTCTTCAGAAGCTAGGGTCTTATCTTATACCTCTATGTATTGTATTGTGTGCAGTGATAAACATCAAGAGCTCAAGGAATTCTTTCCAAATTGATTATGGAAGGAAATATTTGGATGTGAAGGCTATGATTTTTGGAAGAATCAGTCATAGCAAAGGATAGTTTACACAGAAGATAGCTTATCGGCATCAATTACTACCTTCTGGCTGTGACATGCCTGCATTCACAGCTGACTGTGAACTCCCTAAGCCATCCGATATAGGGCAGGAATCATACCTGATTTCCTTGTTGAATAACATAGCTGCCTACCACAAGAAGTGCTGAAACTTATGACATAGGGCAGTCCTTCCACAGTTTAAAGGAGAGAGAGGGGTCAAAAAAGATAATCCAGTAAACCTGGAAACAGCAATGCACCCTGGGACCCAAATTGATTTTTTTTCTCTCTCTCATTTGAGTCTGCATGCTTCAGGGCCAGCATGCAGACTGGGATCAATAAGACATGAGTCCTCTATTAAAGACAACTTAAAACATATATTTTTGAAGTGGGGTGGGAGAGTGAGAGTCTGATTCTTGTAAGATTGAGAGACTGATGGAGTCTATAGCATGAAGACAATGAAAGCAGGTCATTTTCTCTGATCTTGTCCACACCCCTTCCTCCATGCTATGGTTTACATAGCCCATTGCTCAGAGAGACTCAATATTTACCCGGTAGTCTAATGGCTAAATCTTAACTGGACTGTTATAGAAGGAGATGCGTCAAGATTTTTTGTTTTATGATTTTGTTTTTCCTTTTCGTTTTTTCTAGCATCCATATACTCCTGCTAAGTTTGGGATTTGTTGTTTATAAAATGAGGACAGTAGTGCCAAATTCTAGAAAACAAGAGCACAGTAAGATTCATGAGCATAGTTAGTGTTTAATACATGTTAATGTCTCTTTTCCTTTCTCCTATTCTTTTTAGAAGTTCAGCCCTGGTTTGCATGGGACTCCGCTTCCCTCATCCCAATTTTAACCTCAATTTAGATTGTTTCAGACTATTTTGGCTTTGCCTTCTTTGAAATCGTGTAGCATTTGGAGTTACAAACACCGCTCAGTATGTGATACTGGATCCTTGTTTATTATACTCTTCTTGCTTCATGCATATAACTTTGACCTCCTCAGGTAAAGTTTAGGAGCACCCTTAATTGGTAGATATGGTCCACTAGGGAACATAAGCTCCATGAGTATTTGGGTCATGCTCATTTGGTATCCCCAGCTATGAGACCTGTGCCCAAGAAATATTTGTTGAATAAATAAATGGCAAAAGAATCTGGCTCTATTTCAAGATTAGAGTATAGAGAGTATCATTTAAATAATAAAATTTTGGAATATTTAATAACCTTTGCAGAATCAAAATGTGAAATAGTTTTGCTGTACAAAAAAATTCATATCCAGGATAACTGGTTTTGTTCTGGGCACTTTGAAAACTTTAAAGCTCTATACACATGTAAAGTAGCATAGTTATTTCTAATTATTCATATTTTCAATACTCGTAAATTGAATTTAATCTGATTTTATTGTAAACAACCATAACCACAGGAAAGAACACGCTGAACTGAGACACAGGGACCAAGGTTTGAGACCCATCTTGGTTTCTACCTATCATGTAATTTCCCCTCTCTTGGTCTATTTCCTTATTGGTAAAACACTGGTATCTAATATTTGTTTGGTATCTAATATCTAGCTTGGGGGCTAAATTCAACTTGCCAGCATGTTTTAGACTGATTTTTTTTTTTTTTTCAGTTTTCCATTATCCGTCTCTGGATGTTCTAACTCCCATGAGAAATTTGTCACCAGATGACAATGTGAGATCAAGATGTAAAGCATGGCATTCTTAATATCAAGTAGTACCCAAATTCTGGATTTGCAAAAGATCATCCAATTAAGTTCTACTGCAGTTATATTTTCAAATCTCTACATGTATAGTCTCTACATTATAAAGAGTTAGAGTGCTCCTGGGAACCATAGAAACTCCTAGAGCAATTCTTTCATTATAGATAGGACATGGTAGACAAGAGGTGAAAAATGGCTTGTCCAATGTCACAACATTGGTTATAAATCCAGGATTTGGACTCATCTCCTTACTTCCAAGCAATGCCCTTTCCTTCATGCCACACCCCTTTCTTATATGAATGTGTTTGTGTACCCAAAAGTCTGGGTTTACCATGAGCCTATAGAGATTTATCACCACCACATGAATACTATGTATTTCTTTTCTTTGTTTATTTCCAATTGAAAGTAGCCATTTTAATTGAAAAGCTTTGGAAAAAGAAAACATAAACATAGAATAAAAAATATAGAAACCATCCATTAATAAGCTGGAAGGTCCCTTCACATCTTTTTTTAAAATATGTATATTTGTACATAGTCATATATGTATATACTAGATATGTAATTGTGCATCTTGCTGTTGTTATTTAAATTGTCACCAGTTTTTCATGTTTCCCTGTTTGTCTCTTTATAAATACCATTTTAATTACTACATAGCATTCTGTTAAATGGATTGACCAGTTTATAGAAACATTCTTTACTTGTTGAGCACTTCGGTTGTTTATATTTTTAAAATATATATAAGTAACACTGTAGTGAACATC
The DNA here is from genome assembly GCF_023721935.1 of Panthera uncia. NCBI lineage: Eukaryota > Metazoa > Chordata > Mammalia > Carnivora > Felidae > Panthera > Panthera uncia. The sequence goes on along the minus strand of NC_064811.1, from coordinate 164,304,871 downwards.
TTTGAGCATGTGTATTTTTGATGTTTTAAAGTATTTCTTTAGCATAAATGCTAAGTGAAATCATTAGTTTAAAGGGTACCAGTGAACATTATAAGGCCCTTGATAAGTTTCAGTTAAATTGTTTTACAAGAGGGTGTGTGCCAATTTTCACTGCCATCTACAATGTATTAGAGTTATGCTCTCTATTTTTTTTTAAATGTGAATATCCGTTCACATAGAACAAAGAACCTATTTATGTAATGAAAACATGCACAGAATTTTCTCTAATAGAGTGGGAAATGCCCAACCTCAGGAAATAATTCCTGATGACACATTTCTGGGACCACAAAGTGGAATGTATAAGTAACAAAGCAGAAAAATATTTCACAAGCACAATTTAAAAGCCTTTTCATATATTGCTTTCTCTATAGATAGAAATGCATGAAGTTATTGAACTTTTCTAAATATTTTTTTTTTCTTTTCAGTCACAGAATGAATGAATTGAAGAGACACTTAGATAAAACATCAGTGGAAAAAGCAGCAGTAATTTGTCAGGCAGACTGCAATTTGAAGGGAGGAAGAAACCTTGTATTTCCAATCATTTGTACTGACCAACAAGGGGTAACTTTTACGACTCTTGCTCCTCATCCCCTGCCCACTTTGAGTTAGGAAAGCTCTGCAGGAAATGATTGGCTACATCAGTAAACCTGCCACAGGCTTCCTCTCTCCACCAACATCTGTGCTGCTCATCCATCTTCCCTGGAGCACTGCACTCTCCTTGATATCCACAGGTCCAAGTACTGTTGGTAGTGACACAGACTTCCCTGAGCCTATACCACCAGAGTCCATGCAAGAGGACAGGAAGGGCATCACGATGTCAGAATCTACACTAAGTCTTCCAGAAGGGGCTCAGCCCAATTATATATACCTGCTGAGAGGGGAGAGGACAGAGAAGTGCTTCTACTTCTTTGCACATGGATTGAAAATAAAGGAGTATAAATATTTACCCAAATCATGCCATTGACATACACATTTCTAATTTGGTCCCTGTCTCTATTGTATATTTTGTGTAGATATAATACCTTAATTCAGCTTACACATGGCATACAAGTTTTTTTCTTTATTATATGACATTTTTCAGTTGAGAGTTGGTAGAAGACACTGGTACTTTCAAAGGATATAACATGTAGGAACTGCATAATAATTTATATATTTATTATTATTATTATTATTATCATGTTACAACTCTAAGACTGTTATACAACTCTAACATACATAAGTCAGAAGAACTCTCATCTCAAATCCAAGTTCAGGTTCAACACAGCCAAGTTGTGCCAGGTGCCAAAGGCTAAAGGAAGCCCATGGAGATCCTAGCTCTTTAGAAAAAATCCACTGAAATGAGTCCAAATCTAACATTGATGCTGATCCTTTGGTCATATGGAATCACATATCTCTCACATATGGGAAGGGATAATATGCAGCCTCTCAAGACCTCCCAGCCTACCAGCTGATATCTTTCTCCAGGGTGCCAAGGCTGACCTTTGAACTCAAAGTGCTCTGCAAGGTCTAGTGTAAAGTCCCTCTTCTCTGCTGGCACTCAGAGGAGGTAGGGAGATTTCCTAATAAATGGTGTCCAAGGGCTGACACAAGGTCAGGGGAACCTGGGCATGGTTATCTGTGGGCATCAGATGCTGATGACCAGCTTTTGACTTCTCCTAAGAGGCCATTGAACTCTATCTATGTTCCCAAGAAATTTTCTGAGCAGCCTTCTCAGTAGCCCTTGATCTCCAACTTGTGGGAGATTCCCCAGGTCACCATATGGACTCTGGTCTTCAGGTCAGCCTGGGATCTAATTGGCCCTGGCTTCTTCTTGCTTCTGTCTTCTTTGCTAGCAGCTAACCTGCATTCACAAGGGGAGGAAATCTTCCTGATCTTTGAAAACATTAAAGGAAAGAAGAAATCAAAGGACTCACATCTGAGCTATTGCACAGGGCCAAGTACCCTGCTGATCTGTCTAACTGAAAAGGGACAGGTACATGTCCCTGCTGAAAAGAGAGAGAGATCTGGGGAGAAGCTCCATAAATTCCACAGTTGAAACATGTCTTTAAAAGGAGGAAAAGAGATTTAGAGAAATACTGAGGACAAACTGCATGTAGAGGGAATACTTATAGATCATAAACCATTTGTTTATACATCGGTTCATTCCACAACCACAACCACGACGTAAGGTGTTCTGTTTTCCTTCTTTTGCTAGATGAGTAAATTGAGGTTCTGAGAGGTTTTCTAATGTCTTAAGCTACCTCCAGACTGGTTGTAAAGTCATGCTCTTTCCAGGGATGTATTTAAGCATGGCATCAGTTGTGATGAAATGGACTTGCTTCATGGCCATATCACTAGTGGGAAGAATGCCTCTGTATCTAAAGCCTTCCCTTCCTGGCCACGACTTATGCTAAAAAAGAACTGCATACATTGCTCTTTCCAGTCACAGTTCTCCATTCCAATAACAGAGAAGTGTTTCTACTTCTTCTACATGGATTGAAAATAAAGAAGTAAAAATACTTACCCAAATCATGCCATCAACATACACATTTCTAATTTGGTCCCTACCTCTATTGTTTGGAGGCTATTTCAGCCTCCAAATGTTTCCACACTCTACTGCAGGAGAGCCCCTGGACTGCACTTTAGCAAAAGGCATCTTAATGTCTAATTTATCCATGCATTTTTCAAAGAGATTTAGCCTAGAAAATTCACCAGTTAACCCAGTCCCCATATTTCTTCCCCCTACCTTTAGTATATGTTTTTCAATTTCTGTTTGTGAGGTCTATAAAGGACTCCAGGTCTCCCAAGCTGGAGGTACTATCTTGCTTTCCAAAGACCTTGCCTTCCCAAAGATCACCTTGCTTTCCTTGGAAATTGACACTATTCTGGTGGCCTTAGCCCTTGCCCTCACAGCTCCTGAAAGCTAACATAGCATGATTGCCCAAAGCTGTGTCTTATTATTACCGTATGTTTCTATAAAACACCTTTCAGATCAAACATCCTAGGAAACATCCCTACTGAGAGATGCAGCCAGTCCATTCTCTCACTTACCTCTAGTTCTGGACACATTGACATAGGATAAGAAAATATAAGAGTGTCTCTGTTCATGTTTCTAACTCAGGCTGAAGATAAGTGTAGGCAATTCTCCATTGCCATCACATCCTACTTCTCTTGGGTCTTGTAGACTGGAAGTGTCACCACGGGCAGAACACAAATGGACCCACATTCATGGCTCAACAAAGAGTTGGTGGTGGACTGTTGGTAGCCCAGAGCACTGAATACATCTTGTGTCTGACATGAATGAGGGTCACCCAAGACCAGCACCATTCTTGCAGCCCAATGTCTTTTGATTCTGTAAAAAGAAATGCCACACCAGCTAGAAGGAGTAATCTTCACAGTAGAATTTCTTCCTGAAACTGAGACTCAGTTTATATATATATATATAAATATATAAAAATATATACTATATATATATGCAGGTAAGGGGGAACTTATATATGTGTATGCTTGTGTGTGTGTGCATGCCTGCATGTATTCACATTGTAAGAGGAGTGTGGAGGATTAGAGAGTGCTACAAAGCAGCATAGAAATGGGAACCAGGACCATGTGAGGTGCCCGTATGGGCTCTGGATTCTCTGCTTGGACTGCAGTGCCAGATCCGGTTTATCCCAGGCATCAGAGAGGGACTTAGAAATATCAAGGAAGTTCTTTTAAAGTATGAGGTGCCCTGGAATACAAGTCTTGGGCAACAGCCTTTTTTACCTAGGTCTAAAAACAGTGTCATCTAAGCAGAACTTTCTGTATTTAACTCTTACTTCTCTAAACCTTGTCTTCAGTGTAACATATTAAACCTGCTGCTGGCCCTAGAGTAAACACTGAACACACATTTTTCCAAATTGGATAGAATCCTGAGTGTTGAGAAATATTGTAAAAGGCAATAAAACCTAAATTGGGCCCCCATAACCACAGTAGGCCTTGATTGAGATTTCATTAATACTCTTTGCACTAATCCTCAAGAATTAGTAAATACAACTCTATCCTGCTATGAAATACTTCCCACCTCTAGGGCTCAAGTAAAGGCTCAGAAAGAAGAGTCAAAGAAACCTAGTTAAATGTATCTTTGAATCCAAGCATTGGGAAGCATCTCTAATAAGCCCACTTAGGCTTAATGGGGCTTTCTGATAATTCCTTATTCCAAACTCTCCTATATGCCTTACCATTTACTTCTTATAATTCCTTCTAGTAGATAATCAGGGTATCACATTCAAAGTCACTTAAGTTTGAATAGGGTTTTCCAATGCACTTTGAGTGCTTAAATGTTTCAAATCTGCTATGCCTGTGCCTTTCTGAGAGCTCACTGCCGCATCATTGGTTGGCAGACTCAAATGTAGAGAAGCTCATGTTCTTAGAGAGAATCTTCTAAAGAAAATCAAATGCAGTCTCCAAGGGACATTCAACTGCCATCATCTACCTGGTGACCAGAACTGGCCCTTCAGTAGCCATCTCTACCTCTGTAGCATCCTAAACGTAGGAGTCCTAAGGAGATTTTGCTTGTTTGTTTATTAAGAGGAGGAGAGACCTATTCCATAGCTTGCTTTACCTTAGGCAAACTATAGATGCATATTCCCATGATTTTTCTTTGTGGCTGATGAAATTAATCTCAACTAGTAGCTATCCCAAATCTTTCCTCCTAGGAGGTCTAAAACTTACCCCATCCTGAGGAAAGTTCTAGGTCATTAGCTAGCTTATTGCCATATTTCTCACCAAGACACAAGCCACCTGATGGTGTCGAGTATGTTAGAAAAAGAGACATTTTTAAAATTTTTTTAAAAATGTTTTTATTTATTTTTGAAAGAGAGACAGAGTGCAAGCAGGGAAGGGGCAGAGAGAGAGGGAGACACAGAATCTGAAGCAGTCTCCAGGCTCTGAGCTATCAGAACAGAGCCTGACATAGGGCTTGAACTCGTGAACTGGGAGATCACAACCTGAGCTAAAGTCTGACGCTTAACCTACTGAGCCACCAGGTGCCCTGGAGAGAGAAACTTTTTTCTTAAATGTTTGTTTATTCTTGAGACAGAGACAGAACATGAACAGGGGAGGGGCAGGGAGAGAGGGAGACACAGAATCTGAAACAGGCTCCAGGCTCTGAGTTGTCAGCACAGAGCCCAACGCGGGGCTCAAACCCACGAACTGCGATATCATGACCTGAGCCGAAGTTGGATGCTTAATCGACTGAGCCACCCAGGTGCCCCATCAGAGAGAGAAATTTTTTAAAGTAGAGGGAGACTTTGCAAAGAAGGAAGATAATGAATATCAGATAAATTAATTAGTCTTAGAGCCCAATGCCCTTAAGACTAGATGAAGCACCCACAGACAGGCAGGCCCTTCACAAGCAGCTGCTCTGTTGCTGAAGAATGCTGTGGGAACCAGCGTTATTTACGCCACACTTGCTATGAGTTCTCCCTGATCTTAGACGTCGTCTTGGTCATGAGCTCTTATATTTAAAAGGTGAAAGATTTATATGATATGAAGAAAAATCAGAGTATTTGAGCTCTTAACATTTAGTCCTGTACCTCTCCATGTCTCCTTGCTCACCCTGAACCAATCTTGGAGACAGAAGTGCAGTCCTACAACCCGATGCATTAGTTGCTAGGGCTGCCATAACAAAAGACCACACACTGGGTGTTTTAAAACAACAGACATTTATTCTCTTACAGTTCTGAAGGCTGAAATTCCAAGACCATGGTGTCAGCACCGTTGGCTCTTTTCCAGAAGCTCTGAGGGAGAAACAGCCCCATGCCTCTCTCTTGGCTTCTGGTGGTTGCACATAATCCTCAGAATTCCTTGGTTTCTAGCTGCTTCATTCGGATCACTGCCTCCATTTTCACATGGCCTTCTTATCTGGGTCTTTTCTGTGTCTCTGTGTCTGAATCTTTCTCCTTTCTCTTTTAAAGATACCAGTCATTAAATTTAAGCCTCACTCTAATATAGCATAATCTCATTCTAATTATGTCTGCAAAGACCCTCTTTTCATATAAGACTACATTCTACGGTTCCCAGTGGACATGAATTTGAGGAGAACCCTAGACCCACCATACCTGGTCTTGGCTTAAACCACTATTATCCTCACTGTTTATGGTCAGCAATGACTGTGCCAATGGACCAGGCACCATATAACCAGGACATTGCCCAATTTCTTCTTTGGCTCACCAAAGAGTGATAAATTAATGCATCAGCTCTAATTTATTCTCTTCCCTCTCAGACATGTTTCTGACCTTTGTCTATAGGCCATTGAAGGGATTATACCCTGCCTCAACCACCACAGCACATGCAAGTCTGCCATGCAGTTCCTGGTGGACCTGTAATGAATAAATGAATTAAATATATAAATGAGTGGAAGCCTATTCTAATCTGATGCTAGCTAAAATGATGAAATAGGTAAAATTGAATAAATGGAGCCCAAGGCCCCATTCTACCCCGTTTCCAGAGCCTTTAACCACATTCAGACAACATTCCATTACTGTATCTCTTCTGATATCCTGTCTTCTCTTTCCAAAATGTTCCTCAGGTTACACAAAGGGGAACTACAGCCATTTGATACATTTCTTCATACTAAATTATTTATAGCTATCAATGGAATTTCTATCTTAACAGAGGCTTTGAAACAAGAGCTGAAGCAGGCAAGTACTCTAGGTATTTTCACCAGTATAGGGACTTATGGACAATGACCTGGGCCAGGAGTAGCCCCTTGCATCCTACCCTGGCCCAGCCACTATGCCTGCCCCATGCATAGTTAGTTAAGGGCCCTCCCTCTGATATTGAGCATGGCCCATGTGCTCCTGTCTGCCTGCCTGCTTGCCTATTTGTCCAAATGCTCCATTCCTAGTTCTCTCTCCTTTAGATTACCTTATGCCAACTTTTCATCTTTTCTTCCATTCCTCCATTCCTTCTCTAGGCCTTGGATAATATTCTTTTTGTATTTTTTTTAAAGGCTTACTGTTTTGTTTTGTTTTGTTTTGTTTTTCCCCTTAAGAAAGGTTTTTTTGTCCCTTAGGGGAAAATTTTATAATTCTAATCATCAGGGACAAAGTTAACACATTCAGAATATCTGACCTTTAAAATTACTTTTGAGACAGAGTTACTGTTTTATTTGCTCCCCAGAGAAAATGTGTGTAGTTCCCAGTTTTTATTCACAGTCCTTTCAGTCAATTCAATTTCTGGAATTAATTTTTTAGTAGCCACTGGGGGAAAGGTCAGTTAACTAGACCAGGAAGAGCCCTCTATGAAATGCATTTTATGACATTTAGTCCTACAGGACCTTCCTGGTTCTGTTTTCTGGTCCTGATCCCCAGGGCTTTGTCCTACCCAGATAGGCAAGCAATAGGGTGAGCCTCCAAGTGGAAAAGGGAAGCCTAGGACTCTCATGCTAGATTCAACAAACAGCTGTCCAGCCAAAAAAGCACATATGCTCTTGGCACTGGTAAAACAATGGAGTCATTTCTTCTGAACCACACTTGGATCCCTTGATAGTCCAGGCCTGATACAGCTGTACCACTGACACTCCAGGCTTTGCACAGGTCTTCTATGTGCAGAGAGAGTAAAGGTCAGTGGCTGCACCGATTCCACAATGGTGTCCATTAGTCAGCCTCTGCCAGGTGACAAGGCTTTATCATCACCAGATATGTGGTTGGTCTACTCCTCTAAGTAGATTTATACACAACCAGGTTCCAGGTCATGCCATTATTAGTTGGCTAAGTCTTTAGTGATGCTACCTGGATCTGGTTTTAAAACAGGGAAGCAGGATGTCGCTTTCATTCTCTGTTTTAAGGACAGCCAAGTAATTGTTGCCCATGCATACTGCCTGATATTCAATCTCTAATTCCATTGTCAAAAACCTTAGACCCTCATATGCCCATCACAGAGGACTTGTTTATTTCATACAGAGGTACCAGTAGGTATAATGACCACAGAATATATCCTCCATCCAAAGGCCCCAGTTAATTGAAACAGAAAGAGGGAAAGGAGCATGGTACCAGGGTTTCAGGCCACCTTATCTCCGGTGCTACATCCCCTTGAATTAGGATCAGGACTTCTGGCTTGGAAACCCTAAACAGCCAATAACATGAAGGCAGTCAGCATTGCAGAACATTAACAAGAAAATTGTTTGCCACTGGTAACAGTCATAATCAGGGCTATGAGAAGACTTAAAATGGAGTCAGAGCTGGAAACAGTAAGGGGAGACTTAGAGTTTAATCTGAGCTTGAGGAAGTAGACACAACAGGATGTAATATTAAAGAAGAAAATAAGGCAAGCAAGAGGTACTCAATGTTTCAGAATGAATACTGAAGCAAAAGCATAGTCCTTTGTGGGAAGGATATTTGGGAAGTCAGAAAAGCAGATAAGTTTATGAAATGCCTCCATGTGGAGAGGAAGAACAGCATAGTTATTGACAGTGTGAAGAGTGTGTGCTCTGAACTACCTGACATTGAACACCCTCTACACTTTCTAGGCATGTGACATAAGGAGTTTATGCCTTGATTTCCTTATCTGCATAATGGGGATAATGATAGTCATCTTTTCAAAAAGAGTTATTGTGATGATTACATCACAAAAAGAGAAGGCATAAAAAGACCTAATTGGACCTAAAGCTCCAAATTGACAGAAGACTGACACTGTCCAAGGATGAGCAAAGGCCTGGTTGGGCTGTGCTCTACTCATCCATAACTTCCTCCTCTCTGGAAACAGCATCTCCTACAACTGGCTGACTAGGAGCATAAGCTTTGGATTTACACTGGCCAATTTGTAATTGTAATCATATAATGTATATATTATATATTATATATTATATAACATATGTATAATTCATACATATGTGTGTATATTACATGTGGATAAATATATGCAATGTACTTAGAATTATTAGAGGAAATTGAAAGTCATTAAGGATTCTAAGAAGCAAAGTAGGAGAAAGAAAATAGTCAAGTAAGATAATCAGTGTTCTGAGTTTGGGATGGGTAGAGAACAGAGAGTATGGAAAGAAAGAGAATGGCCAGGAGGTAGTTTGAACTAGACTAGGCCATGTGCAGGCAGCAATAGTTATGGCCTAGACATGTTCTTTCCATAGGAGTGGAATGATAAAACTAAGTTTGATATTTGCAAGGGTGAAGAAATTGCAAGGCCTTAGGGAAAAGTTGGTGTCAAATCCATTGAATCACTAAGTTGAAAGTCTCCCTTAGAGATAGTCAATTTAACCTTCCTCTTAGGAAACCTTAGCCTTCCCCAATATTGAATTAAGACAACTGTAAAATTAAGAACTTGGGTAGGAGATCATGGGCTATTGAAAGTAATTATAAATTTTGAAGTAAAAGAAATAATTGTGTGAGATGCTTAACTCTAGATGCCACCTATTTCTGGATGGCTTAGGAAAGTTGCCAACCTGATCCAGGAGCTGATACTTTCGAGATCTTTTCAAGGAGTAAGATGATTTCATTTTCTCTAACAAATATAAGTTTATATAGTTTAAAAGGAGAGAAGGAAGGCTGGTGAGGAGAAGGTATGACCTAACTGGAGCAAGAGCTATAGATGTTACCAATGTAAAACTTCCCCATTGTTAACTAGCACTCCATCTTTCTCACACTTCTCTCCCACTCCATTCATCATGAAGATATTGCAGTTTCCTGACTGAATCATGTCCTTAAACTGAATAAACTCTCTGCCTGGCATTTCTTCCCTTCCTTCTCCTTCTATCTTTGTCTAAAAAACTCTTCTTTATATTTCATGTCTAGTTAAAGAATCACCCCTTCTAGGATGCCCTCCATGATATATAGATTATTGTCCACTTTTTCTCACCCCAGATCCATTTTCTGACCTCTACCATGCCTGTGCCTGGGTAGCTGACCCCTAGAGAGCACATTACATAGACTCTTTTGACAGTAGAGTTTAATTTGCATTTTGCTAATGGGAGATAACAACAGGAGATTAGAAAGAGGAAGTAAAAGGAGTTTTGAGTATTTTTTCCCTGCTCTTGATCAAACACCTGCTTTAGCACCTATTATCTGTTATCTGCAGCCTTGGAGGGATGCACTGCTACTTGGCAGGACTTCCTCCATAGTTCTAGCTCCCATGGCCTCATGTGTCCTTTCTTGATCTTTTCAGCCTAGGGTGACAAGAGTTTTCCATGATTGCTGACCTCTGGGTGCTTCAACATCTCAAAGTCAGGAAATACCCTGCCACAACTCTCTAAAAAGTCCCTTCCAGAAAGTTCACTCAGTTGAACATATGGCATGAAGCTGATATGCTGCCAAAACCCTGACCTCATGGTCTTCTACTTGAGCATCTTTGATGTGTGCTTATCTTTTCCTTCCTGCAGTACCCTCTTAAATGCATCATGACTACTTCACTTGTTCATCTCCCTTCTTGGATTGTTAGCTCTTTAAAAACACTTTTCTGATTATTATGACTGGTACATAGTATTCAATGAATATGTAGATCCATTCATTTTTGACTTAAAATTTCTGAATTAATGCTGTAATGCCTTGATCAAAAACACCTAAAGGTGGTGGGGGGATTCTTGATTTAAAAACTCAATAAATAATAATATGAACATAAAATTGTATAACTTTTATGTTTTACAAAGTGCTTTATATCCATTGACTTAATTGTCATAACAGCTTTATGAAAAAATACACTTAGCTAAATGACAGAACCAGTTGCTGCTAAGTCTATAAGTTAGTGGAACCCAATGGTCAAGGACTGGGCCCAAGAATCAATTAGCCTGAATTCAACCAATGGTTCTGATTCTTTCCAGTTCTGTAACCTCAGACACTACCTAAACTCTCTGTCCTTTGGTCCCTATCTCCATACAGAGGAGAATAATAGCTAAATTGATAGGGCTAGTATAGGATCAGATACACAGGAAAACCCCAATACATATCACTTCCTTATTCTTGATAAAACATTATTCTCATGAAGGTGTTCAAGAAACTACTTCTCAGATTTGCATCATGAACAGCTTCTTCTAAAGTAAATGCCTGTCTTTACATCCCAGGAAGAAAAGTGGAGAAAATTCCCTGAGGAGGTTTGAATTAAAAGTTTTCTAAACTCATACAAGGTACCCCCCCACCCTACACTTCATGTTTTCCTCACATAGATCTCAATACTACTTGAAAATTCTCTTAACAAACATTTATTAAGCACCTTCTTGCTAGCTGGCCCCATGGGATGTATTACAATCTCTTTCATCACAACAGATGAGAAGGTAGACTGAGATTGGGAGGCACTGTCCTGAGTCTAAATCCTAGCTCTGTCCACTTGGTGAGTGAGTGTGAATAAGCCAGGTAAATCTTCTAGGTCATAACTTTTGTCACCCGAAAAAATAAAAATTGGGGTGTGGTGAAGAGTGCTTAGATACCAGTGCTACATAGTTGCAATTCATAAGTGTCAGAAGAGGGTCAGGGCCATACAGAGGGCCCTCTTCCCTGTTCTGTCTGTGCCCAGCAACACTTGTGTTCCAGAGCATTCTTATGGTGATTACGTTTCAACTTCCTTATCACCACAACCCTCAAAAGAAGGAGAGAAATAAATGAATTCAACTTAGTCCTCAGATTGCAGCTGCAGTTACTCTTTCCCATCTCAAACACTTGTCCTAAAGCCAGACCAAGCTAGGAAAGAAAGTCTGCCCAGTATGAAGTTTCTGAGCCTAAGCAAGTTGGGGAGAATGGTCACATGTGGGATGACACTGTGGAGGTGTAAGAACCCAAGCAGAATGGGGTGGAGGTCTATGTGGGGTGGCTGGGATGAAGAATCATCCTAAACAGGTAAGGAGGGTGTTCCAGCATGGGACAGGTCAGTGTATGGGGTCAGAACTCAGGCAGAGAGAGGAAGGGGTCCACATTAGGGATGGCTAGTGTAAGATGTTGGACTCCAAGTAGTTAAGGAGGGTGTCCATGTTTAGATAACCCAGTGTAAAGTGTTGCACCTGAGTAGGCTGAAGGGTCATGACCCAGCACAAAATACTGGAGCTGACACTGGGTAAGATGGTCACTCACAGTGAGAAAGGAGATGACAGCAATTGAGAGGCTAAGAGAAAAATTACCAGGTGTACTCACAACTGCAAAGAAAAGATCTTTCCCCTCCCCCGCCGTTCCCAAAACCAGCCTGGGCGCGCCCGGTTGTAGTCTGACATAAAGGCGGGAACCAATCAAGTTCTGCTGAGCATTCAAATTTAAATGTCAACCTATAACAGCTCTGTAACCTCAAAAAAAATCCCTAACTTGTTTGTGCCTGTCTATAAAAGAAGCTGTAAGATCCTTGCTCGGGGCCTCCTGCGTCACCGGCAACGAGTGCACGGAGGACCGGGTTTGAACCTGCAATAAACGACCCTTGCCGCTTGGCTTTGACTCTGGACTCTGGTGGTTTGTTTTTGGGGGGTCTCTCGAATCAGGGCATATCATTTGGGGGCTCGTCTGGGATACCCCCAAAACCCACCAGACCCCAAGTCAACAGGTCGTCCCTGAGACTGATCGGTAAGTGAGCCGGCTCTGTCCGTTTCTGTTTGTCTGTTCGTTTCTGGCTCTCCCGCGTGGGATCTGTATCAGTGACTGACAGGGCCCTGGCGGACGCACTATAGGGCAGTCAGTCAGGTCCAGTAGGAGACGTCCACTGGCACCCGTCTGGGGCACCTTTTTGGGCCCATCGGAATTTTTCTGGCCGGGTGGGAGACACCTGAAACGCGCTAGCGATCTGAGTGTTGTGTTAAGTGTTGTGTTAAGTGTTGTGTTCTCTATTCTATAACCTTTAAGTGTTAAACTCCTTCTCTTTCACAGGTGACCTGGCCTGGCCCAGCCAGAAATCCTCACAACTTTACTGTTTCTCCTTTTAATCCTTTCCTCCACCTCCAGGATACAGATGGGCCAATCTCAAAGCACTGCTCTTTCTCTCCTCGTTGCTAACTTCAGGGATGTTAGAACCAGAGGACAGAATTTGAGTTTAGACATCCGGCGGGGAAAATTAATAACCCTCTGCCGCTCCGAATGGCCAACCTTCAGCGTTGGATGGCCAACCGAAGGAACTTTCTGCCTCCCTATAATTGCTAAGGTGAAATCAAAGATTTTTCTACCAGGTTGCGAGGGACACCTGGATCAGATTCCTTACATTCTTGTATGGCGGAATTTAGTGGAAAATCCACCCCCTTGGTTAGCCCCCTTCCTATCCTCTGGAACGTGTAAGGTCCTTGCCATGCGGCCTGCAGGTCCCCCAAAATCAAGGACGCCAGCCGCGCCCTTGTATCCCATATTGCCCGATAGTCAGGACCTACTATCCCTAGACCCTCCACCCTATCATCCCCCTCCCCTCGCACCCCAGGCCCTGCCCGCGGCAGCCGCCCCACCAGTCGCCCCGCTAGTTGCCCCCCCTAGGGGAACCGGGAGGACGGGAAGCGGTAGCTGCACCGGAACCAGGAGGACGGGAGGCAGCAGCCGCGCCGAGCCCCATTGAAAATGTAACCAACCACGAGGGGCCAGCCGGTCGAACCCGCGGGTGCACCAAGCGTGAGCCAAACTCTTGCCTCCCCGACTCCACTGTGGCCCTACCCCTGCGGGAAATAGGACCCCCCCGATGAAACAGGCAACCCCCGACTCCAGTATTGGCCCTTTTCCACCAGTGACCTTTACAACTGGAAAACGCAGAATGCTCGATTCTCTGATAACCCTAAAGATCTAATAGCTCTTTTAGACAGTGTCATGTTCACCCACCAGCCCACCTGGGACGACTGTCAGCAGCTCCTCCGCATCCTGTTCACTACAGAGGAGCGAGAGAGGATCCAATTAGAAGCAAGAAAGCTGGTTCCCGGAGACGACGGTCGGCCGACATCTAACCCTGACCTCATTAATGCGGCTTTCCCCCTAACCAGGCCTCCACAGGACGAATGGGACTACAACACGGCAGAAGGTAGGGGAAGGCTACTCATTTATCACCAGACTCTAATGGCGGGTCTCCGGGCTGCAGCTTGCAAGCCCACCAATTTGGCTAAGGTATATTTGGTCATACAGGGAAAGGCAGAGAGTCCAGCTGCTTACTTAGAGAGATTAATGGAAGCCTTTAGGCAGTTTACCCCCATGGATCCAGAAGTCCCTGAGAACCAGGCTGCAGTCGTTATGTCCTTTGTAAATCAAGCAGCCCCTGACATTAGAAGGAAACTCCAAAGGCTAGAGGATTTAGAAGGTAAACAGATCCAGGATCTACTCTGTATAGCACAACGGGTCTACAACAACAGGGATGCCCCAGAAGAGAGACAGATCAAAGCCACAGAGAAAATGACTAAAGTCCTGGCCGCTATAGTCCAGAAAGAACAGCCACCCCCAGAAGGCATTCAAATAATGCCCTCCCAGGCGGCACTTAGATAAAGATCAATGCATCTATTGTAAAGAGAAAGGCCATTGGATACGAGAATGCCCCAAGAAGAAACAACCCCGCCCCAGCCAAGGGCAATGGCAGCCTAATATAGCCCTCATACTGTTTACCCAAGATACAGAATAGGGAGGACGGGGTTCGGATCCCCTCCCCGAACCCAGGGTAACGTTGCAAGTGGAGGGTACCCCGGTCCAGTTGCTAGTTGATACCGGGGCACATCACTCAGTTCTGGTCAAGCCCCATGGAAAAGTATCTGAAAAATCATCCTGGGTACAAGGGGCCACCAGAATAAAGAAGTACCCCTGGACAACTCAGAGGACTGTGGACTTAGGAACTGGGAAGGTAACCCACTCCTTCCTGGTCATTCCCGACAGCCCCTGCCCCCTGTTGGGGAGGGATTTGCTTACCAAAATGGGAGCCCAAATTCATTTCCAACCAGGGGGATCGCCAGCGGGAAGCGGGGGCGGGGCCACGGCTCACGCAGCGGCAGACAACGCCGCGGCGTCCCGCGGGCCACCGCCGGGACACGCACCTCCGGGGCACAGCCCCGCGCGCAACTCAGCCTCCACGCGAGCAGCCCCGACAGGGCAAAGGGGGCCGAGAGGACTTGCAGGACCAACCATTATTGGATGCGGACACCATCTGGTTTACCGATGGAAGCAGCTTCGTTCACCAAGGACAAAGGTATGCGGGGGCAGCCGTGACTTCAGAGACCAAGGTGGTGTGGGCAGAAGTTTTACCTCCCGGAACCTCGGCCCAGAAGGCTGAGCTAATAGCCTTAACCCAGGCCCTATAAAGTTAGGAAGAGACTGCAAGCTAACCATGTACACTGATAGCCGATATGCCTTCGCCACCGCTCATGTACATGGGCAATATACAGAGAACGGGAGCTCCTCACAGCTGAAGGGAAAGACATCAGAAATAAAGAAGAGATTCTAGCCCTGCTAGCAGCCTTATGGGAACCCAAAAAGCTAGCAATTGTACATTGCCCAGGACACCAGAAGACAACCGACCCAATTTCCCGGGGCAACAATTTGGCCGATCAGACTGCAAAAAAACATAGCTCGGCCCCCAGTGCAATTGCTGACCCTACAGCTGCCAGACCCCAGACCCTGGGAATTGCCCCCCAGCCCTGAGTATTCAGAAAGCGACATTCAATGGATGAGTAAACTTCTTATGACCCGAATCAAAGATGGCTGGTGGAGAGACTCTAAAAGCAGCATTATACTCCCAGATAAACTAGGATGGCAAGTTCTAGAGCGGATCCATCGCAGCACCCACTTAGGTTCCCGGCGAATGTTGGACTTACTGAGACAGACTGGACTAAAAATCAGAAATGTCTCTGATAAGGTCGATCAAGTAGTCACTAAATGTACAGTGTGCCAACTCAACAATGCGAGTAGCAATCCTCAGACAACAGGGGTAAGACAAAGAGGGAGCAGACCAGGGACCTATTGGGAAGTAGATTTCACTGAGGTAAAACCAGGAAAATATGGATATAAGTATTTGCTAGTTTTTGTAGATACCTTTTCAGGATGGACTGAAGACTTTCCAAACAAGAATGAAACGGTGCAGATTGTAGCCAAAAAGATCCTAGAAGAAATCCTGCCCAGGTATGGTTTTCCAGTAATGATAGGGTCAGACAATGGACCTGCATTCGTCTCTAAGGTAAGTCAGGGACTGGCTTCCATACTTGGGGCTGATTGGAAATTACATTGTGCATACCGACCCCAAAGCTCAGGACAGGTAGAGAGAATGAACAGAACCTTAAAGGAGACCCTAACCAAATTGACCATGGAGACTGGCGCTAATTGGGTGGTCCTTCTTCCCTACACTCTGTTCAGGGTGCGTAATTCGCCATACAAACTGGGACTCACACCCTATGAAATAATACATGGTAGACCACCCCCCATCATCCCTAACCTAAAAGATAACCTTATCAAAGCTGAGAACGCTAATAGTCTTGAATTCTTGTTCTCCCTACAAGCCTTGCAGAGGGTCCATGAAGATGTATGGCCCAAATTAAAAGAACTCCATGAGACTGGACCCCCACCTATTCCACATCAATTCCGGCCAGGGGATTGGGTCCTCGTCAAACTTCATTGACAGGGAACTCTGGAGCCCAGGTGGAAAGGACCCTTCCAGGTCATCCTGACAACGCTTACTGCCATCGAAGTAGACGGAATCGCCACCTGGATCCATTTTGCCCACACCAAACCAGTGGACCCATTCTCAGACCACATCGGACCTTCAAAGACAACCTGGACTGTTGATCGAACTAAGGACAATCCTTTGAAATTGACCCTATGCCGCCAACGGACTGAGCTGTAACTATGGTACTTACCCTTCTCTTGATTGTTCTGCAAATTCTGTCTGTAAATTCAAACTCCCCTGACCCCTATAATTTGACATGGGAAATTACTAATTTGGAGACTCATGAAATCTACAACAAAACCCTAGGAACTGCCCCATTAAATACCTGGTGGCCAGATTTATATTTTAATTTAGAAAAAATTAGTCCATTAAAAGAAATAGAAGGAGGTAAATGGAGGCAACTGCAAAGGAGTGTATCAATAAGTAGAAATGGATTTCATGCATGTCCAGGATTTAGGACGGGGCAATGAGGCACACATGTGGGGGGGGTTGAAAACCTCTATTGCGCAGCCTGGAGTTGTGTCACCTCCAATGATGGGGAATGGAAGTGGGAAGTAAAACCCCAATTTATTGAAATGTCCTATGTCCAACCATGTACCCGCACCAGGTATGATGAAAACTGTAACCTTATTCGTGTGAGATTTATAGAGGAGGGAAAAAAGGACAGGCGGTGGGTCTTAGGACTCACTTGGGGACTCTACTTATATCAATATCCCCTCTTTGGGACTGCCATTCAAATAAAATTAAAAGTCTCCCCTCGTGTACAACCGGTAGGGCCAAATCAGGTATTAAAACCTGTATATCAGAAAAAAAAGAGACGAGTCTATCCCAGAAGGTATAGACTCCCTATGGAAATTGCTAACAGCAGCGTATGAGGCCTTAAACCGATCGGACCCTGAGGCAACAAGGGCCTGCTGGCTATGTTATGATATAAAACCCCCCCTTCTACGAAGCCGTAGGACTAACTGACCCTTTTTCACAGTCAGATGAAGATTCGCCAGCAGCTTGCAAGTGGAATCGAAAGGGCCCCAGCCTCACACTGCAAGCGGTCACTGGCAATGGGACTTGTATAGGAAAGGTCCCCTCTAGCCATATCCAGCTCTGTGCCCAGACTAGTCGCCCTATAGGTGAATCTAAATGGATGATTCCAGCTCCTGACAGCTGGTGGATTTGTTCTAAGACAGGGCTCACCCCATGTGTTAGCAGGGATGTTTTTAATTTGTCACCCGAATATTGTATCATGATATTAACATTTCCAAGGGTTATTTACCACCGAGAAAATGTTATATATGATCTGTGGGCAGAAGGGACGGAAGCAAGAGAGTCAATAAGAACAAAACGGGAACCCTTTACGGCCATAACCTTGGCCACCTTATTTGGCCTCGGTGCCATAGGGGCAAGAACAGGGATCTCATCACTAGCCATTCAGCACCAAGGGTTCAATAGCCTAAGGACAGCCATTGATGAGGATATAGCCAGACTTGAGGACTCAATCTCGCACCTCGAAAAATCTCTGACCTCCTTTTTTGAAGTGGTCCTACAGAACCGAAGGGGGCTAGATCTAGTCTTCCTCCAACAGGGAGGTTTATGTGCAGCCTTAAGAGAAGAATGTTGTTTTTATGCTGACCACACCGGAGTAGTCTGAGAGTCCATGGCTAAAGTTAGAGAAGGCCTGGCCAAACGGAAGCGTGAACGAGAACAACAACAAGGCTGGTTTGAGTCTTGGTTCAATCAGTCCCCATGGCTAGCCACCCTGCTTTCTGCTCTAGCGGGGCCCCTTATACTCCTCCTTCTCCTCCTCACCCTCGGGCCTTATATTATTAATAAACTAGTTGCCTTTATCAAAGACCGAGTTAACACGATCCAACTGATGGTCCTTAGGACCCAATACCAACCCGTCATTACCGAAACATTTGAGTCAGACACATAAGGTCCAAGATTGGCTCTTAAGGCACCAAAGAGAGGGGGGAATGAGAGGCTAAGAGAAAAATTACCAGGTGTACTCACAACTGCAAAAAAAAGATCTTTCCCCTCCCCCGCCGTTCCCAAAACCAGCCTGGGCGCGCCCGGTTGTAGGCTGACATAAAGGCGGGAACCAATCAAGTTCTGCTGAATGGTTTGAAATAAAGGCGGGAACCAATCAAGTTCTGCTGAGCGTTCAAATTTAAATGTCAACCTATAACAGCTCTGTAACCTCAAAAAAATCCCTAACTTGTTTGTGCCTGTCTATAAAAGAAGCTGTAAGATCCTTGCTCGGGGCCTCCTGCGTCACCGGCAATGAGTGCACGGAGGACCGGGTTCGAACCTGCAATAAATGACCCTTGCTGCTTGACTTTGACTCTGGACTCTGGTGGTTTGTTTTTGGGGGGTCTCTCGAATTGGGGCATATCACAATGATGAGAGATTGGTCACATACCACATACAGGAGAATAAACAAATACATGATATATTATGGATAATAGAATCCAGTTTCCTTGCTGGAGAAAGATGAGAGTTATCATAAGGGAAAAAAATTAGAATGAACCCTGTGATGTTGGTTTGGAATTAGAAATATCAATGTGGGCATGTTAGTTTTTGGATACTGAAGTACGTGTGTGTCTGTGTGCATGTGTGTGTGTGTGTGTGTGTGTATGTGTATTCCTAGCCTGGCTCACTAAAAAGTCCTGGAAGCAGTGACACCCCTCATAGCAGTGTATACCCCTAATGCCCATTTCTTGACTTCCAAATACCATTTTTCACTAAAAAATTACTTTGGCTCAGGTCATGATCTCACAGTTTGTGGGTTCGAGCCCTGTGTTGGGCTCTGTGCTGACAGTTTGGAGCCTGGACCTTCTTTAGATTCTGTGACTCCCTCTCTCTCTTCCCCTCCCCCACTCACACTCTGTCTCTTTCTCTCAAAAATGAGTAAACATTAAATTTTTTTTTTTTTAAAAAAAGGATGGTGATGACATGTCACATGCACACACAAAACAGCTTGAAATAGCTCTCATTGGCCCAAATTGGGACAATTTGGTCATCAGAATGAATAATGAAATAAATGGATTATAACCCACTGAATGAAATAGAAGATAGATAGATAAATAAATAAATGAAATATATGAATAAATGGAATGACACTCCTGAATCTAATCTTGAGGAAACATTAGACAAACCCAAACTGAAGGACATTCTACAGGATAACTGGATTATAAACTTAAAAAGAGTCAAGGTCATGAAAGTTAAGGAAAGATGAAGAACTATTCTAGATTAAAAGAGACTAAAGAGACGTGTAAATGCAACACATGATTCTGGACTGGATTCTCTTGATGGAAAGGCTATAATTCAGCAGCTGCAGAAACTTGATGCAGTCTGAGGATTAAATGGTAATCATGCTCCACTTACAAGATGAATGAGTTCTGGGGACTTACTGAACAGCATGGTGACTATAGTTAACAATGCTGTATTGTATGCTTGACAGTTACTAAGAGACTAGGTCTTAAAAGTTCTCACCACCACCACCACCAACAAATGATAACTGTGTGAGGTGATTGAAGTGTTAACTGACATTGTGTTAATCATTCACAACATATATGTGTATCAAATCATCACACTCTACACCTTAAAGTTACACAAATTTCTATGTCAATAAAATCTCAATAAATCTGAAAGAAATGGCTACCATGTACTGATGTCAATTTCCTGATTTTGAGGGTTATTTAGAATAATGTCCTTCATAAGGATTTGGGGTAATGGGGCATGAAGTCAGCAACTTACTCTTAAATTTCTCTGTTAAAACATGTTATTTTACTTGTGTTTACAAATATTTTATATGTTTGAGATTGTTTCAACATTAAAAAAATATATTAAAAAAATTCTATAGCTAGAACTCTAAATTCTGTCCATGGGAAAGGGTGGTGGGCCCTGCCTCTCACAATTACATTATATCTTAAAGGGTTTGTTTTCACCTTTTATCCCATTGTGCTAGTATTAGCTGGTGATGTATGTTTAATTTTACACCCTGTGCTTGAGAATGTTTTAAATCAGATAAGAAGGCGAAGAAGCCAAAGTAGGAATGAAATAATATACTCCGGTGATTTTTATAGATTCCCATATTTTATAGATTGCCCTGAAAATGCAAACACTTATTATGTTGACCTCCCCAACTTTGCCCATAACTGAAGGTATCATGGCTACTTAAAAATCTGGCTCAGTAATTGTTACCATAAACCATGCACTGCAGCCCTTGCTAGACACACATGGCTCTGGCTACTGACACAGCACAAACGAACCCTCACAAGGTCCCATCAGCAGAGCAGCCTCCAGATGGATGCCTCCTGGTAGGGAATTTTGAAATCTGAATCTAATTTTTATTTCATCTTGAAAGCAACTGTCATGCTATTGTCTCTGAACCCAAAACCATTCATGCAAAGGGAGGTTTCCAGCAAATCTGTGGCACAAGCAGAGTAAAGACTGGTTTAGATTCAGAGGAAAACCTGCAAACATCACAATTTTCCCTCAAATGTGTTTAATTTAATCTGTGGTTCCAGGGCCCAGAATTTAGGGGAAAACACATTTCCTGCTTCTGCCAGCTCAGTACTGCATCTGAGCAGGGCCAGTAATGGGGAGATTTTTATGTATTTATATATGTATTTATTTATTTAGCCCTCTTAACATCAGAAGAGAATCATTTCAGTATTCAAAGGGTAATCCAGAAATGAGAGAAATGGAACATTTAAATGAAACAACTTTAACACAGAACTTATCACTAAATCACTTCCTGTGATTTACTTCAGTTTGAATCAAACAACAAACAAACAAAAACTTACCTAGAGTCCCTACTTTGAACAATACACCGGCTCTGCCATTTACTAATTACATTGAACAGTTATTTCAATATTCCTGAGTTTAAATTTCTTAAACTATAAAAGGAGAATTTCATTAATACCACTTGCTGTTTAGAGTGGTTAAAAACATTTTATAATATTAAATATATAAAACACTTAGCAGAGCAATTGACTCATAATAGGCATCAGCAGATATCAGTTATTATTACAATTGTTATTGTACCATTTTATTAGTCAGGATAGAACAGGCTATGCTGTACTGACAAATAAGCCCCCAATTCTTAATTTTAACATAATAAAGGCTTATTGGTGTGAATCAGGCAACCCTCCTCTATCATGTAGTTATGCTATCTGGGACACATAGCCTCCAAAGTCACTGTGGCAGAAATGGAGATAATGAAGGGGTTCTGAGTGCTGACCTCAAAGTGGCATGCATCACTTCTGCCCATATCCCATTGACAAAAACTCAATTGTGTGGGCTTACTCTAACCACATAGCATATAGTCTCCCTTTGTTCCAGGAAGATAAATGTGTGTCAGCACATAATATTTCTTCCACAACAGGCAGTAAGCAAGGGTCTGTAAGCAAATAAGATCAATACTGATTTAAGGATCTTGAGCAGCATAGGAGAGACTTATGTTTAAAAAGAACCATAGAAGAAGAGGCTGGCCAACATGGAGGAGAAATAGGGGGATCCATATGTCCTGCATCTTTCAAACCAGGAAGTGTAGAAGCCAAAGGACTTTGAACACCAGAGACTTGGAGGAAAAGAGACTGAATCTATAGGAAGAAAATGGGAAAGCTGGGAAAAAGATAGGTGGGTAACTGTGAACTGGAGGAGATAAAAAAGGCCGCGTGGGCATGGAGGGGAGGGACCCCCTCCTGAGGAGAGACAAAGGGAAGAGAAAGAGTGGCTAGGGAAGTGCAGGACCATAGCTGGACAGGAGAAAGACCTCGGACTGAGACTGAGAGGGATCCAATCTCTAACTGCGGGGCTTCTTCTGACTGGGGCCGGCTCCCTGTTCGCGCACCTGGGGAGGAGGGGAGCCAGGCCCAGGTGCGGTTGTAGGTCAGAGGTTCAGTCAGCAGCTGGAGAAAGTGGTTCCCTCCCTGGAGGGCTGCATGATAGCACAGAATCTGCCTGCGTCCACCCCCCCACCCCCGGGTGCAGTGACTCAGCCAAGGGTGCAGTTTGCAGGAGGACAAGGTGGCCATTTCCCTGGAGTGCTGTGGGAAGAGATAAAGCCTGCTTGCGTTTGACACCCTGAGGGCTCCTTGGCAAGGGCAGCGTCTCTCAGTCTACAATAGGAGAAGTTGGTCTTCCCTGTAGTGCAGCCAGTGGCACAGACAAAGCCAGCCAGGAACGCATATCTCTGCATGGAGAGGTGCTTCCCCAGTGCCAGAGCACATGGAGCAGGACTTTGAATCCTAAGCGCAGGGTCAGGGGAACTGGTGGAATGAGAAGGTCTGCCCCAGTCTGCACCCACAGCTCAGTAAGGATGACTCAAATGGAGTCCACTGGTCTGGCTCCGTGGAAAAGAGACTGGGAGATCACCATTCCCCCAGCTCCACCACCACCACCACAACCAAGGAGTGGGGGGGCCTCAGGGATCATTCCAGGGGCCCATAGTGGAGGTGGGTCCAGAAAACGCCAAACCATGCCTCCTTGTACTGGGTAACTGTATATCCACCAGATGGCACAAACCCTGAGGACAGCTACTACCTACAAGTGATGCAGCATTGCCTGGATTAACTCCAGGTTAATTCTGGATATATAGATATATTCCCCCTGCCCTGCCCTTTCTCCTCCTTATCTCTTCCCTCTCCTAGGCTGGTAATTCTGTTATTGGTCTGTCTAAACAGGCATATTTAATCTATTGTCTTGATACATGTTCTACACTTCCTTCTTTACACTCTTTTCTTTCTCTCTGGAATAATCAAGCCATATAGTTTCTCTGTCTAGGTAATTTTATCTTTGTTTTGTCTTTCCCACTTCCTTCTTTATTTTTCTTTCTCTCTCTCTGGATTAAGCCTTTTAGTTTCTCTGCCTAATCAACGTTTATTCCCACCCCACCTCCCCACTCCTGTCATTTCTTTCTTTGTATATGCTCTTCCTTCAGCACCACCTCCACCCTCTTCTTTACTTGTAGTCAGTGTTTTTGGGTTTTTTTGTTTTTAGTTCTTTAAGTTTTTGTTTGTTTGTTTTTGTTATTTGCTTCTGTGTTTGCATGTTTTTGCCTCCTATTTGTCTATCTGTTTCACTTCACAGGGCTACTCCAAGGAACAAATCAAAGCACACCTGGTGGAGGGTACAAAATACTACTACAGGTACGGTAATAAAATAACCAAAGTCACAAAAACAGAGAGCAAGTAACAATCCCAAAAAAAAAACACCTCCTGAAAGGCCAGGCCCTGGACAGCGTATGAGCCTCCTTTAATATAGCAGTGCTCACAGTTACATAGCACACAAGCTTTTAAAATGCATAAATGACAGAAAACTAGCCAAAATGATGAAACAGAAGAATTTTCCTCAAAAGAAACTTCAGGAAGTAGCGACAGCTAACAAATTGATCAAAACCAATTTAAGTAATATAATGGAACAAGAATTTAGAATAATAGTCATAAAATTAATCTCTGGGCTTAAAGAAAGCATAGAGGACAGCAGAGAATCTATTGCTACGGAGATCAAGGGAATAAAAAATAGTCATGAGGAATTAAAAAATGCTACAAATGAGGTGCAAAGTAAAATGCAGGCAGCCATAGCATGGATTAAAGAGGTAGAGGAGAGAATATGTGAATTAGAAGATAAAATTATGGAAAAAGAAGCTGAGAAAAAGAGAGATAAAAAAATCCAGGAGTGTGAGGGGAGAATTAGAGAACTAAGTAATGCAATCAAACAGAACAATATCCATATAATAGGAATTACAGAAGAGGAAGAGAGAGACAAAGGGGCTGAAGGTGAACTTGAACAAATCATAGCTGAGAACTTCCCTGATCTGGTGAAGGAAAAAGACATTGAAATCCAAGAGGCACAGAGAACTCCCTTCAGAAGTAACTTGAATCGATCTTCTGCATGACATATCATAATGAAACTGGCAAAACACAAGGACAAAGAGAACATTCTGAAAGCAGCTAGGGATGAACATGCTCTAAATATAAAGGGAGACCCATGGGGCGCCTGGGTGGTGCAGTCGGTTAAGCGTCCGACTTCAGCCAGGTCACGATCTCGCGGTCCGTGGGTTCGAGCCCCGCGTCAGGCTCTGGGCTGATGGCTCAGAGCCTGGAGCCTGTTTCCGATTCTGTGTCTCGCTCTCTCTCTGCCCCTCCCCAGTTCATGCTCTGTCTCTCTCTGTTCCAAAAATAAAATAAAAAAACGTTGGAAAAAAAAATTAAAAAAAAAAAAAAAAAAAAAGGGAGACCCATAAGACCAGTTGCAGATCTATCTACTGAAACTTGTCAGGCCAGAAAGGAATGGCAGGAAATCTTCAATGTGATGAACAGAAAAAAATATGCAGCCAAGAACCCTTTATCCAGCAAGTCTGTCATTTAGAATAGAAGGAAACATAAAAGTCTTCCCAAACAAACAAAAACTTAAGGAATTCATCACCACTAAACCAGCCCTACAAGAAATCCTAAGGGGAACTCTGTGAGTGAAATGTTGCAAGGACCACAAAGTACCAGAGACACCACTACAAGAATGAAACCTACAGATATCACAATGATTCTAAACCCATATCTTTCAATAATACCATTGAATGTAAATTGACTAAATGCTCTAACCAAAAGACATAGGGTATCAGAATGGATAAAAAAAAAAAAAAGACCCATCTATTTTCTGTCTACAAGAGACTCATTTTAGACCTGAGGACACCTTCAGATTGAAAGTGAGGGTGTGGAGAACTATCTATCATGCCACTGGAACTCAAAAGAAAGCTGGAGTAGCCATACTTGTATCAGACAAACTAGACTTTAAACTAAAGCCTGTAACAGGAATGAAGAAGGGCATTATATCATAATTACAGGGTCTATCCATCAGGAAGGCCTAACAATAATAAATGTCTATGCATAAAATTCAGATGGACCCAAATATATAAAACAATTCATCACAAACATAAGCAACCTTATGGATAAGAATGTGGTAATTAGGGGGGACATTAATACTCTACTTGCAACAATGGATAGATCATCTAGACAGAGAATCAGTAAAGAAACAATGGTCCTGAATGATATATTGGATCAGATGGACTTGACAGATATATTTAGAACTCTGCATCCCAAAAGAACAGAATATACTTTCTTCTCAAGTGCACATGGAACATTCTCCAAGTTAGATCACATACTGGGTCACAAAACAGCCCTCAATAAATATACAAGAATTGAGATCATACCATGCACACTTTCAGATCACAATGCTATGGAACTTGAAATCAACCACAGGAAAAATTCTGGAAAACCTCCAAAAGCATGGAGGTTAAAGAACACCCTAGTAAAGAATGAATGGGTCAACCAGGCAATTAGAGAAGAAACTAAAAAATATATGGAAACAAATGAAAATGAAAATAGAACAACCCAAATGCTTTAGGATGCAGCAAAGGCAGTCCTAATAGGAAAATACATTGCAATCCAGGCTTACCTCAAGAAACAAGAAAAATCCCATATACAAAATCTAACCGCACACCTAAAGGAACTAGAAGCAGAAGAGAAAAGACACCCCAAACCCAGCAGAAGAAGAGAAACAATAAAGATCAGAGCAGAAATAAAAAATATAGAATAAAAAAAAACAATAAAGCAGATCAATGAAACCAAGAGTTGGTTTTTTGAAAAAATAAACACACTTGATAAACCTCTAGCCAGGTTTCTCAAAAAGAAAAGGGAGAGGACCCAAACAGATAAAATCATGAATGAAAATGGAATTATTACAACCAATCCCTCAGAGATACAAGCAATTATCAGGGAATACTATGAAAAATTATATGCCAACAAACTGGACAACCTGGAAGAAATGGACAAATTCCTAAGCACACACACACTTCCAAAACTCAAACAGAAAGAAATATAAAATTTGAACAGACCCATAACCAGTGAGGAAATTGAATCAGTTATCAAAAATCTCCCAACAAATAAGAGTCCAGGATCAGATGGCTTCCCTGGGGAATTCTACCAGACATTTAAACAGAGATAATACCTATCCTTCTCAAGCCGTTTCAAAAAATATAAAGGGAAGGAAAACTTCCAGACTGATTCTATGAAGCCAGCATTACTTTGATTCCCAAACCAGACAGAGACCCAGCAAAAAAAGAGAACTACAGGCCAATGTCCCTGATGAATATGGATGCAAAAATTCTCAACAAGATACTAGCAAATTGAATTCAACAGCATATAAAAAGAATTATTCCCCATGATCAAGTGGGATTCATTCGTGGGTTGCAGGGCTGGTTCAATATTTGCAAATCAAACAATGTGATACATCACATTAATAAAAGAAAAGATAAGAACCATATGGTCCTGTCAATTGATGCAGAAAAAGCATTTGACAAAATCCAGCATCCTTTCTTAATAAAAACCCTCGAGAAATTCAGGATAGAAGGAACATACTTAAACATCATAAAGCTATTTATGAAAAGCTCACAGGTAATATCATCCTCAATGGGGAAAAACTGAGAGCTTTCCCCCTAAGATCAGCAACACGACAGGGATGTCCACTCTCACCGCTGTTGTTTAACATAGTGTTGGAAGTGCTATCATCAACAATCAGACAACAAAAGGAAATAAAAGCCATCAAAATTGAAAAGATGAAGTCAAGCTTTCACTTTTAGCAGATGATATGATACTCTACATGGAAAACCCGATAGACTCCACCAAGTCTGCTAGAAATGATAACATGAATTCAGCAAAGTTGCAGAATACAAAATTTATATACAGAGATCAGTTGCATTCTAATATACTAATAATGAAGCAACAGGACAAATAAAGAAACTTATCCCACTCACAACTGCACTAAGAAGCATAAAATAACTAGGAATAAACCTAACCAAAGATGTAAAAGATCTGTATGCTGAAAACTATAGAGAACTTACGAAGGAATTGAAGAAGATGCAAAGAAATGGAAAAACACTCCATGCTAATGGATTGGAAGAACAAGTATTGTTAAAATGTCAATACTACCAAAGCAATCTACACATTCAATGCAATCCCAATCAAAATTGCACCAACATTCTTCTCAAAGCTAGAACAAGCAATCCTAAAATTTGTATGGAACCACAAAAGGCCCTGAATAGCCAAAGTAATGTTGAAGAAGAAAACCAAAGCAGGAGGCATCATAATCCCAGACTTTAGGCTCTACTACAAAGCTGTAATCATCAAGACAGTATGGTATTGGCACAAAAACAGACACATAGACCAATGGAATAGAATAGAGAACCCAGAATTGGACACACAAATGTATGGTCAACTAAGTTTTGACAAAGCAGGAAAGAATATCCAATGGAAAAAAGACAGTCTCTTTAACAAGTGGTGCTGGGAGAACTGGACAGCAACATGCAGAAGAATGAAACTAGACAAGTTTCTTACACCATTCACAGAAATAAACTCAAAATGACTGAAAGACCTGAATGTGAGACAGGAAACCATCAAAACCCTAGAGGAGAAAGCAGGAAAAAAACTTCTCTGACCTCAGCCGCAGCAATTTCTTATTTGACACATCCCCAAAGGCAAGGGAATTAAAAGCAAAAATTAACTATTGGGACCTCATGAAGATAAAAACTTCTGCACTGCAAAGGAAACAATCAACAAAACTAAAAGGCAACCAATGGAATGGTAAAAGATATTTGTGAATGACATATTGGACAAAGGGCTAGTATCCAAAATATATAAAGAACTCACCAAACTCCACACCCAAAAAACAAATAATCCAGTGAAGAAATGGGCAGAAAACATGAATAGACACTTCTCTAAAGAAGACATCCGGATGGCCAACAGGCACATGGAAAGATGTTCAACGTCGTTCCTTATCAGGGAAATACAAATCAAAACCACACTCAGATATCACCTCATGCCAGAGTGGCCAAAATGAACAAATCAGGAGACTATAGATGCTGGAGAGGATGTGGAGAAATGGAAACCCTCTTGCACTGTTGGTGGGAATGCAAAATGGTGCAGCCACTCTGGAAAGCAGTGTGGAGGTTCCTCAGAAAATTAAAAATAGACCTACCCTATGACC
Organism: Panthera uncia; assembly: GCF_023721935.1. NCBI lineage: Eukaryota > Metazoa > Chordata > Mammalia > Carnivora > Felidae > Panthera > Panthera uncia. The sequence continues at coordinate 164,276,248 of NC_064811.1, read as the reverse complement.
CAGCAATAGCACTGCTAGGAATTGACCCAAGGGATACAGGAGTGCTGATGCACAGGGGCACCTGTACCCCAATGTTGATAGCAGCACTTTCAACAATAGCCAAATTATGGAAAGAACCTAAATGTCCATCAACTGATGAATGGATAAATAAATTGTAGTTTATATATACAACGGAATACTACTTGGCAATGAGAAAGAATGAAATATGGCCTTGGTAGCAACGTGGATGGAACTGGAGAGTGTTATGCTAAGTGAAATAAGTCATACAGAGAAAGACAGATACCATATGTTTTCACACTTGTGTGGATCCTGAGAAACTTAACAGAATACCATGGGGGAGGGGAAGGGGAAAAAAAGTTACAGAGAGGGAAGGAAGCAAACCATAAGAGACTCTTAAAAACTGAGAATAAACTGAGGGTTGATGGGGGTGGGAGGAGGGGAAAGTGGGTGATAGGCATTGAGGAGGACACCTGTTGGGATGAGCACAGGGTGTTGTATGGAAACAAATTTGATAATAAATTTCGTATTAAAAAATAATAATAATAAAAATAAAAAAATAAAAGGAACCATAGAAATTTCAGAATATAATCAGCATCATAAAAATACAGACATACTGCTCTGGGAGCCCAGAAAAAGAGAACTGTCTTCAAACTGGGAGCAAAAGAAATATTTGAAAAGAAAAACATCTAAGTTGGATTTTGAATGATATGTAGGACTGAATACATTGGTGAGAACAAAGAGGTGCTCAAAAATGTGTGATTTTAGGTGAACATTCCCACAGCCAATCGCACAATTCACATTTTCGAGCATTTTTCTAAATGGAACAGTTTTCTGGAGGAAATTCAGAACACCCACTTAATTTCACCCAATATTAGTAAGAGGTAGGGAAAGCTAAAATGATGCTGATGGACCTACCTAACATATGGCATTGAGCAGTATGTGAACCTTCATCAATCTAGCTACTGTCTACATATTTATATGTAGCCTTTGTGAGGAGAGCATCAAGAGGAGACTGGGCAATTTTCTGGATGTTCTACTTATCTATTTCTGTGCAACAAACTACCCAAAACTTAGCAGTTGGGAGTTCAAGTTGGATTCATGTGGGTAATTCATTTCTCCTGTGACCAGATATGAAGGCCACTTACTGGTATTCAGCTGGTGAATTCAGCTGGATCTGCAAGGCCCAACAGGGCTTCTCTCACGTGTCTTGCACCTTTGCAGGAATGGCTGGGAGGCTTGGTTCAGCTGGGACTGCTCACCTAAGTAGGGTACCTATCTTGGCCTCTCTGGCATGGTAGCCTTGAGGTATTCACACATTTTCATGGTGACTCAGAGCTCCAAGAATAAGTTTCCTAGTGAACAAGATGGAAGCTGCATGGCCTTTGCAATGTCTCAAGTCCACCATGTTCTGTTGGTTATAGAAAACAAGGGGATGGGAATTGTATCTAATCTGTTGATGGGAAAAAGGTAAAAAATTTGCACCCATCTTTAATTGGCCACACTGGGGTTTGGATGATTCAAAATATATAGAGCTATTTAAAAAGGTAAATTGTCAAGTGTTTCTTAAGCCTATCCTGTTTACAGGCCATGTTGCTAGGAAATCTGCATGAAGCCTGACAGAAGGCAGTTTGTAGCAGAAGTTAAGCCAGTAACACAGGGTCTTGTTGCTGGTTCCAAACAGCAGAGTGAGCCCAATCAAGTTATTCCCCTTGTCCATGTGTCAGTGTCCACATCTGCTGTATGGATATGGACACTCTTGTCCTGCATGATTGAATTCATGGAAAGTGAATTAAATTGGTGGGAAACGGCTTTGAAAAATGTGAACTGCTATACAGTCAAGCACTGCATTATTACCAGTCATGGAACCCACCCTCAGGGAACTAATTGTCTGGTTGATAAAGGGAGACCTTGCTGGCATGGAAAAAAGAGTGAGGAAAACAAGAGAGCATGTGATCAAGTCTTGGCTGTAAAGTTCTGACCATAAACACTGCAGAAAGGAGGAGAAGAGAGGGACTAGTACAAGCCACTGGGGAAATCAGACTTCTTTACCATTGAAGAGACAGGATAGATTTGCAGCTCCACAGGAACTCTGGGAATTAACATTCTTAACATGCTTATACACACTGATGTTTTTATTCCAGGACAATGACTATTTGCAACTGCCTTAGTTGGGTTAGGGGAGATCTAGCCCTGCTGCCTTAACCCTACATGCCCCGCCTCTGTGTCACAATACACAGCAATCACACACAAGGTGTGTCGTGGCCAATACTCTTGACATCATAGCAGTTTCTAAAGACTTCAGACCTCCACACTGCCTACCAGCCCTCAGCTTCACTGTCATTGAAGGAAGTTGAATCTAACAGACCCCCAAGCCTCTCCTGGGGTCTTCTCTTTGATCTCTGGTATCTGCTTCCCAGTGATAGCTTCTGGTGGTTGTATCACCTTTGTCCAGACAGGAGGAGCTCAGCTCTTGGGGACCAGCTTCAGGGAGAGCCCTGTTGCTGCTGGCAGCTTGCCAAGCTCTCCTAAGAGACATCTGGGCAGTGCTAGAGACCCAGTGGCTCTGGTCTGGGGGAATAGGAGTGAAACCAAAGGTTAGCCCAAAGGTCCCCTTCCCTGAGGCACTGCCTCTGCCCTTGGCTCCCTGAAGGTTTGTTAGGTCTCATCTGACTCTGCACATGGCCTGCAGTGGTTAGACAGACACCTCCAGGAGTGCACTCTGGGCCTGAGTTCAGATCTCTAACTGACTCAGCGTCTACTACTTTGAGATTCTTCTCATACAGGGGTATCCAAACCCATGCTGGTTGGTGCTCACAGCCAGTTTCCAAAAGGGGACTAATGTTAATGAACCAGGCTGACACTCAATACACACCATTCAGATGATATAACTAAGGCTCTGAAAGGGAATCTGACTCTAAAGTCACAGAGCTGGCATGGGGAGGAAAGTAGACTCCTAGAGTGCCACAGCCACTCTGCCTGGCATTCCTTCCAGCTGAGCTGACACGTGATCATTTTCTTTTTTCCTCTGTTTTGCCCTCTCAAAAAAGACTTAACTCTCTGTGAGCAGGCTTCTTACTCAAATCTCCTATTTTGAGTACCATGTCCCTTGTTAGTCCTGCATTTCTGAAGACCTTTGGGCATTCAATGTTCCTTCTCTATATTTTTCCTAGTCATATTTAAAAAAAAAAAATTTAACATTTATTTATTTTTGAGAGACAGAAGGAAACAGAGCATGAGTGGGGGAGGGGCAGAGAAAGAAAGGGAGACCCAGGATCTGAAGCAGGCTCCAGGCTCTGACCTGTTAGCAAGGAGCCCAACGCAGGGCTTGAACTCACAAACCATGAGATCATGACCTGAACTGAAGTTGGCCATTCAACGGACTGAGACACCCAGGTGCCCCTCTAGTCTTAAATATTTTAAATGTTCCTGTCCCATCCTTGCTTGACAGTGTTCAGCATGGCTGTGCTGCAATTTCCCTCTTCTCTAGGACTCTGTTTCTTCAATGCTAAAGTGTAGATATCAGCTTCTTGTGTACATGCACATGCATTAGAAACTTACTCTCTCTTACTAAAAGTTTTCAACATCTTTTTATTACCTCATGTCCACACCCTTTTCTGTGGCTTTGTGGGTGTTTTTGCCCAGGTGACTGACTAGTGGGCCAGGCACTGTTATCGGCCAGATAAAGCCTGGCAAAGTCCTTAAAGTTCTCCCCTTCCTCTTATTACACTGATTCCTTCTTGTATACATTTTCATGGAGGCAAAACTTGTCCTGCCAGATGGGGACCAACCTGAGTTCTCCCGTAGAACCATTTCCCTTCCTGTGTAGAGGACTTCCTGGGGAAAAGGATGTGTTTGGACTTCCTATAGCTGCTGCACATGATCTGGACATCGTGACTTCTGAAAGCCACAGTGATACCCATAGTCCAGCCAATTTTTTTTAAGGTACCGTCTACCTTTAACTCTTCCAAGCCAAATCCTCTGTCACCTTGAACGTCACCATGATGCTGGTGGTGGACCACTTACCACTGACCAGGTAGGTCCACATGCAGGGTGTGGACAGTTCTGTTGTGTTTGGCCTCATGTCTGCAGATTTCCTAGCTGACTGGTTGAACCATGTGGTCACTGCCTCCAGGCCCTGTGGAAACAGGGCTTCAGAATCATGTCATTTCCACTGAGGCTACCCAGGCCCTCCCTCCAGGAATACCTCTGAGCAGAAAGCTCCCCCATGGTTTCTGTGAAAGTAAGTGGAGAAAAGTAAGATCTCCGTGAATGAAAGTTGGGAATCAGTATTACTATTACTATCATTGCTGTCAGGTAGGGGTCTTACCTTAAACAAAGTAAAATGGTAGCCTCTGGATACTGAATGTGAATCCTGACTCAGACATTTACAACAGTATCTTGGGTGAGTCACATGGCCTCCTGAATCCCAGTTTCCTCTTCTGTAAAGTGGTACATATGTACTGAACTCACATGGTTTTACGAGAAAGAAAGGTAACAACAGATGTAAATTGCTTAGAAGAGTGGACACTCACCATAGGTAAACTGTCCTGTGTCCCCCAGTGGAGTGGAGATTCCAGCAGCATATCTACTATCTACTTCATAGGCTAGTAGGTATTTGGAAACACAAGGATCCCCAGAAGAGAGCTTAAGACACATTGCATGGGCAATCTTGAGTCTGCCAACTATCCCAAGGGAAGTTGCCCAGCTTTTCAAGGACCCACAATTTCTCCTCTAGAAGCCCTGCAGAAGGGCTCTTCTAGCCCTTCCCCACTGGGACTCAGTGAGGAGGGTAGTATTGTCCTTATTTACAAAGGCCAGATGAGTCAACCCAGGGAAGTATAGGGGCACAGACCTATAAAACTTCTTATTGTAGCCAGGACTCAGAACAAACCAGAAAACAGCCCCAGAAGTGAAGAAGCTAGCCAGAAGCTAGAGCCAATTCAGGTATGCCCTCTCACCAATAAGTAAACTGAGAGAGACTCCAGGGACTGTAAAACTGAGTTCCTGGAATTGTTAGGCTCCCCTGAGCCTCAGTTGGATCTTTGGTTTTGTTGGTCTCCCCAGTGAAAACTGAATTGCTCCAGGGCCAGAACCTTGCCTCTCCACCTCCCAGAGCCTCCCACAGTGCCCAGCACAGTGGAGACACTCGATAAATATTTGCTGAAACAAACTGACAGATACCGGTGGCGCTGTCACCACTGAGTCTCAGGGACTGAGTGAGGATCAGGCTTTGAGTGTGGAGCATCCCAGCTGCCAGATCTCACTTCCTCCCCAGAAAGAGGCTGGCAGTGGCTCCTCTCCATCTTCTGAGGTTCCCTTATGTGAGGAAAAGTGAGAGCTTCCCTCCTGAAGCTTATTAACTTCAGTGCATCTAATTATCCTCTGTACAGTTGGATAAGTTTGAATCGCCTGGCCTCCCTGCATCAGTTTCAGGGTTTTAAACAATTGACAGCTCCAATTAGCTGTAATTAGAAAGGATTAAGACCATCCATCAAGTGAGTTTTATAGACAGACCCTATGCTTCTTATATCTTCATTTGAGATGGGGGTTGCAGAGGACAATCTCACATTAGTCTCTCCCCCTTGATCTCTCTCCCTCTATCTTTAAAACAGAGCCCAGGGACCCAGATGGTGTGGTAGAGAAGACATTTCTTGCTCATGTGAGAACCAGCCCTGCCTTGGTTTGCATTGTGTTGGGTTTGGCAGCTGATAATGACAAGAAAGCTGAATTCTAACTAGAGAATGAGGTGGGGAGAGGATGGTGGGGAAAAAAGTCTTCAAAAAGGAAAAATTGCAGAGGCTGTAATCCCTATTGCAAAGCCTCACTAGGAGTGCAGGCATAATGAACCTGGCTCCCTAGCACTTTATTCTGCTTTTGTTTACCTAACAGTTTGACAATGCATATTTATGCAAATTGGCAGTGGGGCTATGTTGGCTGTTCATTAATTAGCATCTGATTCCTCCTGTGTTAGCCAGGCTGCAAGAATTTCTCTAATTTGATAAACAGCTGATTTTCCCCTCAAAGGTCTTTAATGTGGTGCCTCAGTCTGGTTTCAATGTGAGTGGCAGAGCCTGACCCATGAGGCGGGAATCTCACTGGCAGATGAGAGAAGAGGTCAGACAGAGTATGCAGAAGACTGAGTCCTGAGGGACTTTAGGATCCAGGAGCAGGAAGGCTGTTAAGGTGGCAGAGGCTGATTTGGGATTAAGGTGCAGCAAACATTTGTTCAGACCCCACCTTGATTCACTTTTGGTGTTTTGGAATTTTCCACATGCAATAGCCACATTTAGTCCTCACAAAGGCCCAACAAAAAACACTGATGGAACATTATCTGATTTCACCCTCATAATAACTATATTACTAGCATCATCCCATTTTACAGATGTGGGAGCTGTGGTTCAAGGAAGGCTGGCTAAAATGGATTAACTGGATTCCAAGCTAACCAGATCCCAGGTGCTTCACCCTTTTTCCAGCTTTGCTGATGGAGAGGCTGAGAACATCAACTTCAGAGCTCAGAGAAACGAACTGATGGGGTATGGTGCCCTACTGCCTAAGGTAGGGCGGTAACCCTGGAGAGACTGATGTCACACTCCACCATCCTGCCTGGACAGAAACTTCATCACAGCTGTTGGGAAATAACAGCAGGAAGAAACTGCGGGGTTTGAACTGGAGGAGAGGGAGGCCAGCACAGGGCAGCCATCAGTGTGGCACAGAGTGACTGGTCTGTTGGTATTTTATTATGTGATACCTGAGGGCAGAAACCACAGATCTATGAATGCCACAGAGATGTTCCCTGGACAGCTGTGTCAGAGCCTTGCTATTCCCACCTGAAAACATCCATTTGCTCCAGGCCCTGGGCTGCCTGCGGCTCTGCTGGTACTGTGGTCTGACCCCCTACTCTCCCCGCTGTCCTGCTATTTTTGAAGCCCTTTGCCCTTCCTGTGTTGGACCACACACACATGCACACACATGGCCAAGCACGTTCATGAACATACAGAGATATACACACAAGCAGTCAACACCCTTGCACCAACCTTTCTCCCACTGTGCTATTCTAAGCACAAGAACCTGGCTCAGCTCACAGCTGACTGCCCCTCTGGACCTGCTCCAACCCACGCTTTATTAAAACATCCATCCAGCATGCATCTCACTGAAGGAACTCTGGCATGTTGCTGTTTTTAGCCACATCCGGGATAGGAGCAAGGAAAGCACAGGAAACCTCTATCCCTGCAGAAAATGCAGGAATCATGCATAGGGCAGACGGGGCCTCAAAGGGACTGGAAACCCCTCCTCCTAACCCCCGGTGGGGAGTTGCTCCCCCTCCAGAAGCCTCTCCCCTGGCCTGGGCATGCTTCCAGTCAGACCTCTAATTTAGGAGATTGCAGCCCCCATTTTCAGAGGTAGACTGTGACAGAATATAAATTGCTGGCTGGTATTAAATGAAGTCACATTTCCCTGCTCAAGGCTCTGAAAAGCACCACTGTGAGTCCGTTCAGGTGTTTTCTCTTTTCTTGATTCACATTATTATCATTTTGTTTGCAGAAGGAAGCAGAGCATGAGCGACCACAGCCAGTCTCCACTGCAGGTTAAGTCCACTTACCTCCCCAAGCCACTCTGGTCAGCAGCCCCAGCCAAGTGTCCCTGCCACTGTTTGCAGGAGAGCCAGCCATTAGAACTGAGCTGCTCATTAACAAACCAGCAGTAGCTGCCTGCTTCCCTGCATTCATTTTGTCCTCTCCCAGGAACCCAATAGAGCCTTTGTTTCAGAGGGAAGGAAAACAGGTGGCCTGTCACCAGGCAGTTAGGGATGAGGTTCTCCACCAACAAAACCAGGAGCCAGGGCCTGGCTGGGATTAATTCTTTGAATTTCAAAGTGAGAAACTGCTATACAAAGAAACTGCTAGACTAGCCCCTCTGAGCCCTAGTGCTGACCAAAGCCAAAATGTTTCATCAAGTCCTGACTGTGTGCAGAGCAGTGAGGTTGGTGTGCTCTGAAAGATTTGACCTGAGAATTAAAACAACAAAAACCAAAACCAAATACAAGCCTGTGATCACAGCCCTGCTGTGAAGAAGTTCATGACCATATTAAGAGGTTGATGGGGGGTGGGAAGGAGGGGAGGGTGGGTGATGGGTATTGAGGAGGGCACCTGTTGGAATGAGCACTGGGTGTTGTATGGAAACCAATTTGACAATAAATTTCATATTAAAAAAAAAAAAAAAAAGAGGATAAGCTTTAGCCCCTTGGAGGAAAATCTGGCTTGGAATCCCAGTTCTCCTCTACCTGAGTAAATTAGGGACAAGATATCAACAAACACTTGAGGAGGCCCCCTCCACACTAGCATTCTTTTGTCCTAATCACTCCCATTTTATTAATAGCACCCCCAACCTGTTCAGCCCTCTTAGCTCTGTTGTAGCATTTCTTGTCAGGTAGGGAAAGCAGGGATTACAATTTCCAGTTGGCAGGTGAGACTCAGAAGATCAGAGAAGTTGAATGATTCTTCTAAATTTGCCGAGCAAGAATGCCTGAACTGGACTTCACATTGCCTTAGCCACCCACCCCACCACTTTAAGACAGCTTCACAGCTATCCCCAGCTCTTCTTCACAGAGGTTCCCTTAAATTGGTCCTAGAATGTAGCTTCTAACAGATTTTAGTGACTTCTGTTCTGTCACCTTGACATTTTCCCCACCTCAACTCTGTTCCTCTCAAAACGTTGCTTTTGGAGAGAGCTAGTTGCAGCAGAGCTTTCAGGCAAAATGTGGACTCCCTCCCTAACCACACACCTTACCCACTTGTCACTGGAGAGCCTTCTGTTCTTTTCTGTGGCTTTACTACCTGTGGCTTCAGAGGGCCTTAGGTTGTCTTCCATTGAGCACTCTGTTGACTGTCCATTTTAGCTCTTTGTGCTTCTGAAGCCCACAAAGGGTGGGGAAACCTCCTGGGCTTTGAAAGGGCATCTGAAAGACCCTCCTCTGCCTCCCTTAGCCACCACCCCTTCCCTGAAGAGATGAAATGTAGTTGAAAGAGGCCCCCCAAGCCCTGGGTACTGCTTTGCCAGAGATAACACATGGCCTCGAGCTATTTCTGAGGCTTTGTTACTCACATACAAGAGATGTTTGCTCATCTACAATCCACTCAGAGCCTCATTTTGATGTAGCACCACAGTTGAATAACGTTCTGTTCTCCTGGGTTACCCTCAGCCTTTCACAGGTGCCTCATGGCCCCGGGGTTTCAAGGCTCACTGTCTCTTTCCAGATATAACTCATTCATGCTTTGTTACTTGCTTTTTGTTCATTTTGTCTTTTTTTTTCTCTTTAAATCCAGGCAGGAAGAAACATCTTCCAATTTCACTTAACTCATGCTCCCAACACAACCCTCCCCTCCCCAGTCCACTGCACCTACTCACACAGCCCCTGCCAGGAACATCATCTTCTGAAACTTCTGAAACAGGCCCTGAAATGAAAGATCAAGAGGGGCATCTGCTCCTCCCCTCGAGTAAAATCCCTGGGTGGTCTTAGGCAGGATGAAATAACTCTCTCTGCTGAGGTTTCTCTGAACCTGGCCAAAAAAACCTCTCTCTGTTTCAAGAGGCTTTTATAGATCGATAGAATGTGCTTGTAGCTGTTTTATTGTACCAAAGTACTCTCGGATATGTGGTGTCCGAGAGAGAGAGAGAGAGAGAGAGAGAGAGAGAGATCAATAAGGCAAGGATACAAAGAGCACATTAATTATTGGGAAACACTGTTCAAACAGTCGCTGGGGCCACTGTAGTCCCAGGAACTCACTGGGAGAGTAAGAATGGCTTGCTTCACACCTCCCACCCCATTTGTCAGCTTGTGGAAAATTCAAATGCTTTCAGTTTTCAGTCCTTTATGGGCATGTCATACCTGTGTGCATTGGTGGCATAGGTGGTCAAAATTAGAATGGGGAAACAGTGACCAAGGACACTGCCTTTGGGAGTGAAGGGTGAAAAAGAACAAGGCTCTTAGAATATGCCCAAAGTAGGATTCACCAAGTCCCAATTAACCTGAGGGCTCAGGGAACAGTAATTATATCTGCTACCCTCTGACAATATCTCTAAAATGCCGGGTGACCATATCACTTACAACACAAACCAGGATACTTCCTGGAGTGAAAGAAGGTACTATTAATAGTTGCACTAAAATTTGCCACAGGCTAGCCAGTATGTTGTTCTGTTGTCCTTTTTTTCCCCTCTAAAGCAAATCATTTCCTTCAGGAGAAGATTCAGTTCAAAGAAACACACACACACACACACACACACACTTTGAATCAGAAATTCTAATTATATATGCTCAAGATGATGAGGTTTGGCTTGGCAGCACTGGGGATAAATTGAGCATAGTTGGGACACTGAGCTCAAAAGAATGTGTTGGTGAAATTCTGCCCTCCACAACCAATAACAATTAGAAAGCAATATAGAAGTGCAACATCAGGTGGAGGAGGGACAGCCCCACTCCACACTGTACCACCCTCCACCCTCTGTACCGCACCTCACCCTCAGCAGAGAATCTAGATTCCTACCTCACTGGGACACCCAAGCCATCCAGTGGGACCTCCCTCAACTTCCCACTCCCAAACTGACATCTTTGGGTTCTTCCCTCTTGGAGAGGCCAGTTCTTCCAAGGGTGTTCAGGATCCAGGCCACCTCCTTCTTAGCAGTGTTAATATCATCAGTTACCTTGCCTTTCCCTGGGTCTTTAACCTCTCCACTCTCTTAGATCAGTCCTATTGGCATTCAAACATGCTCTAATCTTTCCCATTAATAGTAGTAATAATATATTTTTTAAACTCTAGATCTTATACCATTGTTTGGCTAGGTCTATAGTTCTCTTTCTTTTCACAACCAAACATCTCAAAAAATTTATCTTTGTGCCTCCATTTCCTCACTTTCCATTCATGCCTCAATCCATTCCAATCTGAGTTCCCCCCCATCTCATCACCCAAAGTGCTGTCATCACTAAAGTCACCAACAACCTCCATACCACTAAGCTCACTGGACAACTTTCAGTTTTCCTGTCATTTGCCCTCTTACAGTCTTTCAACAGCCCTGTTGACCATTCCCTCATTCCTTCTTGAAATACTCTTGTCTCTTGGCTTCTCTGATACTACATAACATTGTCCTGATATTCTTTCTCATCACCTTCCTATCAACCCCATTCCAACCTCCTAATCCTCTAACCCAACATTTACCTGTTGGATTTCCTGGGCTCTCCCATACCCCATTTTTCTTCTTTCTATACTTTCTCCCAAGATGAGCCCATATTCCCAATGACCCCAATACTCCCTACACACCAACTTTGTATCTCCAAACTTCAGAGCCTGAGAACCATATGCCCAAGGCTAACTTGGAATGCTCTACCAGAACACTGCCTAGCCTACACACTTCAAATTCAAGATCTTGCTCTGGTGGGCCCTATCTCAAGAAAGCATCACTCTCCAATCCTCTAAGTTAATCATGATGAAAACTCAGGACACAGCCTTCAGATGTCACCCTCATGTTTCACATTTAAACCACAACCAAGTCCAGGTGTTCCTTCTTTCTTAATTTTCTTTTAATAGTGATTTTTCACCATCTCTACTGCCATAACTATACACCATCTTTAATATGATTCTTCACCTGGACTAATGGTGAAATCTCCTTTCTTGTCTTCTGTATCTACCCACCCCCAGAACAATCACAATTTTTCCCTATAGATAGGTGGATATAATTATATTATATCTATATAATCATTGTTTCCACTTAAAACCTTTCAAAAACAATACACTTACTATTATCTACAAACTCTTGCATGATCTAAGACCCTATCTCCAGCTCCAATCTCATCCCACACATCCCTCTCTCCAAGTCATCATTTTCTGGAAACACTGCTTTTTCATTTCCTCAGACATTCCAACTTCTAACCTCAGGGGGCCTTTTCTCTGGCTCTAATCCTCTCTATGTCATCCTCACATCAGCTGATTCATTTTGACCTACTCTTCCAGTCTCTGCTTAAATGTCTTATTTTTCTACCCTCAGTTAAGTTCCCCTTGCATTTTGGTCCTATGGCATACCATAATTCCATTTTGTTGTACATATAATTATCATGCTAAAGAATTATCTGCTTATAGATACCTCTCTTAGGAGACTATAAACTCTATGACAGCAGCACTTATTTCACCTGTATATCCAGTGTCATTAAAAACTTGATGAATGAATGAATGTTACTCTTGCAAATAATGGAAATAAACTGGAGTCTGTTCAGAAAAGAAAAACCACAGGGCAAAGAGGTCTTAAACAATGCCATGGTAACAGAAAGTACTTCCACAATACTGTGTTGTGAGGTACTATACTAAGAACTTCATTTATACTGTCCTGAGTAATCCTCCTAGAAAAGTTTTAAGGGGTTCTACAATTCCCATCTCTTATATGGGAAAACTGAGGCAAAGCAAGACTAAGTTCTCTCAAGGTCATACACCTATAGTTAATAAAGGGGGCAGCTGGGGCAGCCCAGACAAGTAGACAGTTCTTATCAACTCCACTGCATGATTTCTGTAGGAGAGAAAAGGAAACTATCTTCAAATATGGGAAGTGCTGACATGTGGAAATGAAAAGAATATTGTTTTTTTATTGACCCAGGGGATAGAATTAGAACCAATGATTGATTGAATATAGGAAAACAAAATTTGATTTGTTTTATATATTATATATATAATATAATGGAGGGAATTGTAGGATAACTAGATGTGTCCAAAAATAGAATAGCCTGCCTTAGGTGGAGGAACTTAAAGTTCAGGCTAGAAATCAGTTGGATGTATAGAAAATAGACAAATATTAAGTGGGCAGGTTGATTAGAACATTTGATGCCTATCACAACCCTGACAGTGGGCACAATTTATCTCCCACACTTTATACATTTCCATCTATTGTACTGAACAATGATAAATATTTTCAGCGCATGACCGTGAATCTGTTATCAATATAAAAAGTTACCATTAATTTACTATTTAATTAAGTGGCTTCCTCAAATTCTTTTTGAATGAGGCAGAGTCTGAAACTTTTTAAATAATTAATTTACTACAGGTGAGTAGACTCATTTTGGCACAATTTGCAACAAGAAAGAGGCTTCCTGGCCCAGCCATATCCAACTGGAAACTCAATTAACCAGGACAAACACTCCCCTGCATTGCAGTTAATCCAGGTTTTCACATAGAGCCTTTCCTCCTTTAGTCTTTTAGCCACTTTGTCTGAGGGTGGTTAAATTGTGTATCAATTTACATGTTTGTTTACAAAACACATCATAGACTAGGAAAAAAAAATCTAGCCAGTCTAGCCTGTTGTTTCTTTGCTTCTAGGGTAATTTTGTGGTGGGCAGGGGGTGGGGTAGGGGAGTGGGTAGTGTGGAAGAAATAAAAAAGAAAGTAAGAAAAAAAATAACGGGGCTGGTGGGAGAGGCCTAAACACTGCAATTTTCCAACCATTTTCATCCAAATTGTCTGCAATTTCCCGATGGCCCAGGCTCCAAATTGCGAGTGAATGCTGCCGCAGTAATCCCGGCTGGAGCCCAAGCACTGTTGCCTAATAATAACCCAGTCGACAACAGAACATGCAGACGCACACCCTGCCAAGGCAGAGTCCGTGTTTAAGGCAGGGCAAGGCTGAGGAAATGTTGCCCAGATCCCTCTTCTCACTCTCTTGCTTCTAGAAAGAGTCCTTGGCCAGGTTTGTAGGGATCTGCGTCAGGGGAGTCTGTTCCAGACATTACAAATTCCTCTCCTCCATTCCCTCTACTCCCATCCCTTTACAGATGAGAATACTGAGGCCCAGAGGAATCAAGTGACTTCCCTGGGGCCTCACAGCAAATTACTGGCGCAGTGGGGCAGAAACTTGGGGCTGTGGGTATCACTTCTTTCTCTGCCTCTTTCTGATTGATATAGACAAAAATGTTGAAGGAAGAACTCATCTCTTTACCAACACACCTTACCTGTCTGTGTGAAAATAAAATAAGAAATAAAAACCGAATATAGAAAACTTAGTGATCTTTACATATGAAAGTCAACTCAAGAGGACTCTAGAGTCTAAATCCATCCATGAATGAGAAAGAAGACATAGCTAACTGGATATGACTATCTTGAGCCATTGAAAGTTCTTTAAAATTCATAATGGAGCTGATAATTAAATACATAAATACATGGCATGGCAGGCATTAAATCTAATTATTGCACCTCTAAAAATCAATTTGTGCATGCAGTTATTAATTTGTGGTTATTATTAATTACCAATGACAAGATCAATATGCAACCTCTTCCTGGCTTCTAACATACCCTGTCAAAGGAATGGGCTCATACTAAAATTCTGGCAACACTGGGTTTCCTGGAGAAACCAGTTATGAGCTGCTATACCATGAATCTAGTCTAGTAGAAAGAGTTTTGAGCTATGACTCAGGAGATCTAACTATCATGAAGTGACTCTACCACTGAGGTGTGTGTCCCTCACTGACGTTTGTGATTCCGTTTACATGTGTGACACCTGGGGACAATGTTAATGTCACCTACCCTGTTCCACCATATCCAATGCTGGAGTTAGTTGGATGTGGGTTCCAATCTCCATGTCACTACATCTTACCTGTGGGATACCAGGTGGATTATTTAATCCCTTTATTTCCTCATGGGGGACAAAGGACATCAAAAACATAGCATCCAGAACAGGGCTGGGGCACATAGCAACCACTATTATTTTTTAGCGAGTGTTATCAGCCTACTTTCCTGTGAAGGTGAAATTTTATTCATAATAATCACAATAAATGATATATACAATAAATGGAAGCTATTATTATCCTGGTTATTCCAACCTCTCAAAGTTGCTGGGTGGACAAGGAATCAACAACAAAATAACATATAAGAAAGCCTTTTACTAACTGAAAAGCACTTTAGCCACTGATGATGAATGATTCTTTCTGATATAGAAGGGAGGGGGGTAACTTGAGGGCCTGGGCTCAGGGCAGCATCTCTTTCTCTGTTGGGTACTTTAGATTCGAAAGAGTAACTGGCCCTGCATCCTGTGTCATCCTTTCTGGGAGGGCAGCTTTGAATCCACAATGTTCAAGCCTTGGAACCAGCCTGATCCCTGGATGAGGCTATTGCCCATGTAAAAAGAATTTAGGTGACAGGAAAAGGGCACCTCAAACCTTCTCGGTACCTTTGCTGAGTATTTTCTGATAGGGAACTTATTCCAGGAGTAAGAGAGAAACACAAACCTCCTAGTGCTAAAAGGCATTGACATTGACATGTAAGTGACTGTACCCACTGTCTTAGAAAATGAAGAAGACAACAATAAGATGACAAGACTTCCAAGGGGCAGCTGGAGGGCTCAAAAATTAACTTTGCCAGCACCTCAGTTTTGCCTGGATGACTGCTAACAGGTGTCTACTTGGTCCACGCAAGGCTCTGCTGCGTGTGTCCTTTGAATAGATCAAGAACACCCCCCCCCCCAACTTCCAGCCCCTCCTCCCCCATTCAGTCCTGGCACATGGACCAGACTTCCCAGTGTGGAGTTTCTGGACAGCACACATCTAAGCTAACAAGTAACAGTACTCTCAGAGTGCTTGATACTGCACAATGATCAAATTGGCTTTCCTGGAGAACCCGGAAATTAATGAAGCCACCCACTACTTCCCTATCACCCCCTGCCTGAAAAAAAGACTTGTTTGATTGTTCACTTCAGGGGAGGAAAATGAGAGAGATGTAATTTCACATGGAGCTAAAACACTTGTCTTAAATCATCTCCTCCAGATGCAGCTCACTGGAGCTGCACACAGCTTCTCCATCCAAGAACACTAGAAGGCTGGGCTGAAATACTTCAGCGCACTTTGCTCACTGGACTGCTCCTGAGTCTCTGGCTTGAAGATTCTAGAATGCAGCCTCTTCCACCAGGAGTTACATATTACCTACCATGCTGGCCCAGCTTTCTTTTTTCCTCAAAAAGAGAAACAATCCTTGCAAAGAGCTCTGCTCTGTTAGTAGTGCCCGAACCTAGATTTTTCTTTGTACCTGTTCATAGCTTGTTACAGTTTATGCATTGGAAAGAGTCTCTCTTTTAATTGATACCAAGGGGCTGCTTACTCCTTTAAAATGATTCAGGAATGGCACTGCTCATTAAAGAAGAAAATAGAAGGTGGGGCTGAGATGTAGCTAATTATGTCAGGCTTGAGAAAGAGGGTAGGTGAAGGCTTTTCATCTGAGACCTTTGCAGATTGCTAAATTAAAAGAATGTCTTGTGCTGATCAACAGGTTGCAGCCAGACAATGGAGCACAGTTATTGGGAGGTCAAGGCCAGGGCTGCTAGGTGGGGGAGGGGGCAAGGCTTGCTGTCACAGGCTCTAGGAGGTGAGGGGGTGGGAGCATGGAGGACAGGGAGCTTGTGAGTAAATTGTTCCTTAACTTCCCTGCCCGCCTCCACATAGATATACAAGTTTTAAAATCATGGACAGAAAAAAAAAAGAGCCAACCAATTACAACCCACAGGCTAAAACCAGTCTGCAGCCTGTTTTTACATACTATAATATTGGGAGGAGGAGGGCCATGTAATAAAAAGAAGAAATGATATTTCATGATGTGAAAGTTATGCAAAATTTAAATTTCAGTTCCACAACCAAAGTTTTATTGGAACACATAACACATTACTGATGTGTTATTTGCGGCTGCCCCTATGCTATGACAGCAGGGTGGAATAGTTGCAACAGAGACTGTATGGCCCATAAAGCCTAAAATACCGTTGACCCAGGAACAACATAGGGGTTGGAGCCAACCCCTGTCAGTCAAAAATCTGTGTATAACTTTTGACACCCCCAAAACTTAACTTCCAAGATCTTACTTTTTTGACCAGAAGCCTTACCAATAATGTAAGCAACATATATTTTGTATGGTATACATGCTATATACTGTATTATTATAATAAAGTAAGCTAGGAAAAATAAAATGTTACTAAGAAAATCAAGGGGGCACCTGCATGGCTCAGTCAATTAATTATCTGATTCTTGATTTCAGCTCAGGTCATGATCTCACAGTTCGTGAGTTTGAGCCCTACATTAGGCTCCAAACTCACAAGATTCTCTCTCTCCCTCTCTCTCTGTCTCTCCCCCACCTCTCTCTCTTCCAATATAAATAAATAAACTTTTTTGAAACATCATAAGGAAGAGAAAATAAATGTAGAGTAATATACTGTATTTATCAAAAAAATTCTACATATAAATGGACTCAGAAAGTTCAAACCCATGTTGTTCAAGGGTCTGGCCCTTTACAGGAAACATGTCATGATGCCTACTCCAAAGTAAGTAAGAATGACTATAGTGAGTTGGGTGATAACTATGAGGTGTAGAAACTGCTTTGGACCGGGGATTAGATCTGGGTTTGAAGCCCATCTTCACTTCTGGAAAAATTCACATTCATCTCTGAGCACAGGTATTCCCATCTGTAAAATGAAAATAAGCAATGCATATTCTGTGAATGTTAAATAAGATGAGATATATGATAGGGAAAAAAATTGGCACAATCCTTAATATAAAATCGATTCTCAATAAATAATAACAGGCAGCAATATTCACAATAGTCAAAGTATGGAAACAAATTAAATGCCCATCAATAAATGAATGAATAAAGAAGATGCGTGTGTACACAATGGAACACTATTCAGTCATGCAAAAGAACAAAATCCTACCATCTGTGACAGCATGAATAGTCCTTGAGCGTATTATGCTAAGTGGAATAAGTCAGACAGAACATGACAAATACTGCATGATGTCACTTATATGTCTAATCTAAAAAAGCCAAACTCAGAAACAGAGAGTAGAATGGTTGATTAATACTAGGGTCTAGAGGATGGGGGCAATGGGGAGATGGTGGTCAAAGAATACAAAATTCCAGTCAGAAAATGAGTAAACTCTAGGGACCTAATGTACAGCATTGTGATTGTAGATAACAATACTGGACTATATGCTTGAAAACTGTTAAGACAGTGGATCTTAAATGTTCTTACCATAAAAAATGAAATGGTAATTATCATATACCAATATATATGCATATCAAATCATTGCTTTTTGCACCTTAAAGTTATACAATGTTATATGTCAATTATATCTCAATAAAATTGGGGAAAAGACAACAGAATGAATAAAAGAATAATTTACTATATCCTTTATCAAAAAGTCTGCATGTACTTAAAGATACCATTTTGGTTCTATTTCTTCAGGAAGGTTCCATAACTTCCCAGTCAACTTGCCCCAAATCATCTTCCCCACCTCTGAATGTCTCCAGTGCTTACCAAACTTCTCCTTTTTACCTCTATAGGACCTCTTGATGTTAGTTTTTATAAGAATCTAGCTCATTTTCCTCTTCATATTACCAAATTAGTGCCATGCTGATACATGATCTGTTGTTCAGAAACTAGTTTAGAAGATGCGTACATGGCACTACTAAGTGAAAAACACCAAGAATGATACTCAGACAACATACTATAGTATTTCATAGGTGGTCAGTAAAGACTTTACAGAGGAGGTGGGCCTGGAGCTGAGCATGAACATTCATGATTTTGCTTGTGCAGATCTTCCCCTAGATAGAGAGAAGTGGCATAGAACATTCTAAGCTGTGACAATAATGTGTAAGCCAAGGTGTGGAGACTTGTTTCAGGAATGGATCAATCAGATTATAGTGGAATATGAGGACTGGTAGCAAATGAATTAGGAAGTTTGGGGTTTCAATGACAAAAAAAAAGTTCAAACTGGATTAAACTAAAGAAAAATGTATTATCTGAAGTAACTAGAAGTCCAGAAGTAGAACCCCAGGCACAGTAGGGCTCAGGTTCAGATTCTGTGTCATTTCTCTTGACTCTGCCCATCTCTTTGTAGACTTTGTTCTCAGGCTAGCTTCCCATGGGGTGTCAGGATGGCTGCCAGCAACATCTGAGCCAATATGCTACCTTGTTCGCATCTAGAAAACTAGAGGGAAAAAAATGATCTCCCTTACTCCTGGAATGAGCACCCTTTCCTTCACTGTCATTGGGCCACCTAGGATCACATGATCTCCCCTAGACCTATAGCAACCTGGACTCCAGAACAAGTCTATGGCAAAAGCCAGAGATAGTGGGATTACTATGATTGGCTTTGATAAACACTGAAGCCTAGTGTCTCCTAGTCACATGGACATATGGAGATTGGGTGGATACCTGAATAAAATTGGAGTGTTGCTAGAAAGGAGGAATGAGGACTAGATACTGAGTAAGCAACCAACACTGCACTCCTCAGATCATAAATCACTAGGAAAGGCATATCAAAGCCTTTTTGCAGGTAACAGCGGCTATCAAGCTCAAAACTTCAGATGGTATCTTAAAAATAACAATGGCTCCTTGTGATTGCTCTCTGCCACGACCAACTCATGCATGGGTTGTAATAGCCTGAACAAACTAGGAAAAGCTGAAATATTGAGGAGACGAGGAGGCAGAAATAAGTTGTTATAAACCAGATTTCACTTTGATTTTCTGCGCAATATAGACAAAAATCATGTCTAAAGCGCTTGACTCAGCAACCTTGTTATTGGCCCAAAAGGTAGCTCCAGTGTTTTCATTACTACTGCCCAGGAAAATACTGCTCTCTTTGGCTTTCTCTCTACTGGGGCTTACTGAGGATAGCACACTCTATATATTTTTTTAGAAATGACAGAAATATTCCTGGTGCTTGGGTTAAGTAATTAAGATTTGCTGTGGGAATATCGAGGAACCCCATAAAATGGCTTCGTGGCTTGGTAAATGAATTACTTAGTGTTTAATTACTAAAAATTACTATCAATTACTAAATGTTACTCCAAATTACTTGCAGAATAGACACATTTGTTTGTGGCTATTAATGATTTCAATTACTCCTCATAGGTAATTGGTTTCTGCACACAGAAGGGCACCAACTGTCAAATAGGAGTTCAGCAATAGAAAATGCTGCTCCTCTTTCAGCTTCTTTCAACTCAAAGCTGAAATTGGAATATAAACATTGGAACCATCTTTTCTCTAGGTTTCTCCGCTACTTGCACTACTTTCTTGGGACTCTGAGGGCTGGAGAGGACCTTGGAGACCTCTTCTGGTATGCAATGGAGGAAGTAGACACAAGTCAATGGTTTTTAAAAAATCACACAACTAATGCCACAGCATTGATGAACATTGAAACATTCTGCTAAGTGAAGATTCGAATCATAAAAAAAACAGAGATTGCATGATCCCATTTATATGAAATGTCCATAATAGGCAAATCTATAGAAATAGGAAGTAGATTAGTGGCTGCCTATGACTGGAAGAGAGGAGAAAGTGTGGGGAGGAGAAGAAGGCGTGAGAAGGTGGGGGGAAGGGACAAGGAATGACTGCTAAAGGGTAAAAGGTTTATTTTGGGGCTGACAGTGATATCCTAAAATTGGATTATGGTGATGATTCTACAACTCCATAAATATATGTTAAAACCTTGACTTATATACTTTAAATAGATGAACTTTATGGCATATAAGTTATTTCTCAATAAAGCTGTTAAAACAAGTATGCTTAGTCATTCAATTAAATGGTGGGAGGGCTAGGTCCAGGATCCAACACCCCCAAATCCCACTTTATTGCTCTTTCCACTAGGCTGCTTCAACATATGCCCAGCTTGCTAGAAGGCATAACTCACTGAAGAAGATAGCTATTTAGATTCATTGTTAAAATTGTGGTTTTATTTATGAAGGACTCACTTCTATTTATTTGTGTATTTTTAAGAGGACATAAAACATGTTCATTAAAGCAGCACACAATGCAATTAGAAAATGAACTTAATAGCAAAAATTAAATAAAATTGTGTCTTAGCTTGGGCTCTCCCTGAAAAAAACAGAGCTTGTGACAAAAGCTTGTCAACAAGTAGTTTATTTTCAGAAGTGAACATAGGGATTTGAATAGAAGGAATGAGTACATTAAAAAGGGAAAGGACAAAAAGTCAATCCCATGATGCATTATTGAGTAGACTCAATAATTGTGAGAAACCGGGACTCAATGCACTAGGGATCTCTGAAGAATTGCATACACTGTATTTCAGAATTGTGTGTCCAAGGGACAGAGGGGGAAATATTTAAGCACTGGTCCTGACCGCATTGTAAAAGGTATGTCCATAGGGTTGTGTAACTCTTTTGCTCTTCCAGATTGTATATAAGTTACCACAGTTTAACAGGATCCTATAGCATCCTCCAAGATATTGACAGAGAAACCCAAGAACAGAAAGTAAGAGGTAAGCTGTACAGAACAAGTGGGCTCTGGTCAGACTACATGTCCATGCAAACTGTTACCACAGCAATTAACATAACTTCATTAAAATTAGTAACTTATTCTCTGTGAAAGACAATGCCAGGAGAATGAGAAGACAAGCCATACACTGGGAGAAAATATTTGCAAAACACAAATCTGATAAAGGACAATTATTCAAGATATACAAAGGACTCTTTAAAGTCAACAATAAGAAAATGAACAACTCAGTTTAAAAATGAGCAAAAACTTGAACAGACATCTCATTAAAGAAGATATACAGATGGCAAGTAAGCATATGAAAAGATGCCCAGCATCATATGGAAATAGGGACTTGCAAATTAAAACAACAATGAGAAACAACTATGTACCTCTTAGAATGGCTAAAATCCAGAACACTGACACCAAATACTGGCAAGAATGTGGAGTAACAAGGACTCTCATCCATTGCTGGTGCAGCTACTTTGGAAGTCAGTGTAGTACTTTCTTATAAAACAAAGCATACTCTTACCAAACAATCCAGCAGTCATGCTCCTTAGTATTTACCCAATTCTGTTGAAAACTAATGTTTACACAAAAACTTGCACATTAATGTTTGTAGAAGTTTTATTCATAATTGTCAAAACTTGGAAGCAATCAAGTTGTCCTTCAGTAGGTGAGTGGATAAATAAACTGTGGTACATCCAGAAAATGGAGTATTATTCAGTGGTAAAAAGAAATAAGGTATCAAACCATAAAAAGGTATGGAGTACTTAAAAATGTATTATTAACTGAAAGAAGCCAATCAGAAAAGGCTATATTCTGTATGATTCCAATAATACAACATTTTGGAAAAGGTCAAACTATGGAGATATTACATTTAAAGATCACTAATTGCCAGGGCCTAGCAGGGAGAAAGGGATCAACAGGCAGAGCACAGAGGGCTTTTTGATTAGTGAAACTATTATATGTGATACTGTCATGAGGGCTACATGTCATCATGCATTTTTCCAAACCCATAGAATATACAACACCAAAAGTGAACCCCAATGCAAAGTATGGACTTTTGGGATAATGATGTGTCAGTGTAGGTTCATTGGTCATTATAAATGTAGTACTGTAGTGCAGAACATCCATAGTGAGGGAGGCTGTGTGTGTGTGTGTGTGTGTGTGGCAAGGAAGATGGGGTATATGGAAACTCTCTATATTTTACACTCTATTTTGCTGCAGTCTTAAAATTGCTATAATAAATAAAGTTTATTTATTAAAAAAAATATGTGTGAGATGGGTTATCAAAGACATCCAATAAATAAATACTATAATATCAGAATTATATATTATAATAATAGATGCTATATCAGTAACTCCAATAAGAACTAAATTTAAGGAAAACTTAGTTGGGACACCCCTGGGCAGCTCAATCAGTTAAGTGTCCAACTTCAGCTCAGGTTATGATCTCACGGTTTGTGGGTTCAAGCCCCGTGTCGGGCTCTCTGCTGACAGCTCAGGGCCTGGAGCCTGCTTCAGATTCTGTGTCTTCCTCTCTCTCTGCTCCTCCCCTGCTCATGCTCTCTCTCTCCCTCAAAAATGAATAAACATGAAAAGAAAAACTTGGCAATAGAGGACAAGAACCTTCAGTTTAGAATAGAAGATTCCAGAATTTCAATAGAATCCCATCCTTCTAGCACTTTAGGGAATTTACATTAACCAAAGTTTCTACCTACATTCTTCAAATAATTACACTCAAAAATGAGTACTTACTATACTCTTCCCACTCTCCAGCATCCTCTAGTATTCTTGGCTACTGTTTGATCTTATTCTCTGAAAACTTTTCCTTAGATGGATCAACCAGGCCACATCCATATCTTCTCTCATATCTGCACACATCATCCTTCTGCCTCTGTGCCTCTACTTCTGTTACTATTTGGTCCTAGTGTACCCTCCTCCACTTCCTTTTCTCTCTCCCCAGACAGCTGAATTTGGAAAGGATTTACCGGTCTCTTCTTAGTTAATCCTATCACAAGCCAGTTAGGGAAGTACTCTGACTAGTTCCATATTATAGCAAATGATGGCACCTAGAGGTAAGCAACATTTCCAAGATTATACAGCTATTTAAAAGTAAGTCAGGATGTTGTTAAGGAACAGAAATTCAACTGAGAAAAGTTGAAGATCTAATTGGCTTTATTAAAGTGATCCATGAATTGGGCAGTATCCCATCTGGGAAGTAGAGGGGACCTCTAAGGAGTTGTACAAAATTGAATGTTTACATAGAAAGGAGGGTAGGGCAGGGAAGTTAGAAAAAAAAAAGAAAGGGGGTCTCATTAGGTGGATTAACTCATCTTCCTTTGAGGGGAGGAAGAGAGCCCATGTGACAGATTACCTCATTGGTGCTGGCCAGAAAATTCCTGACTGACCAGTTAAGACCTCTGGGGGAGGTTGAAACTACAATTAGTAAGGTATTAAGTCCCAGTTTGGTGGTATGGCCTGGCACAAGTGACTCCATTCTGGGGCATGCAGGGGACCTTTTTTTTTTTTTTTTTTAACACTGTAAACCCAGATAGTCGGACTGCAGGCCCTACGGACTCAACCACCCAGATGTCAGGGAGACCAACTGAATGCTTTAGGAAAGTTTAATGCAAGGATTATTCACAAAGTTCTGAGCAAGGTTAAGGGAATTCAGCAGAGGAGAGTGAAATATCCCAGGGCAACAACATCTGTTCCCATGTCTCAGCCCTAGGGGGCAAATGTTACTGGAACCTGGAGAAAGCTGTAGGTGAGGGCAGTTCCTTGTGGGAGCTGTGGCCTTGAATGAGAAATCACTCTGCCAATCTGAAAGCAAGGAAGGAGAGAATCCAAGGAATAAATATCCTAACCTAATTCTCTGGTCTCCTGTTGGCATCTCCCACCTGCTGGAGCCAAGCGTAAGCTAGAGGACAAAATAAGATGTTGGTGTTGTCCCTAGAGATCAGTGTCCCTAGACACACAGCAGGAAAAAGGGTGCAAAAGGAGTCTGGAGGACAAATGGAAAAAATGCAGCATCAAGTCTCAGCTAAGATCCAAATGCTGGTCTGATCCTAGTGCTGCAGTTTGTTTTTTTTTTTTTTTTTTTTTTCTAGAGGGCCTCAGAGGGGACAGCTGCCCCAAGCCTGTATCCAACTAACCAAAGCCAAACCTAAAACAGGAGCAGGTGCAATGTCTGTCAAGGCCATCACTAACAGGCATCATCCAGCATGGTCAATTCAGCCTGGCAATAATGCCCTGCTGCTTCTCCTCACACAGACATGCCTTTGAAGATTTTGCTCACTCTAATGATCACAAAGGCTCTGGTGAACAATCTCTAGAAAATGAGGCTGACCAAAATGCCTGCATCAGGCACAGATAGCAGTTCTCAAGTTCCATTCTGATGTGCACAAGAGAGGACTTCTAAACTTGACTATACAAGCTAATTTACATAGTTCCATGTCAAAAGGCTTACAGGAAATTATTCTAAGATACATCTTATAATCGTATAAATGTTTCCTGTTCTAATGTGAATGAGTCAAAATATGGAAGAAGTAAAAAAGCAACCTGACCACCATGGTTTTCTCTGAGCCCAGGAACTATGAATAGGTCAATAGCAAGTAATGGCTGCTTATCTTGTACTAGGCACAGTGCTGAGTGCTTAACTAGCATTGGCTGCCACAGCCCTCACTGCAACCCTAAGAAGAAAGTACTATTTTGAGTCCCACTATGTGAACAAAAAAATGAGGCTTATGATGATTATGTCAGAGACATCATCTATGTGCCACTTACTAGGCTAAGATCAGACAGAATGCACAGATGAAAAGTAAGAAGTCAATGAACTTAAACTCTAGTTCAGGGGAGAAAACACTCACTTTAAAAATCTGTGAAAAGTGTAGCAAACAGGGTACAGTATCCATCATTTCAGAAAGCAAGAAACCAGAGTGGAGTGGGTGGTCAGGGAAGCTTTGCCTGGGGTGGTGGAAATTGAGCTGAGGACCAGGAGAAAGGTAAGGGTATAGTGGGGCTGGGAAGGTGTGGGGCATTCTGGGCATTACCAGGATAGCAAGGAGCTGGATGTCTGGAAGAGAAGCATCAGGCTCAAGAGGGAAGATCAGGGAAGGGCTCTTGACTGCACTCTGTAATCCTCCCCTAATTGCCCACTGCTCTATGCCTCTACCTCTCAGCCTTACATAGCTTGGGGCCAGCCTTGCTGCCCCCTTTCCTACCTCTTGCAACCAGGGCCAGTCCCAGATTGTACCCCTCCCACTCCCTGCAGGTTCTGGCTGATGGGTTGTAAATAGCCTGTTTGAAAAGTAATTGCATGTTTGGGGCTGGTGCTTGCTCATTCTTCCCCCATTCACTTTCTGTCTTCCTATTCCCTAGGTTTGTTTCCCAGGAAGCCACTCCATAAGCTTTCTGGACAAATGGCTGGAGGAGATAATGAGGCCCTCTGGGCCCCACAATTCAACCAGACTTTACTGACCAGGGACCCACTCTGAACCTACTACCTGCCTCTAGCTATAGGACAGAAAAGACTGAATGGACTTCTTTCCTACTAAAAAATTTCTCTGAGAAGCAACAAACTGGCCACAAAGATGCCTACCCCAATCCAGGACACATGGACACTCCTTTGCCTCAGCACTGGGACAGCAGATGTCTGCTGTCCAGTGATGTCAGTCTATTACAACCTTCCTGGTACCTGCTCCCTTATGTCCTTCAAACATCAAATAATCAGTATTCGTTTACTTAACACCTACTATGTGCAAGACCACCCCATGTGTTCTATTTGACATATTTTCCCCTCAAAGTAAGGCACAGTCTTATTAACTCCAGGCTCTATATCTAACACTGCCACCTCCACATCTCCTCACCTCTATTGGTCTGGTCCTGCATAGAGACAGCTAACCAATGGTAGAGCAAATCTTAAAGAGCCCCATTATTTCCATACACATTGGGGCAAATTCCAACCATTGGCACCTGAAACTCTGACTGCTGTAGATCACTTTTGCTAGAAGTGTCAGGGAACCAATGCCTATTGGGGCAGTTCTCAACCAATGACTGACAGAAGTTGATGGATACATGTTCCTCCTTCCTCACCTCTCAGACAGATTAACATTGAGATACATGGACTATACTGGCTTCTAGAATTGCCCAGCAAAAATTTGCTCCTGTCACCTACAATGGCAACTTGCTTGAAAACACAATCTTTATTGTCATTTTTCCTTTTACTGTCTACTTCCCATTTACCCACCAGTGTTGCTATCATCTCCTTCAGATACAATACTTACACGTGTATCTTTGTCTCAGTATTTTCTTCTTGGGAAATTCATATTAAGTCAATTGGGACCATAAATGGTATTAGGAAGGATATGTTCAGAATTCAGGATTCTGAAGTTAGATCCCTTACTGGCCAGATGACAAAGATGCCATTACTGGTAATGAATGAGGTGAAATAAAACACATTATGGTTGTATAAAATTCAAAATCCTGTGAAAGTCCTTACATTCTGCAGGTAGAAGGAAGATTGTTGAAAATTGGCCCACAATCTGACTCTCAAATGTAACAGAAATTCAAATAGGGCTGAAATCACAAGGTTGGTAAGTTTTCTATGTTAAAGTCAGAGAAGGAGTGGGATTCTGAGACCTGGATAGGGACATCTAGGCAGATGCTTTTGAATATCATATTAATCAGGACCGATGAGCAGGAATTCAGGGTGCCTGGGTGGCTCAATCAGTTGAGCGTCTAACTCTTGATTTCAGCTCAGGTCATGATCTCACAGTTTGTGGGATCAAGTCCCATGTCAGGCTCTGTGCTGACAGTGCAGAGCCTGCTGGGGACTCCCTATCTCCTTCGCTTTGTCTGTGCCCCTCCCCCACCCTGTCTCACTCTCGAAAAAAAAAAAAAACAAACTAATGAACAAGAAGTTGCAAGAACTCTGGATACCCTGGAAAGACATAAGTGAACCAATTATCAGGAGGTAAACCTGCAAAAAGGAAGGGGCCTACTACATCACTAAAGACTATAGGGGTTGGAGAGAAGATGAAGATGATGACAGAGTAGGAGGACCCTAGACTTGTCTTGTCCCAAGAACACAACTAGATAACTATCAAATCATCCTAAACACCCCAGAAATCAACCTGAATGATTACAGAACAAACCCCACAGCTAAAGGAAGAGAAGAGGCTGTATCGAAGAAGGAACAGGAGACATAACTGGCTTTTCTAACATGCAGAAGAAGGCAGAGACTTAGACAAAATATGAATATAGAGAAATTTATCCCAAATGAAAAAAAACAAGATAAGGCCATGGCCAAAGATCTAAGTGAAACAGATATAAATAACATGTCTAATGGAGAATTTAAAGCAACAATCATAAAGATACTCACTGGGCTTGAGAAAAGAATTGAAGACATGAGGGAGACCCCAAAGATTTCAGGGGTCTAGTGGTCTATAGCATGTCAAATTGTCCTCTCCAAGGTAAAGTTTGAGTTACGTACCTTGCATCTCTACTGTTTAGAAAAAGGCCCAGCACTTGGCAGTTTGCTTTGGATTTTTGATGACAGCACATGCTACTCTTAAGAATACTGCTGTGACCCATTTATCCAGTAACTTAGAAGACTGCTTTGAGTATTGTCCAAAGCAAAAAAGGGCTCTGCAACACTTATAGCACACATGGCCCTAATGCCTGATCCATGTGATTCATCAGCTCTCATGTCTTTTAGAGATATCCATGATATATAAGGATGCTTTAGGGTATTCCTAAAAGCCAAAACTGCAGAGATGAGGTGTAGATCACTAGAGCTCTGGAGCAAGACCATGCTGTCTACAATAAAAACATTACTTACCATTTGAAAATCAGTGCTTGGCACGTTACTAAAGTCACTTGACTATGGAATATCAACGTATATGTTACTGTAAGTGCCAAATTACAGAGCTGAATATTTTTAGACCCACTAAGTTAAAAGGTTTAATAGTCACAGCAGCAATAATACAATGGAGGCAGCAAACCTCTTATTGTTCAGGTCACACCTGTGGCCTCTCTAGCTGTCTGGAGAGAACAATACCCAGGCTTGGTTCATGAAAGGGTCAGCTCACTAGTTTGCTATCGGCATAAAATGGACTGCTGCCATAAAACACCTCCCTCAAGAATAGTCCTGAAAGATAATATGAGTGGAAATCCCTCCAGGAGGAAAACCTGGAGGTAAATTTTTGTGTGGAGAGTGAAGCAGCTTGAATTAAGAATTTACATATGCTTCTAGGCAGTGGTGAATGGATTAAATTTTGCTTTCAGGCCTGGAAAGGACCGCTTTGAAAGGTCAGAGACAGAAACCTGGGAAAGAAACACATGTGTTTTGACTCACAAGAGTGGGCACAGAGTGTGTGGAGAAGAGAACACTCACATAGGGAGTAACAATCAACAAGCCAATGGACAGGAAGACTCATCCAGCAGCAGTCCCTGAGCTCCAGCCGCTGCATTGCTTGCACAATGGGCCCATGAATGGAGCAGTCATGCAACAGAGGTGGCGGCTAAATAGGGCCCCAACAGCATGGGCTCCTTCTCACCAAACCTGATAGTTACTGTGCTTTGGGGTGTCTGATCTGTTAGCATTAAAGATTGATGCTAAGCCCCAGGTATGATGATATCCCTCAAAGAGACCAAACAGCCACTTGGTGATAAGTTCATCACACTAGGTTTCTTTTGCCTGGATGAGGCAGTGATTCCAGATAAATACACTTCATACATATTTTGGCTATTGCAATGCATTTGCACCCATAGTGCTTTTGCCACCTCTACCATCTGAGACCTCACAGTGCATCTGATGTTCTATAAGAAGCTCCCTAACATTGTCTTGGACCAAGAGATCTGCTTTATGATAAAGGAGGTAAGACAATGTGCACAGGTCCCCTGAGGAAACAGGCTGTAAGCCTACACTGCCAGAAATGACATGCAGAATCCCTCCCCAGGATGGTCTGGTAAGGACTAACTGCCACTATGAAAGCTCAGATGACACAGCTGGCCGGGCCCATTGCTGTTGGCACTGACAGTGGTTGCACCCAGAATCAGGGCACCCCCACAACCTCTCCTATCACTAGAGGACTACCTGCTGCCCTTGCTTCTTACCTCTTTACTCCTGATTCAAACCCACAGCACTCCTGTTTATCCGACCACATCTGCACCACTGCGGGGGAGGCCAGAAAACCAAATGTGTGCCATTTTCAGATTCTTTGACAGAAAGAGGGTTCTAGTTTCCACCAATATTTCATAAGATGTGGAATTCCTGAACAGTCAAAAGAAATGGAAAATGTACAACATATATGTTTAAACTCAAAACAATTCAGTGTGTTATAAATCTCCCGGAGCCTCAGTTCCCTCCTCTGTGAAATGGGGATGTATGACTGGCTCAAGCTCACACAGAAAAGTAGTACAAGGATTCAAACTCAGTTTTCTGATTGTGAGTCCTGTGTTCCTCCCATGACATAGTGTTGTCTTTTCCTTTGGGGTTTTCTCCCCTTTATCTTGTGAGCATCATGCCTAGGTATATTCCCTACCTAGTCCCCTCCAGAATGGGTGACACAGAAGTAAAAACCAATGACAGAGTACACCCAGCTCCTCAACAGTCTGAGGAGAGCTTCTCTGAGTTTCTGTAGTACTGAGTCCATAGACAGGGCTATGGGCTTCTTTATGGGGTGCATTACTCCCTTGCTGCTAGTGAAGGCTGTTTCCTTGCCACTCATTATGGTCTCTGCAGTATGTAAGTTCTGTGGCCAAGGTTCATATAACTGGGAGTATATTTATGGTGGTCCATACTCTTCCTTAGGAAAATATTGATTTTCTAACAGCAGAATGACTGTAGAGCTATTAAATCAGACTAGACTATCATAAACTCCAGGATTAACGAAAGAGTACTTTCACCTTTTCTTTTAGTTTCTCATGAGCAATTGGGAGTAGATACATCCACTTAAGCAGGACAGGATCATGGCATTTATTACTTGATTTCAACAAACCACTACAATTCCCCACCCTTATTTCCAGATGAGTAATTAACTATACTGCTCTTATTGTAAAGATCAACTGACAGGAATGAGAGAGGCCAAGTTGTATAAAAAAAAAAAAAATCCAAAGGCTCCTAATGGGAGCTGCATCCCATTATGCAGGATACAAGTGAAAGGGGAGTGGATTATGCTGGCAGTGGGGGATTGCTCTCCAGTCCCTGCCCTGACCAGAGGATGTGTGAGCTCATTATCTGCCTGTTAAAGTCTTAGTTAGAAGAGCAGTCAGTGAGGTGAGGATTTCTTTTTTTTCCCCTTTTTTGGCAAGATCTCTATCTTTCTTCTTTATTGATTGCTTGCTTTTCATTTTATATCCTTTCTCCCTTGCCTGAAATGAGAAAAATGAGCCCTTGCCACGGGCTTTAAACTTTACACCCAGACAATATCTCCCCCTTATCTAATGCCAGGCAAGAAGCTTCAGCCCAGAGGACCCTGGGTAATGCTACAACAGATTATGTCATAAAATGGAGAGATAAGCAAAAGAACCAATCTAAAAGATGCAGCAAAATTTACCTTTTCATCACCCTCTGCTCCCCTTTTAGAAGAAGGCTTTAAATCAATCTGCCTTTGCCATTAATTCTCTTTCTAAAATTTGATAACAAGTGCAATATTTTCCTTGGAGACTGGGTTCTAATAAGATGGAGGTTGGGGGGTGGGGAGCAAGCAGTGTTTAGCAAAGTAATAAAATGCCATGATTGATCCTGGTCGGTGGGGTTGCTTGGAATCACCACTATTCTTGGCTGGCAACCCATAATCCAGCCAAGTCATAAATTTTGTTTCTTCCAGTAGACAGTTGAGTCTCTGTATTGATCCCAATTTGTTGTTCTGTTTTCATGTAATTGCTCCCAGTGATTAAGACTCCAGGTTGGGAAGGAAGTGTGGCCAGGCCAGGAGTGTAAAAGGAATAAAAAGCACAGGGCTGGAGTTTACCCTGCCTCCCCACAGTGGATGCTGAGGCTGGGATGTGGGATCTGAGCTACTCTGGATGCCCAGAGTGCCCAGGGCCAGGCTGTGGAGTCAAGACCCTGCCCAGCCGGTCACCCCTCCTCTAAGTACTATTCTAGCCAATGCCCTAGCTAGTCCACATGTTCTTCGAAGGCCTAAGTGAGATTCCTCAAACACACATAGGATGTGGGCCTCCTAAATATAGCAGTACCCAGTGTATGAGGCTTCACTTTACTACATACAGAAAAACTGATGTATGAGCTAGATAAGAACTACTCCATGGTCACACGCTATGTAGAGACAGCCCTCACCCAATTACTTCATCCAGAAACTAAGCCTTCCAGCCCAGATTGAAACTTGGCCCAAGAGAACCTATGAGCAGAGGGTTAGAGCCCCTAAGCCTCCAAGTTTAGAACTTGAGTATCCTGGGTTACCCATCTGTGAAGCACAAGAGTTTACAGCCACATCATTTATAGATAGATGAGACTGCAAGCATACTCATGTATCTTCACTCACTGGCTATGTGACTTTAAGCAAGTGGCCTAACCTGAGTGTCAGCAGCTCATTTGCTAGCTGGGAATAATAGTAATACCTGCCCCATACAATTCTTGTGAAGATTTTAATGCAATAACATGGGAAAGTACTTGGCAGAAAAGTGATGATGATGATGATGATGATGATTACTCCCAGCTTTAGTTTGTGCAAAGAGCCTTGCAGTTCCTAATAGATATAGAAGCCTGTGGTACACAGATATTTAGAAAATTTCTAAGCAAAGGAGGATTTAACATATAGTAGAAGGAAATGTATATTTTGATAACTTGGAGTGTCTTAGCCAAACCCTGAGAAACTAATTTAAAATAAGGTTATGCACCTTTAAAAAGGAACTCAAATAGATTCCTTAGCACTGCACTGTCAAAAGTCAGTTCAAATTTATTTAGTTCCAGTCTTCTCAGAGATGGAAATGGGAATTCCTCACTCCATGAACTTGACAATATTGCAGCTAAATCATCTGTATGTGATCTGCTTGTCTGGTGGTGGGTTCATTTGACTATATGCTTTAACAAAAATATTCCTGAAACCTAGAGTGATTTTCTTCTTCCTTCCTTTCCTTTCTCTGAGAGATTTAACCGAGGTGATGGTGGAGACTGGAGCTGCCAAATTAGTCATGACTTGTCAGGAAAATTTCTCTCTTACTCTCTTACATTCCCCAGGTTGAGATAAGGGACCTGAAGCCGAGGTGCTGGGCCCATCCCAACCTGGTATCAAGGGGGAGAGCCTTTGCCTCTGGGTCCCAGCCTCCTCTCCTGACTTCTTCACTTTGTCTACAGCCCCCAGTTCCTATCCATCCATCAAATCTTGCTTAGGAAAGCATATGATTTTAGCTATAGGATAGAGAAGCAGGGAATGGACTCAGACTGTTGGACTCTCAAACTTGACTCCTACATTTATAAACTATGACACTTAGGACAAATTAACCTAACTTTTTTGTGCCTCAGCTTCCTCTTCTACCAAATCCAGACAATAATACCACATTTCCTATTCCATGGGGTTGATGTGAGGACTAAACATGTACTTTAAATGCCTGAGGCATGGTAGGCCCACTTAAAATGCTAGCTTGTCTGAGCTGTTTTGGGGTAGTGGTGGGAGAGGAAGTCAGGCTCTAAAAGATTAAGGAGAGAACAGGAGGTAAGTAGAGGTGGTGAGCAGAAAAGTTTCCTTCAAAAATGTGGCTGTGAAAGAATGAGAATACCCATGGTTTGCCTCTCCCAGGGAACCCAAATTTTTCATACAATGCTTTTTCCAACTGATATATTTGTCAGGTGAATAATTTCTAAATATGTCTGAAAAGGAAGAGATTTAGAGGAAATATTCCACTGTGTTTCACCTTCTCTCAAAATAATTGCAAGTTGTGTGGCATTTTTTCTTACTACTATGCTTTGATGAGGAAAATATGGGACTGAGATCATGCAGGAAGCCTTAGAATTCATGGAATGAAGTTACGGGGTATAAAAATGAAAGATATTTTCTGACTTTATTTTTCCTTGTCCTCCATCCCTTAGGGATAACATTAGAAATCATCTAGGATAATCATCTAGGATCTAGCACTCTCAAATCTGGCTGCTTATCAAAATTATTTGGGGAGTTAGTAAAATATAGATTCCTGTTACCTCTCTGAAAATTCTCATTCAGTAAATAGGGTGGGGACCAGAATTTGACATTTCTCAAAGGTTGTCATTATCTTGGGGACAAGGCAGTTTCAAGGACCATATTAATGCAACCCTTCATTTTAGATGTAATCTGGCAAGGCAGGGCCTGGCTAAGCTATGGGGCATGTGTGGGAGCTGGGAAACAGAATTCACTCTTAATATGGACTCTGTCTGGGGCAGAGAAGAGGGGCAGTGCCCCTTAAGCACAGTCTCTCACAGTGACCCTGTAAGACCATCAGGAACCCTCTCCCATGGCTTCATCTTCCCCATACCACAAACCCACTAAAATCAGTGATGGTGAACAGACTGATGCCAAGAACTGCACCAGGTGGAAGTATTCAAGGTTGGACCCATTATGCCACTTATTTTGTCTCCGGCCTCTCTTGCTCTTTCATTAGTCTCCTGGATTCCTCCCACATCTTCCAGTCCATGCCTCTGATCCCTCCATTACAGCTCAAGAAGAATAAGGAATGTTTGCTTGTTCCTTCTCTGCCTCTGACAAATTCTGAGTGTCAAAGGAAGGACTCTGGCCTCAAGCAGGAAGAAGATGTTGAGTGCCTCAGTTCTGCTCAGGCTCCTCACCAGCAAGAACTGTGCCTAATTTTCTCACCAATTACCAAGAAAACAATCACCTCATCAAAGCAAGTACTATTTTTAATGGCAATAACACAGTCCAATTTCATATAAGGGACATGTGTTGTTCCAATTAATAGGGATTTGACATGCCCTTTGTGAAACCATAACCCCACTATTTTTGTGCTATGGATGAGTTCCCATTCTTCCCATTTTGAGGGTCACTACAACAGCTGTGAATGTTCTATTTAACCATCTAGTGGTGATAGGCCCAGTTAGAATATCTCTGACACTTAAATCTCTAATGTCAGAGGGATAGGAATTTCTCAGTTTCTTGCATCACTTACAAATGAGGCATTAATGAACATTAAAGTCATGTGAGTTATCTAAGTTCATACAATGCATCTCCAGATGGCCTAACTTCTGGTTCCTACAGCTTCCCTGAGCCTTGACAGACGATGAGTTTTCTCTGGTGTCACTACAAACAAGCCAAGAAGCAGAGGGAGCCCATGAGGGCACCCTTGCTGAAAACCCTGACTTTGCTTGCCTGCTTCCTTTCTGGGCAGCCAGGCACTGTCAGATTTGGAGACCACAAGAAGGAGAAAAGAGAGCCTTTTTGTTCCAATTTGAAAGGCAACAGCACTGCTTCATCTGCTTGTTCAGCATCCTCAGTGAGGGGCAGCGCTCCCTCAATGGGGGCACTGTAGACAAACTTCAGCTCAAACTAGGCATCCAGATCAAACTAGGCATCTAGAGGAAAAAAGTAAAACTACTAATACCCTGGAGCTGTTCAAAATCAATCTGCCATAGGCTTTTATCCCAGAGAGATAAAAATTTTTGTTCACACAAAACCCTGTACATGAATATTCATAGCAACTTTACTTATAATAGTCAAAAGCTGGAAATAACCCAAATGCCCTTTGATGTGTGAGTTGTTAAACAAACTGTGGTACATCCATACCAGGGAATACTGCGAAGCAATAAACAGGGATGAAGTATTGATACAGGCAACAACTTGGATGGATCTCAAGGGATTTATGCTGAGTGAAAAGAAAGCCAATTCCAAAAGGTTATACGCTGCATGAGGCAGTGCTCCTTCAATGGGGGCACTGTAGACAAACTTCAGCTCAAACTTTGAGATGACAAAATTATAGAAATGGAGATAGATTAATGATTGCCAAGGGGTGGGGGTGGGGAAGGAGGCTGCTGGGGCTATCAAGGAGGCAACATGAAAGATCCTTAATGTGACAAAACTTTTGTCTTAACTATAGTGCTGTTCACACAAAACTTCATATGCAATGACATCATAAAACCACATCAAACTAAACACACACATATACACATGCATATGCATACACCAATGAGTATATGCAAAATGGTGATTTCTGAATAAGATGGGTGGATTATGGCAATGCCAATCTCCTGGTTATGAAGCTCTACTATAGTGATGTAAGATGGGTGAGCAGTATACAGGAACTCTCTGTATTATTTCTTACAACTTCATGCACATCCACAATTATCTCAAAATAAAAAGTTAAAAAAAAAAAAAAACTCAATCAGCTCCAGCTTAATTCCTTTATCCTTTACTGTGGGCTGGATTTGGTGGCTTTCTTCCAAAAAACAAAGTATGAAAAAGAAAAAAATAGTAACTTTTCAGTGAAGACATTTGGCAGTCACCACCTTAAGCAGGTGATCCAGGTCAGCATTAGCAATGAAAGTAGTGTTGGTCATGTACCCCCTACTGTGAGTTATGAGAAGGGTGCTTCGCCTCCATGGTATTCTTCCCCCAAATCCATAATCCCAGTGTAATCATGAGAAAACATCAGAAACAAACTTGAAGAACATTCTAGAAAATACCAACTCTTTTATGACCTTGACATTTCTGAAAACAAGGAAAGAATCAGAAGCTGTCAGAGATCAGGATAGAATAAGGGGACATGATGCCTAAATATAGTGTGGTATCCAAATTGGGTCCTAAAATAGAGAAACTAATATTGAGACACTGGTGAAATCTGAATACACTGAGTAGTTTAGTTAATTACGTTGAGACAATATAATACAATATTATTCATCCTCCCAGGTCTACCTTAAAATCTCTAAAGGCTTTCCTGATCACTGATTACCCACATGGATCTCTCCCATCCTTATAATGAGGAAATACAGAAGCTGATGAGTCATTTTTTACCCCTTCCTCTGAGACCCTAGTGTCCATCTAGTTGGGATTTTATACTTCTAATCTACTAAACAACAATAGTGTACATAGAAGCCTGAGCTAGCCTGCTGGATGATGAAAGAAATATGACCCATTCACCCATATCATCCCTGAAACACCCTGCTAGCAACCACACATATGAATGAAGTCATCCTAGATCATCTAAGTGAACACAGACATACATAGAGATCCAAACAGAGATCAGCCAAGGCCAGCAGAGGAACCTGGGTCTGACCTAATTACCAATTCACAGAATCGTGAGCTAAATAGGTGGTTGTTTTAAAAAAAATTAACCAGCATGTTCAGCCCCTGATTACAGTTATATACCTAGATTCTTATCTATATATACATGTTAGATATAATGTTGATCTTTACATCCATTCTATCTTTCATTTATTTCCCAAAATAACCTTGTGAGGTTTGAATTATCATCTCTATAAGGTCAGAAAAATGAGGCTCAGAGAGATTGAGTGACTTGCTTAAGACTCCACAGATAGTAGCAGTGCTGAGAGTTGAATCCAGGTCTTCTGAGAACAGGCCCAGTGTTTGACTTATTCATGTTCAATTCCTTCTTATCTTCTATCTTATATTTTAATTTATTTTCATTAGTGTATCCTATTTTTCCAACTAAACAAGAAGACACTTCAATATAACTTGTATCTTAATCTTTTTATTGTGTTTCATAATATCAAGCACACATAGACCTTAGCATACGCTAGTTAAATCAAATTAAATTAACCTCTCAAGAGGTTTATTTTCTCTCTCTGCAGCCTATCACAGTGCCTTGTCTGTGGTCAGTTACTGCTTGTTGGGGATATTGATGATGTCTGTAATGTATTCTAACCTTTGAGCCATTAGGTGCAGAGAGGCCAGAGTGTGGCCATTATTCAAAGAGAGGAAGTTATTATTGGATCTCTCTTTCCCTTCATAAACCAGGAATGTGGTTAATTAGCCTACATCTTTCTGTCATTGACCAGAGCTGTGAGGAATGGACAAGTGGCCACCACAGTAGGAGGTGGGAGCAGGCAGCCAGGAGATCACAATGTGGTCCCAGGAGGTGGGCCAGTCAGCCTCCTCCTCCCCACAGAGGGGTCAGAGGGGTCTTATGCCAAAAATTCAGAAAAGCCTGGTGGACACAGCTTAGGCTTGAATGACAAACCACTTGGGTACAAATCTGGATCCTGCCACTACCTGGCCAGGTGAACTTACCTGATCACTTTAGCTCTCTGGGCTACAAAATCCTCATGTATAAAATGGCTGTGAGAAGGTAGATGTGCTCACATGTGGCCTGGCACACAGTCACTGCCCTAGCGTCACTACTCCTCTCCCCTCCTGCACTTCTGCAGGTGTGTCACATCCTCTTTTTTCCATTATAAACAACTTTTTCACCATTTTATCTTTTGATTAAGTTCAGATTTCCATGTGCAATAGCCAAGTTTCTTAAAGTGAGCTTAGTAACTTTTCCTTTCTGATTGGATTTCCAGAATCAAGGTTTGGGTTGTGTCTAGGATCAGACTCAGAAGGCTGTGAGTGCATATACCAAAAGCAAACGTTCTTGGCTCCTGAGCTGAGCCCACTCCAGTGGTGTGGGAAGATAGCCCACCCCAGCAGCTTGGAAAATAAGAAGGTCCTGCCTGATGATACTAACTGGTAAATTTACTGGACACATCCAGTAAAATTTGTAAATTTGACAAGACTGGGCAGACCCTCTCACTTCTTGCCAAGTGTCTCTTGCTGTCACTGACTGAAATTCTACCACCAGGGAATCTGTTCTTTTGGGTCTCAGAGCTATGTTGTCTTTAAAGTCTGAATGTAAATTGCAGAATCCTGGAAATGGTGCACCTCCAGGACTTTGAGATGGCATTCTGGGAAGAGCAGGGTCCGTGAATTGTGTTTGTTTGGAGGAGGAGGGTGATGCCAGTGCAGGAAAGACTGAAAGGTCTTCTAAGAGGGAAAAGGCATGGGACTACTTACTTACTTGACAGTTTCATTTAGAGTGAGCCAAGAAGGCAGGGTGGGCCTCATGGGACTGTAAGAGTGAGAACAAGAGTATGTGTATTCAAAGAAAATTTGAGAAGAACAGAACTTCTCTTGATCTCTTTATTGTGTTAGGAGTCAGAAATCAGCCAGATTTTTCTATATAGCTCTGAATTCATATTTTCTATTGGACCATATTAACTTTTTGTCATTGTTGTTTGGAAACTATGAATAGAGGGAAAGCTACAAGTTTTCTTCATTTAGGGACCTTATCAATGTTGCTCACCTTTATGCCCCCAAACCCAACTCTTTGCCCAGAGGATAGCAGGCGCCCAGCCACGTAGATGTTTTTAAACTGCACTGAACTATTGAACTGAACTTCACTAGAAGAGAATAAGATCGGTTTACCTACTAGAGGCCAGTCCCTGGGAAGCAGTGTGACTTTGGCAGGCTGTGCTGTATTCTAGAGATGCAAGCTGAATTCCCAAGAGGGCTGTGGGAAGAGAAGTTCTTAGATAAAGCAGAAGTTTCCTCTGAGATTTGCTGCCCAGCCTGTCTCTTCCCCAGACCCACATCATGGGCTGCAGCTGTCAGTAAACCAGCTGCCAGAACAGTGTCAGGATGGCTGGGCAGCCGCCTGGGGCTACCCTCTAAATCATCTCAGCCAATCAAGCACTTAATGTTCTCTGTTCCTCAAGAATGTTGCACCTCAGCGCTGCCCATGTATCTTTCAAGTTTTATCTTCAACATCTTATAAATCATCCATTAAATACCTCCCAACTAATGCACACTGCTGTTGTTCTCAGCTAGGGCTGAAAAGTGCACAAATCAGTTTTACTGCATATTAGTCCTGCCCAGTGGGCCCTAAGAAAAAATAAGAGAGAAGCCAGAGAAGGAAAAGGCAACTCTTGGTGGCCCTGGTACTGCTGCTGGTATGAACTGGAAGCCAGTGATAGAGGGTGATAAAACAAGATATTGGCACCAACATCATATCACAGGTTTTTTTCTGAATGCCAATGACAGGGATGCTTGTCCTGCAGGGCAGTGGCCTATGGAGCAGAATGTAGCTGCACATGTACCTGCTAGGTACTGTTTTGACCAAGCCAAGGAAGATGTTCTTTTCTGGGAAGAAATGGCACTGGCCTTGGAGATAGTTGCGAGCACAAACTTTCACTGAACCTCTGACTCATTACCCTGACTTCCTACACTTTAGTTTCTGCATTTCTAAATTAGGAATAACCCATATCTCAAAGGATTTTATGATTTTAATAGAATGATATATATGAAAATACAGTATCCATAATAAAATAAGTGCTCAATAAATGAAATCAAACACCAGCCTTGGTGTCAGAAGCTATCAACATGCTAGATCCCCATCCCAACTGGATGGATGTGCTGGGTTTGGTCTTTAGCCACACCTTACTCTATGATGGCTTCACCCGTCACCTCTACCGAGACTATGTGACTTTAAGCAGGCCATAAGCATGTTAGCCAATCTGTGGGTTGATCATAATAAAACTTCCGCCTCAATCCAAGGTCAAGCCTGGATAACTGTAATGAGTGTTTAATGCATCCAGATTTTGGAAGAAAAGAGGATGTGCCTGAGGTTAGAGTAGCAAAGGTACTGAAATCCAGCTCAAAGATATGGGTTCGAGCTTGGTTCCATGTGCACTGTCTGTATGATCCTGGGGAAGTCACTTCAACTTTCTGAGCCTGCATTTCAACAACTATAATATATGAACATGCAGCTATGTCACTGGCTTAAAGAGGATAGTTAATCCCAGAATTCTTATTATCAAACAAAATTTTGTAGAAGTGCACTATATAAAACAGTAGAGCTAAATTTCCTCTAGTTAATATCACTTGGGGATTTGGAGGCCCCACATGCTGATTCTTTCCCTTGGGGATCTCCAAAATCCCTCTTATGAGTCCCCTCCAAGCACAATTTATAAAGCACTGATCTAGAAAGAATCTAAATTCCCATCACTATGGGAATTGTTCAATGAGCCTCACTGTATATATACAATGAAAGACTAAGCAGTTAACAAGACTAAGGCAAATGTGGCTATAACACCACAGAAAGATATGCCACTAGGTGAGAAAAGCAAAGTGTAAATAACACATGCAGTAGGTGGACCCCATTTGGGATACTTAGACACAAACGTGCACACATGCACATAGAAAAAGCTCCAAAGTATATACACTAAAGTTCTAACCATAGTTTCCTCTGGGCGGAATGAGGGGAGTGCTAATGAAATAATACTTTCATTTTGGCTCTAGTGTCTGAGATTTTCTTTTTACAAAAAAAAAAAAAGAGTTTATATGTTATATGATTTTAAAAATAGGACTAAAGGCCT
This sequence comes from Panthera uncia, assembly GCF_023721935.1. NCBI lineage: Eukaryota > Metazoa > Chordata > Mammalia > Carnivora > Felidae > Panthera > Panthera uncia. The sequence goes on along the minus strand of NC_064811.1, from coordinate 164,235,651 downwards.
TTTCAGTTCTATGACTCATCTGGCTGAAGTGAATTCTCGAGCACATTTTCCTTTTCAATATCATTTCTGAAATGAGATACTGTTGTGGAAAGCCAATACCAACACAGAAAGCACCCAATTATCACTAACTGGAATTGTGGGGAGCCCTTAGCCTGGGCTGAATGTGCCTCTCCCTGGGCTGTGTGATTTATAAACTATCAAATAGCCCATAGCCTGCCAACGGCTTTTCCACCAGCCTTTAGATGAGCCCCAAAGCCTTCCATTGTGTGAAACCACTATTCCCATTGGGGATCCATGAAAATGCACATAGAAGCATGAGGCTCAGACAAAGATAAACTCCTATGAACCAGCATGGATCCCATGTCATATTACTGGAAAGGAGATAGAGTTTGGGCAGCAAAACCTTCTACAAAAATCCTATATGAGTGACTTGAGAATCAATCTGGCAAAAGAGCAATTGCAATTGTTTTCAAATTATTTTTATGGTATGGTCCACATTTGTACTGAGAAAACAGGCAAACTGTGCTTTAGAAGAGAGCTGGCCTAGGATTATGAGGCTTTGCACAACCAGTGTGTGTATATATATATATATATATATAATGTTTCCCCAGATGTAAAGCTATCAAGATGAAATTGTAAGGAAATGTACAACTTTCTGAGAAGTCATTGATTCAAAAGAAAGGGGACAGTTACAATGGGAAGAGATGAGACATATCAGCACATATTCACAAGAGGCTGTGGGAAGAATTCTTCAAATTCATCTCAAGTAACATTTATTCAGCAGCTATTATGCTATAAGCCCTGTGCTAATCACTGTCATGTATGCTTTGTGCCTAAGTTTCTTCATCTCTAAATGCAACAAAAAGCCTTTTAGAGCAGAAATACCTCAGACACTTCACGGGCTTTTTTTGTGCCCAGAAGAGGGAAAGAATTAGGTAGAGACCTAAGGACCTGGGAAAAATAGGTTCAGAGATGTTCAACCTGAGAACAAAAAGCAGATCAGAGGATGAATTTTGAACCCAACGAGGAAAAAAATCCCTGTATCCCAATATATCAGTTAAGGTTAGGTTTAGCAGCAATGAGAGACCTGGAGAATAACACTATAATGGGATGGAAATTTATATCTATCTCCAGGAAAAGAACTGCTGAGGTAGGTAGTCTGGTCTCATACGGATACTGTGTAATCATCAGGGACTCAGGTTCCTTCCAGCTATTTGCTCATCATCTCTATCTATGGCCTCACCTTAGTGGTTGGAGTACTTTCTGAGTGTCATGTTACAAACAGCAAGATGGAGAGAGCAGGAAAGAACCTTTTGAGAAGTTTCACACAATGCTTCAATTAATCACATAACCACACCTAGCTGCCAGGAAGCTGAGAATAGCAGTCTTTGTGCTTCCTAGCTATTTTCTTCTGAAAATGTGTCCAGCTAAACACCAGATCCTGCTTTTTTGGCAGTCAATGGGAGATTGCATATTTGCTATTTAAACAGCAGAGCCAGTCATACACAGTAACTAGGAGCTGAGAGAAATAGGTCTTACCTGGTACAGAGGAGATGCTCATAAACTGTGCATCAGTATTAACCAAAATAAATAGGATAAATAGAGGGCTGAGGTTAATTACCCCCAAAAGTGTGACATCTAGGTGTGAAATCTAAGTTTAGTATTTTGGGGCATCAAGAGGTAACCCACTCAGAGATAAAACCAACTGTAAATTTTCTAAACTTTTTTTTAAGTCTATTTATTTATTTGGTGGAGAAGGGTCAGAGAGAGAGAGAATCCCAAGGAGGCTCTGCACTGTTAGCACAGAGCCAGACACAGGGTATGATATCATATGAGATCATGGCCTGACCTGAAATCAAGACTTGGACACTTAACCTACTGAGCCACCCAGGAGCCTTCCAACTGCAAACTTTCTATTTGAAGTATGCATTCCCCTGTTTCCTATTGTCACAGGTTTTTCATGGAGATCCCAGACTTCACAATTAGATGCAGTTCTGCTCTGATAACAGAGATGGTGTATTTAACAATCTTGGCTGGGATTTCCATCTTCTTGGAAAATGACCATTACAAGATGCCCACCACTCTTTCTTGGTCTTGAGTATGAATGGAGCCTCATGCTTCAATTCTGCAAGACCCTGGAAACTTCCTGAGTCACTAGCAGCCCCCAGCTCCTACCTCCTCAGTCCATCACTAGACTCAAAATACCATGAATCAGACCTTATCTTGTTTTACTGTCTATTGTTCTTAGCATCTAGCATAGTGCTAGGAACCCAATAAATAACTTTGAATGAATAAATTGAATACATTATTTTAGCTACCAGCAAATGGATCCTCCAAAATGCTATGTACCACTCAGGGGTATCCAAGTGACTCCCTATTTTGCAAATAAAATTGGCAACCCTCATACCCATCATCTGGGTGTCCACTGTGACAAACTCCCCATCCAACTCCTACCACTCCTAGCAGGCTGGTTTCCTCCTTGCCCCTCCTCATACCAAGTTGAGAGCAGATCCTAGTCTTTATTTCTGATTCTTAATCTCATCTTCCCACCAAGTTCCCTCCCTATAAGGCCCAGCACAAGATAATTTTACACACTTTTCCATCCCTAAGTTCAGCCAGTAACAACTTTCCCTCATTTTAGACTAAAATCAAAATGTTTCTCATTTGCATTGCTCTTTACAGAAGAGCAAAGCCTCCTTACATTTACTATTCCATTAGGTTGTTTCCAAATTCTAGCTCCGTTCTTCAAAAGAGGCTCAGAGAAGTCAGTGTCTTGCTCTTGGTTATATGTCAAGAAGTGGGAAAACTGAGACTCCAGCCTTGGCCATTCAATTCCAAGAGCCATGTCTTTCTACCATGGCTCCTTGCACTGGGCCTTCTGGGCACATTGGTCCTTGGTCTGCCTGTCTCGACCTGCAGCCCATGGCTGGAGAACCATTCTCTACATGTTTCACATGCACGTACATGCACACACATAGTTTGCTTCCCTCTCTTTGCTGGCGGCCCTTTCTGCTTTCTGATCATCACCCACTATGAATAATGCTATTGAATACATGGGACTTGCTGCACATTACTTGTCAGGTTATGAAATCACAGTGGCAACAGCAAAGGCAAGGGGGCATATTCTTGTTACAAACACAGCAGGTCACTACAGGAAGCTGTCCTTAGTTAAGTATGGCAGGAATATATAATGAGTCTGGAAAACGAGATACTGAGAAATCTACTCCTGGGTCTGCCACCAACTAGCTTGATGACCTTAGGAAAGTGACCTTGTCCCCCAGGGTCTCAATTTCTTAATCTGCAAATAAGGTGGCTGAGTCAAATATCTCTCAGATCTTCTTTTAACTGAAAGATGCCCTCTGTTATTGATTTATGTTTGCAGTGGCTCAGTGCCCCCCACCGGGGGATATTACCAAATCAAACTCACTACTCTGTTCAATACCTCCCCTTCACATCCCCACACCTCCAAGAATCTGGATGTACACTCATTTCCTGACTCTACCAACCTACTTCACAAAACACTTCTCTAACCAGCCTCTGTGAGATGCCAGAACCCACCCTCTCCTTCAACTCACTAGCCAGCCAGCACTCAGGGACCCAGTGGTGCACACTGGCTTTCAGAGTTGTACCGTTTGCAAGTGCTGCCACCTCCTGGATCTTCCATCTCTGGGCATTCCAGCTAGAGCGTCTGCCCAGATGCTGGCTCTTCGAGCTCCCTGGGACCAGCAATGCATCATGGCAAGTGCACTTGTTTGTTATTTACACTATCGTTCCCAGGACCCCATCTGTTACTCCGAACCTTCTTTGTGATGTAATTGAGATTTTTTAAAGTTAGATGCATGAGAGCCCCATGTCTAATCACTCACACTGCATGCCCAGGCTCCAGGCCAAGGTTCCACAAAGATAATAAATACCAGGCACTAAAACTAGCCTGTCAGGCCCTGGGACAAGTGTTCTGGGAGCCAGTGGAGACTACAGCTTGGGCCTAGCAGGCTTTTCTCATGTCTCATCCTGGAACCGAGGCTAGGGCAGCTTCAGCTATTTAATTGTGATGACAACTCACTGGAAAGCCACAGAAAGGGAAGCAATAGGAGGTAGCTTCATCTCATCCCCAGCTGCCTCAGGCTCTGCCCTGATTAAATCTGTAATCACCTTCTCACCTAAGGAAGCCCTGACCTAGATTCTTAAAAGATATGGGTAGTGTGAAATGACAATTATAGAAATAATAAAATCTTAGAATGTTAGAGTTGGAAAGAATTGTAGAGATCATCTGGGTTCATAGAATACAGAAGAAAAATCCCCAAAGAGGCAAGTAACTTTCCAAGTTCAATCAGCCAGTTAATGGTTGAGCTGGAACAAGAGCTGGTGTTGTGATACAGAACCCAGTGCTCTTGCCCATTGCTCAATGATAACTTACATAGAGGCAGTAGGAGCAGGTGTCACAGAAGAACATGACAACTCAAGTAAGAAAACCTGGAATGCAATCTCATTGAGTGATTTGGTGCTCTTAGCTTAGTTTCCACATATGTAAACTCTACATGATACAATCTTACACATAAGGTTGTTGGGTATACTAAATAAAATAATATAAAGCACTTAACATAATACTCTTTACATAGTAAATGTAGAATATATATGTATATATATGCTTTTATTATTTACTTATGATACTAATAATCCTACCCATCTAAATGTCAGTGCCTCAAAAACATTAATTAGTTAGAAAAAAGGAATGACTCTCATCATTTTATAAATAAATAGGGAAGAAGCTACAGGAATCCACATGTAGTGGTTACCCAAAAAGGTCACAACCCCACCTAGGTAGCACAAAGCAATAACCCAACTTCAGATGCCAGTTCTAAATTCCTGTGAACTCAAAGAAAATGAAAGTCTGTATTCAATCATCATTAATTCTGTGATTGGATTCTGGGAAACCAGGAAAAGACATCTATTTAACAAAGAATTACATAGCCCTTACACATACCAGGCACTATTCTAAATGTTTTACAACAATTAATTCAATTAACCAACCTAATTTAATTCAGTGAGAAATTAAAGCAGTAAGAAAAAAAAATTCCATGAGTTCCCACCACAGAACTATACATTCACCTGTACATACCCACTCTACTTTCTTTTCTGTTACTGCAGATGAGCCATCTGTGCTTCTAGCTGAGGCCATTTCTTCCCTGTGTGCTAGATCCCATCACCTCTTAGCTAAAACCATTGCCCCAGAAACTCTCCCCTCTCTCCTTTGTCATACTGGATCTTATTAGATCCTTTGAAGTAGAAAAATAAATGCTATTTTTTCTCCCATTGAAAAACGAAACAAGCAAAAAGCATACACACACACATATACACCCTCTCTTAGCTCCACTTAGCTCCAACTTTCACTTCATTTCCCTCCTTTGATCATAATTCCCTAGAAGAGTTCTTTGGGTGCATTGTATCCAATTTCTCTTGTCAACACAACCCAATCAGTCTCTCACTCCCTACATGCTACCAAAACTGCTCGTCGAGGTGACCAGGGACTTCTTGCTTCAAGGGTCAATCTCAGTCTTAATCTTACTTGATCTTTAACAATATTTGACACAGTAGACCACTCTAGTTAGAACACTTTCTTCTCTTGGCTTCCATGGTACCACATTATATACTTATGATACTAATAATCCTGCCAATCTAAATGCCAATGCCTCAAAAACATTCATTATTTAGGGAAAACTAAGGACTCTCATCATTATATTAATAAATAGGGTAGAAGCTTTCCTCATACCTGTAACTGCTTCTTCAGACTTGTTTGCTGATTCTTCATTACCTCAAAATGTTGATAATCTGAAACATGGCTTCACTATCACTGATAAACTTGTAATTCCAGATGCATATGCTTATCAGTGATCTCTCTCTGGATTCACTTTTTTTTTTCTTTTATCTAACAGCCTTAAATATCTACCTTTAACATGTTCAAAAATTAAAGTCCTGGGACACCTGGGTGCATCAGTCAGTTAAGTGCCTGACTCTTGATTTGGCTCAGATCATGATCTCACACTCTGTGAGATCAAGCCTGCTTGAGATTCTCTCTCTCCTCTCTCTCTCTGCTTCTCCCTCTCCCCCCCCCCAAAATAATAAATAAACTTAAATAAATTAAAGTCCTAAAATATGTTTTCTCAGATGATTCACCCACAGACTCTGGTGGCTCTAACTTCATCCAACTGTTTTTCATCTAACTCCAAATAAAAGTCATATACTGCGATCTATATGGCCACACAAAAACACTACTTGAACTGATAAGTGAATTGAGCAAGGGTGCTATATAGAAGATCGATGTTCAAAAATCAACTGTTTTTCTGTATACCAGCAATGAACAATTAGAATGTAAAAATTTGGGGGGCTCCTGGGTAACTCAGTTAAACTTTTGACTCTTGATATTAGCTCATGTCATGATCTTGCTGTTTGAGTTTGAGCCCCTCCTAGGGCTCCATGTGCTGGGCATGGAACCTGCTTGGAATTCTCTCTCTGGCCTATCCTTGCTCATTCTCTCTCTTTCTCTCTCTCTCAAAATAAATAAACATTTTTTAAAAGAAAGAAGGTAAAATTTTTAATAGCTTCAAGACTATAGCATACATAGGAATAAGTTTAACAAAATATGTACACTGACCATTGCTGAGAGAAAATTAAAAATGACTTAAATGAATGAGCAGATATACTATGTTCATGATTTGGGAGACTCAATATTATTAAGATGTTATTTCTCCCTTAAATTAATCCATATATTCAATGTAACCTTAGAAGCTGAGGAGTCTTTTTGGCAGAAATTACCAGTTCCAAAGAACTTGTAATAGTTAAACAATCTGAAAAAGAGAATTAAATTGGAAGGCTTAAACTTCTTTCAAGACTTACTATAAACACTAGTAATTAAGACAATGTGTTATTGGTGAAAATTTGACTTCTTGGTGAATAGAACTGAACAGAGTTCAGAAAGAGTTGCACATTTATAGTAAATTGACTTTCAACAAAGGTGCCAATGTATTCAATGAGGAAAGGATAGTCCTTGACAAATTGTGCTGGAACATCTCCATATCTGAAATGAAAAAAAAATAAACTTAACCCTCAAATCACACCATAAACCCAAATTAACGCAAAGTAGATCATGATCTAAAGGTAAAAAATCCCAAACTAAAAACGAACAAACAAAAAAAAACAAAACAAAACCTATCAGAAAGAAGAAGGAAATCCTTAAAATTTGAAAATCTTTGATTTACAGGCCTAAATTTCTTAGGATGCAAAAAGCATGAACTATGAAAAAGATACATTTTACTTTATCAAAATTTTTAAAAAATGTACTCTTTGAAAAATAACATCAGGGGAAAAAGGGTAAACCACAGACTAGGGAGAAAATATTCATATAATACAATCTGACAAGAGACTTATATCTAGAAAATATAAAAATTTTTTTCATCTCAAAATTTTGAGACAAAAGACTCAATTGTAAAAGCAGGCAAAAGATTCAAGCAAGCACTTTACAAAGGAAGATATGTAATGGTCCCAAAGCACATAAAAAGACTCAACATTACTAGCCATCAGATTAATGCAAACTAAAACTTCAGGGAGATACTATTACATAGACACTAGCATAGCTTGAATTTAGAAGACTAACAATAACAAAGGTTGATGGAGATATGGAGCAACTGGAGCTCTCACACATTGCTGATGGAGGTGTGAAAAGGCACAACCACTGTGGAAAACTGCTTGGCAATTTCCACAAAGTTAATTTCCACAAACTTTCCACAAAGTTCCGCAAAGTTAAATGTACACTTACTCCGTGGACCCAACAATTTCACTTTTAGATATTTATGCAAGATAAATGAAAATATATGCCCCCCACACACATACAAAAAAGAATTGCAAACAAATATTTATAGCAGATTTACTATAATTATCAACTACTAAAGCTGTTGTTTTAATTTATCAATAGCCCCAAATTATCAACTGGTAAACTGTCTATTAATAGATGAAATATTAAGCAATCTGAGGATAGAAAGGAATAAACCACTGAAACTAGCAACAACATGGATGAATCTCAAAAACATCAGGTTGAATGGAAGAATCCAGACACAAAAAGAGTACGTACCGTTTGATTCAATTTATATGAAATGGTAGAAAAAGCTGACGGACAGCATATCAGTCTATGCATGGGGTCAGAGATGAAACAGGGATTGGCTATGAATAGGGATGAGGGAACTCTTGGGGGGTGATGAAAATGCTCTATCTTTATTCTACATTTGTCAAAACACATCTAGTAGAGCACTTAGAATGACTGCATTTTATTTTATGTAAGTTATACCTCAACAAAGTTAATTGCAGAAAAACAAAATTCAAGATCCTTACTATGACCTAAATGACCCAACACAACCTGGCCTGACCATTACCTCTCTGATATCATCTCCTACCACCCTCCCCAGCTTCAGCTACCTTTTATTCCCTCCCCATTGAATGTTTTTTATGTAGGAATTTACATAGTTGGATCTCTCATGTCCTCTAATTATTTGCCCAAAATGTCACTTGTTTAGAAAGGTATTCTGTGGCCACACTATCTAATTTCAAACCCCACCTCCATGCTTCCTATTAGCTCTTCATCCCTATGTAACATACTGCTTTATTTTGTTTGTTTGTCTTATCCCATGGAGAATTTGAGTTTCAAATTCAAGAATTTGTGCTCCGGGAGGACAGATATTGTTCTATTTTGTTCACTGCTATATTCTTACTGCCTGAAATAGTACCTAGCTGTGGCATAGATGCCCTGTTATCCCCCAAAGGTTCCCATTAAATAGATTTAATACTGTAAATGCCCAGCAAGAGACTGCATTTCCTAGCCCACTTCTTTTTTTTTTTGTATTAAATATAATTTATTGTCAAATTGGTTTCCATACAACATCCAGTGCTCATCCCAACAGGTGTCCTCCTCAATGCTCATCACCCACTTTCCCCTTTCCCCTGCCCCACCCCCCACCCAGGTGGGGGCTGCAGGACAATCCTTGACAATGGGGTGGTAATAGAAGTAATGTGTGTCACTTTTAGGTGGAGATGGTTAAGAAGTGGGTGCTGTGTGTCTTTGTTACCCACTCTTTCCTTAATCACCAGCTAACAATGAGGAAGTCTAAAGACCTAGTGGGTAGTGGAACCACAAGATGGAAAGAACTTGGGTTTCTCAATCACCACACGGAAGGCCACCTGCTGAACAACCTTTAGGATTTGGAGCAAAATGTTAACTTTAATTGTTTCAAGCTATAAAAATCATTTTCTACAACAGATATTATTCTAACAATAGGCACAGAGTTGATGCTCAGTAAATTTTTGTTTGATGAATTAACAGATGCCGTTAAAGAACAATACAGCAGTTTGTATTAAGTATGAAATCTGGTATCACGCCATAGAATAGCACATGCGATACCTAGAAGAAAAATTGGCAATTTCATAAATTAGACTGTGTTTGGTGAAAAATACTCAATGTGTTAGCTTAACTAAAACTTTATACCTCAATTACAATTGTTAGGACATTGAAGTATAGCATGATACTGAGGTACAGTGAAAATAAAATGTAATAATGATAATACTTTTCTGCTTTCAAAATTTATGGATCCCACTGCTACAAAACAAAGCAGAGAACCTGTGTAAAGCCCCAAGATCCTATCCCAAATGGAAATGTAAACAGCATCCCCCATATTTTAGCCATTAGTGGTGAGGGTGGGGAGTTACGTGGATTCAAACACCTCTTATTCAAACATATACCCTAGAGATGTATTAGGATCTGCCAAAATTTTTAAATTTATTTATTTATTTTGAGAGTGAGAGTGAGAGCACAAGCAGGGGAAAGGCAGAGAGAGGGAGAGAGAGAATCCTAGCTCCTGATGACAGTGCGGAACCCACCTCAGGGCTCAGTCTCATGAACTGTGCGATCATGACCTGAGCCAAAATCAAGAGTTGGACACTTAACCAACTGAGCCATTCAGACACCCAGATCTGCCAGATTTGAGAGGACTCCTTGTCTCCAATCCCCAGCATCTGTAGCGTAGAATTTACTTTGTTCAGTTATGGCCATGAAGTGAAGTTTCAGGACTTTGGGATACAAGAATTAGTCAAAATGATTTTACCATGACTTTGTTCCCATTTTAAAAAAAGATAACCAACACTCAGATAATATTTGCACTGCTCCTAGTTCTTGCTGTAACTGAGCTTTTAAGTCATGTCATATCAAGTCAGAATTTTTCAAAGAAACTTGTTCACATTCTAAAACCAAGATTCCTGGGAATGATATAAAGTCAACTGTTTCCAAGGGGATAGATGTCTGGAACCCCATTCTTAGCCTCCCCAGACAAAAGCCATAGGCCAGAGGTAATGACCAATTATCAACTCTTTTACCCTGTTTGAGGGACAACATTGTCTCTATTATTCAACAGAAACACTAAAAAGGAAGTGAAAATTATCTGGACAGAGGACTGCTATCAGGAATTTTGCAAACCTTGCATATTCTTTCTCCTTGTTTCATTTTTACATATATTCATTTAAATGGAGTTAAATGATGGTAATTTTGTGTCTGGGAAATTCCTGAGATCATTGAAAAAGTAACATTACATAAAATTCTCTGATACGTAAAATTCTAAGCATTTTCTCAATCATTAAAATTTATTGCCATTTGTGAGGGTTTTTTTAAACTAACTTGTTTTTTTCATACCCCACTCTGCTCTTCCTGGGGGGATTAGATTGGTAATGTTTGAGGATACTATATCCATCTACCTCATGAGGCTATTTGAGGGACTGTCCATCCGTGAACATGCCTCATGGCTTTAGAGAGAGATTCTGAGTTCTTGGCTCAGATATACTCACCAAATACTCCTTTCAGAACTTTTATGGGTGTAAGTGATATGATGTGGCCAAAAATCCAAACTGTGCAATTGTGCATAACAAATATGCAATCTGCCATAAAAACTTAATACAATTTAAATAAAATTTCTACATATGTGCTGAAAAAAATATATATACATATACATACATACATTCAGGAAGGGGCTCCATGGATCTTAATGAGACCAACTTAGAAAAAACAAAAAGAGAGAAAATAGTTTGTGGATACCATATCATTCCCATAAGAAAAAATATATATATTAATTACATAGGAGTTGTTGGTGAGGGGGAGATGTTCATGCTCATAAATTGGGTTTTTTATTTAGGCTTTCCTTTAAAATGAAGTTGCATTAGCAAATTTTGAGGTCAGGGACAATATTTCATATCTTGTATACTTTTCTTTTTTTTTTTTTTTCAACGTTTTTTATTTATTTTTGGGACAGAGAGAGACAGAGCATGAACGGGGGAGGGGCAGAGAGAGAGGGAGACACAGAATCGGAAACAGGCTCCAGGCTCCGAGCCATCAGCCCAGAGCCTGACGTGGGGCTCGAACTCACGGACCGCGAGATCGTGACCTGGCTGAAGTCGGACGCTTAACCGACTGCGCCACCCAGGCGCCCCACTTGTATACTTTTCTATGGAGACTAGCACAGGACTGGAAACAGCAAATTCTTGGTAAATATACATGAATCGATGCATTCACGTTTATGAGCAGTCATGTTGTTAACCTTCCAACAGTAGCTGCCTAATGTTTACCGTTTGAGAGAATTCACCCATTCATTGGTGATGCTTTGGTGTACATTTTCTTCTAATTGTCTTCTAATTTGGCCTTGGTCAGAGATGTCAGGGCATGAAAATATTTGTCAAGTCTGCATCCTGGGGTGATGTATAATATGTGGATGCCTCCACACCTTCATGGAACACAGTCAGCATTCATTGGCTAAACGCCCATAACAAAAGTGTAAACTATTCCTTAGTCAAAAACCTTTGGAATCAAGTCACAACTTATGAATTTCTAATAGTCTTGGTGAATGTATCATTGGTGAAATGTCACCAAAATCTTATAACTTGCAGATAGAAATAAAATCACAAAAAAATCAATAACATGGAGTTCTTCCCCCTTCACACCCATCCCCAAGAATTTCTAGGGGCCCAATACAAAAATTTACCTTTGCTTAGAAACCTGCATGTCTGGCCCAGTTCTCAAGAGCATCCAGCATGTTCCTCTTGTTTAACAGAAGACACTTTCAGGAAAGCCGCTAAAAAGCCTCATCACTGTCACAGCTGAGAGTCTTTTCCTGATTTTATGCTCCACTTTGTCCTTTTTTCCTCCCAGACAACCTCAAAATCTGTCCTAACACACACACACACACACACACACACACACACACACACACATGTATAGTAAATCCTGCATCTCTGTTTCTCAAGGATCTGTAACATTATATTCGCCTTCCCCTATGTTCCTGTCCCATCCAGGCCTCATCCCCTAATACCTTCATCTGGCCCTGCAGTCCTCCCCTCCTTCCTTGGTTGTTTCTCATCTCCTCTAGAAAAGGCTACCCTCTAGGCCTTTTCACCTGCTGTCATCTCCATGGCTCTTTTCCACTCACTCTGCCAGAAAGTCTCTACTTCTCTCCATCTCACTGATTTCACAAGTACAGTTGGTCCTTTTCTTCGTATTTACTAGAAACACTCAATAAATCCTCAATGCTTCAAATAAATACCTGGTGCTAAACACCCTTTACGGCCAGCATCCCTTTATAAAGCTGAACCTCCAGGTAGAATAAAGTGTGTGTTGCTCCCCATTACTCTCTCTCACTCCTGCCACCTCTCTGCTTCATCACTATGGTTCTATTAGATTTTGGCAGCTTAAAGGCCCCCCTGCTGCTGCTTCTGTAGATTTAAAGGATGGTTTTAAAGCATGATCTTTGACCAGATTTCTAGCATTCTGCTAAGAAAGTCTTGGTGTAATTAAACACTGCTGTAAGGAGGAGGGAAAGTTCCCACGCATACACGTTTACTCACACACACATGCCTTGCAAAGCCAAGTGCAGCAAGCTAATGCCTCCCTAAGCTGGGCTGAACTTCCAAGTGAGAGGGGACCATCTCTCATCCCTGACACTTGCAGTTCATTAATATCTGCTCATGTCCTGTGACAGAAAGGAAAGAATACAAAGAAGCACTTCCTTCAGAGTTTTGATGTGGGAACATTCTTCTGTCCTGATGCTCAGGTCCCCAACCTGCATGAGGAAGAAAACAGGTAACATTTAGAATCTTTTAAGCAATATTTGGGATATTTTTTATTTGACACACATTCTAACCTTGAGCTTTTTATGCATAAAACTGAACTCTAGCTAGCAACTTTTTCAGGGACACCCTAATCTATGATGATTACCAAGGAAGGACTCAGAACCTAGCACTACGGTGCCCACAATCTCTGCCTAAGGCTCTCTCCAAGATAGTACACACCTAGGACAGGCAACTCCAAGGCCACTGACTAACTTGCAACCTCTCTGCCTGAGCTGCTTAGGAATAGGGGGATGCTGGCCATTTACATGTACAAGAGTGGCTCTATTCAAGCAAATCTGGTTGATGAAAAACCACTTGGAAGAAGGAAAAGATGACTTGAGAGATGCTATCACCTTACAAAAAAGTGCTCTGTAAAATGATTCACCATAGAATTACCTTAAGCAAAAACATTTCTATTACATTAAAATATGATCTTATTTACCAAAATTCAAACATTATACAACTTTTGAAGAACATGTTATTACATGGGGAAGTACAGAGATGTCTAAATAATGCCCAAAGAACATCCCCAAGGTAGGTTTAGTTGTAGAACCGAAGTGAATTTTCATCTGTAAAAGGTGTCCCAAAACATATTCAAAGGGTCTTACCCCCACCTGAATTTATGGTTTCTTATAAAAAAAAAATTAGAACTTTCACTTGTAAAAAACTCAGATAAATGTCAGTATTATTCTCTCCCTTTGGAGCCAGAAGACACTCCGAGAAGCAGGTACAAGATCAACCTGTGCCGCATGAATGGAGTCAGGAACAAGCCCTGGGACCCAAAGTGGTTTATTCCAGACTGAATTTTATCCCATTCCTCTCTCCCTCCCCTGTGGGACATACTTTGTCAAAACAAGGGATGGTGCTAGAGGTCCATAGTGGGCAGGAGAGCCATGCCTCTCCACAGCGCACAGGGGGGCCATGGCTCTCCAGAGAAAGGTGAGATGAACAGTGTTAAAAATCTGTGCACAACCTTCTTCTGATTCCTGCCCTGAGCTGAGCATGGGAAGGGCCTGAGGGGCCAGCAGAGAGCCATCCTGCAGGCTGGGAATCCACACACCCTCCCTTCTTTTGAGTCCCCAGGACCAAGGATAAAGCCTGGACCCAAGACTAGAGTCTACAGTGCGATTTCTCATTCTATTGCCACCTCTTGGGTCAATGGCAGCCCTCTTCTCCCGGCCATCTTTGCAATCCTGACACCCATAAAACAAAAGTGACCCAAGAGGCTATGTGTCTCCCTGAGCCACCTGAAAAAAAAATCCCTTGGTTCTTGGTTTGGGGTGATGAGCATCCTATATCTAGGCCTCTGCCTGCTCATGTGCTGCCTCTACTGGCCTTGGTGGGGCACTGGATTTAATTGTATGTTTTTCCCTCCTTTTGCTGCTAGAGCAGCAGCTTCTTAGTAGTCTCAGTCCAGAAGAAATCTTTTCATTATGGCTCACAGCTGAGATCCTCGGGTTAAAAGAAATTACTCATGAAAGGGCAGCCTGGGGTAGAAAGCAGCAGATCAGAAGAAAGCCAGGCTTCCAAAGGCGAGGGACTTCAAGGGTTTATTGACATGAGGGAGATCACAGCTCTGGCTTCAGGCCCAGCTGCTGACATTTTTGATAGATTTAGGCACTGCAGTTTGGCTTGGAATTATTTTTTAACTCAAGCTAAGAGGTCAGAGTGAGGTGTTCTGATCTGCTCATGATGGTCTCACTGATGCCCAGGCAGAATTAAGAGAAAACAATGAGAATTGTTTCCTTTTCCCTCTTCCCTCATGCCTCTTTGTCCCTTCTCCCTCCCTCTTTCCTCCTCCATTCTCATCCCTTTTGTAACCTGACTTATTGTCCCTCTTTTCCTGGTCCCTCTGTTCTTACCTCCTCATGCCCCTCACAACAAGTGTTCTGGAGTGACCCCAAGAAAAAAGCAGAGCTACTCACAGGTGGAGGACCAAGGTCTGTGCTCAGGCCTCAGACCCAGCTTGCCTGTTAGGCCCTGACACACTGACTGGCACCCAGACCCAGGCACAAAAAGCCCAACATGAGAGACAGAAGGACCCATATTGCTTCATTTGTATGGTGCTTCTTATTAGTCTTCCCTAAGTTTCTGTACCTTTAGCGCTCCACACACCCCTACCCCAAGTAAAGCACTAAGGATGTTGATGTTTCCATTTAACAGAGGAGCCTACAGACCTTAGGAAATATTCACAGAGCCAGAAGGGCCAGACTTCCTAGGAGGAAAGCCAATCACAGTGTTGGATCTGGTCTGTCTGATGTTGCAAGCCTATAGTCAGAGGTGAGAGTGGAGGATACTTTCTGGATCAGCTACCATTGCTTCTCACTTTCTGGGAGAGAATGCTGATGCTCAGAAAGGAGAGAGATTTCTCCAAGGTCCAATAGTGATTCTAAGATAGGACTAAACCAGAAATCATGTCTACTACTGAGGCGAGGAACACATATAATTTTTCTATTTTTTACTACTCTTTAAGCAATGTGAGGGACTCCACTATTTGGCAACAATATAAAAAGAGCTAGTATTAATTGAGCAACTGCTAATGTCAGGCATTGGGCATGTTCAGGGACATCAAATGTTCTGTCCTATCTCCTACTCCCTATGCTGTGAGTTATATTTTACTATTATTATTATTATTTTTATCTGAAGCTCAAGGGTATGAAATGACTTGTCCAAGATCTCAAAGCTAATGAGCAAGAGGGCTGGGACTCAACCCCAGTCCTGTCTGTCTCTACTATAATTCTCTCCATGTTCATAGGACTGGGAACAACACTAACAGCTGTCCATCCAAGGGATGTTCCAGAAGAATGTTTATCTCTCAGATCAAATTACTCACCCCTGAGCAAAGCCAAGAATAGTTGTATTTAGAAACCACAGCACTGTGCTGGATGGTAAGTGGCAGCTAGCTCCAAGCAAGTTCAACCCCTATTCCCAGATCTTGCTTCCAGTTCTCAGGAAGGAGGCACTGAATGGGCCAGGGTGAATGTCTTCTAGCTGAGCTGCTAGTGAAAATGTCTTTTCAGGCTGCATTTTGACACTTCTCAGTGCAATGATTTATTGGATGATAGAAAAAGATTGTTCTTTTTCTCTAGTGGATCCTGAGGATTTGGTAAGAGCTGCTGGAGCTGTTATTCAAACAGATTTTTCACACACTGCTCCAGCATTTCATGCTATGTTCACTGCTACAGATTATCTGAGTGAATTGCTGCACCTCCTCTGTCAGGGAAAGGGACCTGGGACAGGGCTACAAGCCACACCCAAGGAGGGTTTCTCTCTGCCCTGAGCCCCTTTCTAAAAGCCAGTGTCCTCTCAACAAGTTGGGCTACTGAATAACTGTTCAAAAAGCTATAGAGAAAGTGGTGACCATGCAGGAAAGAATAAAAGAAAATATATATATATTTTTGCATCTTCTCCTTGCTTCTCATTTCAGTTTTTACCAAAATGTAACATGCATTAGGATCTCCTGGAAAACTGGTTTTCTGGGTTCTGTCCTTTCAGTGATTTAATTCAGGAGGTCTGGAGTGAGACCAGAAAACATCACTTTCATAACTGTTCTAGTTAATTCTGATCAGGTATCTAATCAGGTATCTGAGGAGCCACAGTTTGTTTGTTTATTTGTTTGTTTGTTTATTTTCAATAAATAATTTTATTTATTTTATTTTTTTAATATGAAATTTATTGTCAAATTGGTTTTCATACAGCACCCAGTGCTCATCCCAACAGGTGCCCTCCTCAGTACCCATCACCCACCCTTCCCTCCCTCCCACCCCCCATCAACCCTCAGTTTGTTGTCAGTTTTTAAGAGTCTTTTATGTTCTGCTAAGGAGCCACAGTTTAAAGGCCTACCCATGAACAATTTAAGTAGGGAGGCTAGGTTTTGCTGTGTTGGGAAGTTGGCCAGTGAAGAATGCACTGGCCTGCTGTCAGGAGGCCCAAGTCTCCATTCAGCTATGTCTCTAGCAGGGACTCTGGGAAGGGAGGAGAACCTCAGAAAAAGAGGGATTGGCCTCTCAGGGTTTTAGTCTCCTCATCTGTGAAATTCATGCTGAGCTGAGTGTCTCTGAGTCTCTTCCGGCTCCACTAGACCAGAGCCTGGACCCCCACATCCCACTCCAGAGAACCACAGTAGTCAGCTAGAGCTGGAGGTGTTATTGACAAGCCAGGTTAGGATCAGGGAGGAAAGGAGGAGCAATTATAGAATGATTTTTAAGTGACAAGTGCTTTACATTCATGGCCTCAACTAATCTCACAAGCCTACACAGTAGTGCTGTGGGTGGAATGTTTGTGTCTCCCTAAAGTCCATATATTAAAACCCTAATCCCCAGTGTGATGGTACTTAGAGGTGGGGCCTTTGGGAAGTAATTAGGTCATAAGATCAAGCCCCCATGATTGGACTGGTGCCCTAATAAGGAAAAGACATTAGGAAGATGATCTCTCTCTCCACCATGTGAGGACACAGAAAGAAGGTGGCTGTCTGCAAACTAGGAAGTGGGATCTCACCAGACATAGACTCTGTGCTTACTTCAATCTTGGACTTTCTAGCCCTCAGACCGCAGTAAATAAATTTGTTGTTTAAGCCCCCAGTCTGTGGTATTGTAAGATAATAGAAAATAAATAAGCCCCCAGTTCTTGGCACAGAGCTCTCAAAACCCTTGTAATATTAAGGCACTACGAGCATATTCTATTCTAACATATGCTCTTTGACTCTAGTTTCTGACAGAGTTTCTAAATCCCTTAGAGCTTCCTGTTAGTAGTTCCTGTTTTTATTTCTTTTTTTTTTTAAGTTTATTTATTTAGTTTGAAAGAGAGAGTGCATGAGCAGTGGAGGGGCAGAGAGAGAGGGAGAGAAAGAACCCCAGGCAGGCTTCACACTGTCAGCAGAGAGCCCAAAGCAGGGCTTGAACTCACAAACCATGAGATCATGACCTGAGCAGAAACCAAAAGTTGGGCACTTAACCAACTGAACCATCCAGGTTCCCCTAGTAGTTTGTTTTTCTAATGAAGTAACTCTTGGTAGGCTCCTGGATGGGGCCTGGTCACCTGAAAGACCAAGCCATAATTAGAAGCTTGGAATTTTCAGCCTCACTCCCCATTCTCCAGAAAGGGGAAAAGGTCTAGAAATGGAGTTAGTGATGAGTCCTACCTATTTGGTGAAGCCTCTGGAAAAATCCTACAAGACAGAGTTCAAACAGCTTCCAGTTTCATAAATACATCCATGTACTAGGAGGATAATGCACCTAATTCCACAACAAGAGGAACTCCTGAATGTGGGACCCTCCCAGACCTCACCTTATGTGCCTCTTCATCTGGTGGTTTATCTGTATTCTTATCATATACTTTAATAAACTAGTAAATGTTAGTAAATGTTTTGTGAGTCCTGTAAGCCAGTCTAGCAAATAATCAAATCCAAGGGAGAGGAAGTTATGGGAACCTCTAATTTGTAGCAAAGTCAGAGAGAAGCTGTGTAACTCAGGGACCTACTACTTGCCACTGTCATCTGAAGTGGGGGACAGTCTTGTGGGACTGAGCCCTTAACCTGTGGGATCTGATGAGATGAGAGAATTGAGTTAAATTGTAGGACACCCAGCTGGTGTCACAGAGAATTGTGTGGCGTGAAAGAAACCCTACACATCTGGTGGCAGAAGTGTTGTGGATATGGTAGTTGTGTGAGAGAAACCCGGGAGGAAGCGTCAGGTTTTTTTGTTTCCAAGTATTTTTGTTGTAGCAGCCCAAACTGACTAAGACAGGTAGGTATCCTTATCAGGGTTTTGCTTATGAGAAAACTGAAACTCAAGGAACTTGCCCAAGATCATAGAGCCAGTAAGTGACAAAGCTGAAATTGACAAATAGGTCTGATTTCCAGTTTAAATATTCCTTCATAGAGCTATTCTTTCATTCATACCTTCAAAAATATTTACTGCACACCCACCATGTGTCAGATGCCATTTTAGGCATTGAAAATATAATATTGAATATGATAAAGTCCTTGGTCCAATAGAACTTAACTCCTTGTGTGGGAAGACAGAGCATAAAGAAGTAAAATAATTAGACAATTTCAGATAGTGATAAAGACTATGAAGAAAAGAAAATGTTTTCAATGTGGGTGACATTTAATCTGAAATCTAAATGGCAAGACATGCCCAGATCTGAGGGAAAGGTGCACCAGGGAGAGAGAACAGACAGTAAAAGAATCCTACAAGGTGCCTGGGTGGCTCAGTCAGTTAGGTGTCCAAATCAACTCTTGATTTTGGCTGCTCAAGTCGCGATGTCACCGTTGTGGGATTGAGCTTGGGATTCTCTCTCTCTCTCTCCCTCTCTCTCTCTCTCTGTCTACCCCTCCTGCACATGAACATGGCCCCCCTTCAAAATAGGCCCCCCTTCAAAATAAATAAACTTTAAAAAGAAAAAAGAACCCTAAATCAGGACCCTATGTATTCACAGGAACAAAACAGACCAGTGCTGTTGGAGTGAAGCAAGCGAGGGAGAGAAAAAAAAAAAAATGAGGTAGGAGATTTGGGCATGGACCAGAGCCCATAGGCCTAGAAGGTGGGGGCCTTAGTCTGTATGTAATGGGGAACCAGCAGGCAGTCAGGAACAAGGGAGTGATAGAATTGAAGTTATCTCTAAAAAACTCACTCTGGCTTCTGTTTAGAGGATGCTTATAGAGGGACAAGACAGAATTTGGGAGACAGGCTAAGAAGCTAGAGAAGTAACCCAGGCAAAAAAGAAGCACCTGTGATCTAAGAAGTGACTACCTCCTGATGTGTAGACCATCTACATCCAAAACTGCTCAGCCTATCTCCTCCCCACAGGTGTACATTAGGTCAGCTATTCTCAAAGTGTGGCCCAAGGACCCCTCAACATCCCCAAGAGTCTTTTGCAAGGCCCATAAGATCATCCTTTCCCCAAATATATATCTGTGGGAGGCTGGATTTTCTTCATATACTTCAACCAAAACAACATATTATGCAGATTGCCTATGGAAGCAGATATAGAACCCAGCTGTCTTCTATTAAGCCAGACATTACAGAGATTTGCAAAAATGTAAAACAAAACCACTCTTCTTGCTATATTCTTTGTTTGCTTTGGAAAATAAAGTTATTTTTCATAAAAAAAGTATGCTATTTATGTTAACACACAAGCAATTTACTGTTGCTCTTTTAAAATGAATTAATAGGGGTACCTGAGTGGCTTAGTTGGTTGAGTGTATGACTTCGACTCAGGTCATGATCTCACGGCTCATGAGTTGGAGCCCCTCATGGGACTCTGTGCTGACAGTTCAGAGCCTGGAGCCTACTTCAGATTCTGTCTCTGTCTCTCTCTGCCCCTCCCCCGCTCATGTTTGCTCTCTCTCTCAAAAACAAATAACATTAAAAAATAAATAAATAAAATGAATTAATAAATTGTTCTCATTTTTTTTAGTTTTAATTTCTAACATAATAAATACTGACAGAGATAATCAGCATAAACCAAAGTGTTTGGGTCTCCAATAACTAAGAATGTAAAGAGGTCTTGAGGCATTAGAACCACTATCTTAATTACCTAAATGATTCCGGACCAGGAAGAGGAGTGGCCAGGGACATCAGACAGCCAGACCCTTTAAGAGACTCCTCTGGGCACCTTTGGAACTCTTCCCTGACTGATCATGAGTCACATCAAGAAGTCTCCTCTTCAGCTAGGAGGGTGCTGGCTGCTCAATCCCCAGCCTCATGGGTAGAATGTCTGTAGTGCTGCTGAAGTGTGTGGAGGGGAGAGTAGAAGATAGCTTTGCCAAGGCAGATGAGCTATGCTGGCCCCTCTCACTACAAGGCTGGCATATGTTCAGCCACATGGTTCAGCAAACAAGGAGAGGAATCACTGCCTCCTGTAAGGTGCCTCATGCCCTGTGTAAGGGCCGTCTGCACTGCTGGATGATAATGAACCCTCAGGGCATTTGTTACCACTTAAACATTTCTGAGGTGCATGCTGAGCATGTAATTACTGTGCTGAGGAAGGCAAGGGACCGAATGCTAAGTACAGCTGGATGCAGCTGGGAGTAACCAGCCTCAGAGATCACTCCATTGCTATCCTTATCTGGCAGATTTATAAGAGGTAGGACTTCTGAGGATGATATGCACTATCTGCATGTGGTTTTTGATCTGGCCAGAGTTGGGGGCAGAAGTTGGAGTGTCTGATGAACAGAAGTCCATATTGCCAAGTCATCCTTCAGAAACTCAGTCCAGATTTCTGGACTAAAAACCAAATCCTAAAACGTTAGAGCCAGATGACCCTGTAAATCATCCTTGCCCAGTTTTTGCCAAATGTTTTCCTCGTATCATCAATCCACCCAGATGCTCCATAGAAAGAAAAGAAAAACAAAATTCTATGTTCAAAGAAGTTTGAAAAACAAAAGTATATCCATTCTCCAGTTGGAGACTGGGCACATTAACATAGTAGTATTGCTAAGAAATGCTGCAGAAAGGAAACTCACTTAACTTTATTCTGATAGAAACACTCCAAGGAGAAAAGGACTTGTCCACAGTCACATAGCAAAATTAGAATTAAAACCCAGGTCCCTCTCCAAAGAAGACAGACAGATGGGCAACAGATATATGAAAAGATACACAACATCACTCATTATCAGGGAAATGCAAATCAAAACCACAGTGAGATACCACTTCACACTTGTAAGATTGGCTACAATCAAAAAGACAGGAAATAACAAGTGTTAGAGAGGATGTGGGAAAAAAGAAACCCTGCTGTACTCTTGGTGGGAATGAAAACTGGTGCACTGCTATGGAAAACAGTATAGAAGTTCCTCAAAAAATTAAAAATAGAACTACCATAAGATCCAGTAATTCCACTAGTATTTACCCCACTCCTCAAAACCAATCCAAAAATGCTAATTTGAAAAGATGTATGCACCTGTATGTTTATTGCAGCTTTATTTACAATAGCCAAGATATGGAAGCAACCCAAGTGTCCATCAACAGATAAATGAGTAAAGTGGTAACACACACACACAATGGACTATTCTTTGCCCATAAAAAAGAAGGAGCTCTTGCTGTTCACAACAACATGGTTGGACCTAGAGGGTATTGCACTAAGTGAAATAAGTCAGAGAAAAACAAATACCATATGATTTCTCTTATATGTGAAATCTAAAAAAATGAAACAAACAAACAACAACAACAAAAAGGCAGAAACAGGCCCCTAACTGGTGGGGGATGGAGAGATGGGAAAATAGATGAAGGGGAGTGGAAGATACAGGCTTCTGGTTATGGAATAAATAAGTCACAGGGATAAAAGGTGCAGTATAGGGCATATGGTCAATGGTATGGTAATAGTGTTATATGGTGACAGAGGGTAAGCATATATATATATATATATATGTATATATATGTGTGTATATATATATATATATATATATAGCATATATAGACTTGTCAAATCACTATGTTATACACCTGAAACTAATGTAACATTGCATGTCAACTAAACTTCAATTATTATTATTATTATTATTTAAACAGGTCTGTTGACTGCCAGCTAAGTACCATGGTAAGCAGACTTTCCAAGGCCTTATAGCTACTGAGATTACAGGCAAAGATCAAAGTTGAATTATTAGCTTAGATCATCCAAATATTCCAGCCATAGGCATCTTCCAGTGCCTGTGGTACATGAGGGAGATAGGAATGAAGGGAAGGAACGAGGGAAGGGGTCAATGGAAAAAAGGTCTACCTGCACTATTGTCCTCTAGCCCAAGTTGCAACTGCATATGGGTATAAGCAAATTTTGTCTCTAAGGACAGCATTTGAGATTGTTTTACCAACACATAACCATCAAAAAACAGGCTGTAAAGAGATGATTTGATTATATTGTGAATTAGAGTTTTACAAATATGCATTTAATTTAGAATTAATGGGATGCATTTTTGTGAGTTAATTGAAAAAAATGATTATTAAACACAAATTCACTGATGTTTGACAAGTTGGTAGTAAATACCCATTTTGCACATGGCAGTTAATTCCCAATAAATATGTTTCTTTCAATAACCAGCTGGTTTTCATTTAACAAATAGATTGCTGTCTGGTAAAATGAGGATGGAGAATTGGGAAACCTTCATGGATAGCAGGGCTCAGCACCCCTCGCCATCTGCCCTGTAGACTGCATGGATGAGAGGAGTCCCAGGACAGGCTCTTGGAGCCTGCCCCCCACCCCATCCCCAGTACAATTGCAAGCAGCCAAGGGGGAGGCTGACAAAACCACCAGACTGTGTGTGTGGTGTCCTTTCCACCATAAATCCCCTTCCTTGCAGGCACCAGGGCAAACCTCTCAAACATCAAGCCTCATCTCAAACACTACTTCTCCTCAGTAGCCATCTCAGATGCCTTCAGAGGAAGTTAAATTTCCCCCTCCTGAATACTCTCACATCACACTATGCATCTTTCAAACATTCATAGCACTGCATTAAAACTTGGAAATTCCTAATTGGCAGGCTCCTAGCACCTAGTAATAGCAACCATGAAAACAATAACAACAACCCTTGCCTTCCCAGTAGCTTTCCTCCATTACAGTTATAACAGGGCCTGGATTTTACTGAGAACAGATATAATAAGACTACATTTTCCAGCCTCCCTTACAGCCAAATGTGACCATGTGATTAAATTCTGGCCAATGAAATACAAAGTGTTGACTTGAGAGATGGCTCCTTAGGGAGCTGTCTTAGCTGAGAAGTGGTCTTTTTTGTCTTCTTCCTGCCCTGTCCCTAACCCCACACATGCTTGTGCTGTTCACAACATGGCTGTGACAGCTAGGTGTCCTGAAGTCATTTTGGAGGATGAGGTGATTTTGAGGATAGAAGTCACATACTGAAGACATCAGAGCAGAAATAGAGGTGGAGCCTGGGTCCCTGGTGACTTTTTGGCACTGCCATATCATTCTTTTTTTTTAATGTTTATTTATTTTCGAGAGACAGAGACAGACACAAGTGGGGGAGGAGAGAAAGAGAGAGGGGAGAATCTGAAGTGGGCTCTGAGCTGACAGTGGAGAAACCTGATGTGGGGCTCGAACTCATGAACTGTGAGATCATGACCTTAGCCAAAGTCGGACACTTAACCAACTGAATCACCTAGGTGCCCCACCACCATATCATTCTTGGAGTACCTGTCTCCCTATTCCTTTTATGGGAGAAAATGAATCTGAGAGTTTTAAAGCCGCTATTATTTTGTTACATACAACTGAACTTACTTCTAACATATACAAAAAGAGCCAGAAACAGTTAATAATGCTTACAGTTTGTGGTTAAGTATTTGTATTTATTCTAATCTCTCTCATACCACAACCCAATGAGGTCAATATCTCTATATACAGGTGAAAAAAATGGGGTTCATAGATGTTAAGTAGTAAATCCAAGATCACACAGGTTAAGTAATTGATCAAGTTTGAAGTTGCATTTATGTCTAATTCCAGAGTTGGAAATCGTAATAAGCATAGCCTCTCAAATCAACAACCCTGTTCAGAGGACCCATCAGCCTGAGAATGTTCTAGGACCAGCTCAGCCTCTAAGTGTCCTTAGACAAATCATGTCACCTTTCTGTGATTCAATTTCCTCAACAGTAAAATGAAAATGTCTATTACTCTTTACTGAGCACCTTCTATTTGTCAGGAATTTTCCTAAGCACCTTACAGGTATTGGCTTGGTCAATACTCACAGTCACCCTACTGGAGGAATGCTATTACTGTTCTCACTTTATAGGTGAGGAAATTGAGGCCAGCCCAGGAATTTAAGCAAATTATTCAAGGTGACAGCTTTGGCAGGTGGTGTGTAAAAAGACAGGTGACAGGATTCAGGCCCATCTGTCTGTCCTACTCTATAATTTGCTCTGGGATCTTCCTTCCAGGTTTCTCACAATGCCTAAGTATTCTTCTTGTACAAATAAGGAAACGGAAGATTCAACTACTCAGTGATGGAGCAAGGATTCCAAACTAAGCTTATTTAACATGAGTCAAATATTTTCTTGAACACCGTGAGTGAAGGAAAATGTTGGACAAGTCAGTATTTGAACACTGAGACTGTGCTGCATCTAAAGGGCTCTGAACCCAACTCTGGATGTACAGGGGACACACCATCAACTGTGGCACTGAAAGCAACCGAAGTGAGGTGCAAATGTTGTGAAATCCTCCCCACATACAGCTGAGCCTTCTGGAGCCCTCCAAACACACCTTGACAAGCTCACTGAGCAGACAAGCTCAACCACTGCTGTATCTGGAAGAGACCCTAGCATTTAATGAGTACTTGGGGGTTGTATTAATTTCCTGTGGCTGCTGTAACAAATTATCACAAACTTGGTGTCTTAACAACAGAAATTTATTTTCTCTCAGTTCTGGAGACTAGAAGTTTGAATTCAGGTGTTGGGAAGGCCGGGCTCCTTCTGAAGGCTCAGGGGAAGAATCCTTCCTTGCCTCTTCCTAGCCTCCAGCAATCCTTGGTGTCCCTTGGCTTATAGATGTACCACTTTGATCTCTGCTTCCCTTTTCACATAACATTCTTCCTGTGTGAATCTCTGTGTATCCTCTCCTCTTCTGGGGCCACCCTAATCCAGTATGACCTCATCTCAAAGACCCTATTTCCAAATAAGGTGACATTCACAGGTATCCTAGTTTGCACTTTAATATATCTTTTTAGAAGCCATAATTCAACCAACTACAGGGACTATTTGCTGAATTTAATTGAATATGCTGACTTTCTGCAAGGGATTTATTTCCCTGCAAGGGATCACAAGTGGAGCTAGTCATCTTAGTGCCGATATGTGAAAATCTCCCACACACACACAAAAAACATGTGTGTCTCTCTGTGTCTGTTTATCTGTGCATGTCTGTGTGTGTCTCTCTGTTTGTGTATCTATGCATGTCATCTGTGTGTGTGTTCCTTGCAGCCTGACATTATGTGGAATTCTACCCTTAGAGGTTAATTCCTTGAGTCACCCCTAGGAGCCTAGTCATTAAGTTAACTGTGACTCGCATTGAACTTTAATTCAGGGTGCATTTGCAGAGTGAAGGGCACTGAAAAGATGGCAGATGTGATAGGGGAAATCAGAGGAAGATTGTTGACCCTGGTGATATAAGCCTGAAGAGGTTCTGTAGTAGGTACTTAGGAGACAGCACCAGGAAAGAGGAGTGAGGTCTAATAAGGAAAAGAGGAGAGAACTATTTCCCTGGGTGAGTAGTTGGGCTTAGTGACTTTTAAGATACTAAAATCTCTTTGAAAAGTGAGGCACTTTAGCCCTGATTTTCCTTGTGCTGGGAATGAGTTGTGTTTGGTTCCTAGTCAATGTGGTCAGAGATTAGGGTAAAGTAATGGGAAAGAAGGAAGTAGAAGGAAGGAGAAGGAAGGAGAGGTAGGAAGGGTCAAGGCTGGGCTTCCAGGCCCAGCCCTTCTCCTTGGCAGCAGAGAGAACTTATAGGAGTCACTGTCTCCCTGGACCCTCCTGCTACCAGTGAAATGAGAGCCTTGGGCATGGTTGGCCAGGTTTCTCTCAGGTCTGGGCAGATTTCCAGACTGTGTCTCACACTGATCCACCTTGCCAGGTACAGATCCTGTGGCTACAGTGTGTTTATTCCCTATTACCCATTTAAGAAAGTGGTTCTGAAGTAGCAGCTTCTCTGAGAGGGAGAGCAAGAGAGAAGAACAAGGAAAACAAAACAAAACACAAGAAAAAATGATCACAGAAGTGAAGCCTCAGAAATTTGCTTCCAGTTGTGGGGAAAGCAGAACAGTAAAGGGGCCTCCATCAGGAAAATGGCTCTCAGCAGACAGAGAGGAAGTGGTCCAAATTAACCCTGATAGCAAACTTAGCTCTCCACACTGCAGAGTACACATCCAGAATAAAAGCCATTTGAAGATTGTCTGCCACCAAATCAAACCATTCACTTCCCATTAACAGCCCATCACATGCAGTAGGTATTCTAGGCCTGTGCTATTATGCCTCTGGGTTATTGTTTTAAATTTGAGTCATTACAACAAATTACTGTACTTAGCCCCTCTCAAGGAGCTCTGAGGACTTATTGTCACTCAGACGTCCTCTTTCCCTGCCTCCCCTGAAGCTGTGCTGCTAAAAGTGGAGGAGAGTCATTCCTATCCAGATCCCAGGCACTCTAGGGCTTGGGGTGGGCTCTGGGGGTTGCCCCTTGCACACTCATTACACATTTTGGTTTTCAGAGCGTCTAAGCCAGACAGTCTTTGTCCTGTCCTTTGGGAGAGAAGGCATTAGAAGCCAAAATAATACAAAATCTGCCTCATACCAAATCCATTCCATGTGCCAAGTACTGAGTTAAACTAAGAGCTGCAGGAATTTAAAAAGCATCCTGGGTTTGATGTGCTTGGGGATGCTCTGGTGCTGTCTTTGAGCTTGCGAAGCTGTGAGCTTCTAAATATGGGCTGGGAGAAAGGTGGGGAGAAACAGAGGGAGCTACAGTCTGGAAGTGGACTCCCACTTGCAGGCTAAGGCTCCACCTTGAGGCCTGCACAGGGGTACAGGGACAGAGCCCTCTCTGAGACCAAGAGAACACTACTTACAGTCCTGAGACAGTAGGTATTGCAAACTGCAGGCAGGCAGGTGATGTTCTGCTGTAGGTGCTTGTGATGGGGTCCATAAGTATCCCATTTTCCCCAAAGACTGAAAAATGAGCAGTGTTTGGGTCTTGAGGTTGAAACATCTAGTTTAATTATTCCCTCTGTTAATTTTGCACATATATACATTTATATTGCTGATGCCAAAAGTACTTCCCCTCAAATGGATTAAACACTAAATTTATTTCCAACAAATGCTATTTACAAATACATAGTAACTGACATGAAGGAATTTACCTTCTAATAGGAATTTTTCCACCTTTTCCTAAACATTTACTTAGCTCTTACTGTCTGGCATCTTCTATACAACATAAAAATATGTCTTCCTAAACTCATAGAAGTTGGTACTGTGATTATCCTCTCTTTACACATAAGGAAACTGAGGTACACAGAGGTTAAATAATTTGCCAAGGTCACACAGCTACTAGGTAGTACAGGTAGGATTTGAACACAGGCAGTTTGCTTTTCTCTTCTTTTTTTTTTAAGTTTATTTTTTTATTTTGCACATAAGAGAGCATGAGCAGGGGAGGGCAAGAGAGGGAAAGAGAGAGAATCCCAACCAGGCTCCGCATCACCACCACAGAGCAGGGCTTGAATTCGCCAACTATGAGATCATCACTTGGGCTGACAAGAGTCAGAGGCTTAACTGACTGAGCCACCAAGGCGCCCCAGGCAGTTTTCTTTTAGAGTCTGTGTGTTTAACTAAGATTCCATGTACACTGCTTCTGTATTCATTTTCACAAACTGATGAAACCCACATCATCATTCTTTCTGTCCCCCACTCCACATAGTGAGCTTTATCCCCAGCTTTTCTCCCAGCTCATATTACGTAAGAGCTTTGCTGAGCTGCTAAGGGTATATGAGACCACACAGGTCTTTGTAAACTGTAAAGTGCTTTGTAAAATGTAAAGTGCTTTGTAAACTGTAAAGTACTAAAAAATAAAGGTATTCATCACTACTGTCATCTTACACATTTCAGCATTGCTCCTGGAACAGAGAGGCTTTATCTCAAAAAAAGGATTCCTTACTCCTTCTCATTTACCTGTTTATAATCTAAATCCCATATATCTTTTCTTTATAACTGGAATATGTCCACATTTTCTTTTCCTTAATATCTGACAAATGGTTCCAAAAGTAGTTCTCTTGGGGAGTGTTTAGAGCTATCCAAAGGTGCTACATCCCCTTCTATGTGCCCTTTTCCTAGGCAGACACAGTTTCTTGTATTCTGATACCTTTTAAATCTCTCATCAGAAACCTGTTAAATATGCTCTGCATGCATCTCTACTTTGCCGTTCCCCTGCCACCTCTGGTTATCCAGTCTAAGAATCAGTATCCTAAAATTCTCCCATTGACTATTCTGCATCTTTTCTTCTGCATTTTTAATCTCTCTCCCTTTCCCCATTCCACATTTCTGGACTATAGCAGTTAGCTTGGCATTTTCAGCACCACGTGCAAGGAGCAAGAGACAGGGGATTTGGTCATCACCATTCTGCTACTGCCTACTTAAGGGCCTTGAACAAAGGCTCCTTCCCCTTACTGAGCAAGCTGTGACAGTTGGGCTGACTGGGGTCTTTCTCAAGCCTAATCTTCTATTCCTTTGGGCTTTATGATCTCACAGTACCTTTCTTTCCAGTGTCCTCCAAAATTCCATGAACTAGTTTTCAGGATCTCTTCCAGAGGATTCATCTGTTCTTTCATCAGTGCTTCACAACTGATATCCTACCAAACAGCATTCCACAGCATGTTACTATGTGGGTAGCAAGAAATGTGCTCTTTGTTGAAATAACTTTGGAAAGTGCTGGTAAAAGGAAGACATTACTTCTAATTTTAGTGTCTAAAAATGCTTCATCTATAAACAGACAACCTGACACCCCACAAGGAGCTGGAGGAGTGGTATGGCCTCAGATTTTGTGACCAGAACTTCAGAGAAATCCCTATTAACATCTCCCACAAGTAGAGTCTTAGACACAACAATCTGAAAAATTCATACTCCCACATCAGTAGTTATCTCTCTTCCTTCCCTTCTCTCCATAAAACACTCTGGTTTTCCAATTGCTCACTGTCCCATTAGCCTTTAGGTCAAAAGCACATGACCATTTTAAGGGATTAAGACCAGATCCTTTCCCTGTATCAGGCAGGCCCTGTAATTCACCACCAAAGGAAGCAGATCATTCCAACAGAATAGGCACATGGATTGATACCTAGTAAGACATTCTTTCAAAGGTATTTTCATAGATGTTACAGATGCTTTTTTTCCAACTACAAGAGAGAGGAGGTCAACATAAAGCTGTGAACAAACTTTTCTGATTGTACAACACACACACATGTGCACACACACCCACACACATATGGGACTTTCAGAGTGTAGTTAGCTCCTTGAGAAAGGCAAAGAAATGTTAAACAAGGCAGGTGACCACCTCAGAGCTGCTTGAAAACTAGAGGGCAATTTGAAGTCTAAGAGGAAAAAAAAAAGCTTTTTGTCACAGAAATATGCAGGTGGATATTGAGTCATTTACTTAAAAACATCTGCTTTAAAAACATCTCTTGGGAAGAACTTCCATCCATTTAGAATTCATAAAACAAAAACACTCTGAATGTGTTATTAAAATGCTAACATCAGAAATTGTATGAGAGAAACCAGAGACACTCTGGTTACCCAAAAAGCCTTCAAAGGAGGGAAATCCCTGAGCAATTACAATCCTCAATAAGCTTTTATTTATATATATAAAAATACAGCAATCTTTGGAAGATCATAGATACCCAGTTTCAGATTGTTGGGGAGAATTATGGGTCTACATAACAGTAGAAGACAGGGGAAGGTAGAAAGAAAATGAACCCCAGTTGAGGTGTCCTATAAAATGTGCCAGGAAACCAAAAAGGGAGATATTATGCCACCCTGGCCATAAGCCTACAAAGCAGGTAGGCCATATCCTGTCACTAGATGTGGAAATCCAGCCTCTGAGAGGTTACGTTTCTTATTTCCATGATGAATGCCTTACTCCGGAGGAAGCATGCTGTATCCCTCTCCCATGCCAGCCAGCAAGAAGGGCCCATTTAAAGCTGAGTGGACAGTTTCTGCTTCAGCCTGGCCTCCTGAGTGGGCTCACCCTCATGGCATAATCAAAGCATCAAAGGTGCTTTGATGGTGGCCACCTTCCTGAACAAGAGCCTACATGTGGGAAATTAACAGTGAGTCTCAGGTTTCTTTAATATGCATTCATGTTGATTCTGGGTAAGTCAAAATTGAGGGGAGAGACAATTGTTCTAGATCCTCATCCCTGAAACCTTTTAGTATACAAAAGAGAATATGGGCTTTGAAGCCAGATATAAACTTGAACATGAATCCAAATTCTGGCACTAACTGACTGAGTTCAACCTCTCTGGGCTTCAGTTTCCATTTTGTAAAGGCTATGTATAGTTAAGATTGAATAATAGTAATAATAGTTAACTTTTATTTAGCACTTATTATATGTCAATTTATTTCCTACATCTTTTGCATATATTCAATTTCTGATAATAACTCCATGATGAGAGTGTTCTCATATTCAATTTACAGATAAAGAGACTGAGGTGCAGAGTTATTAGATGACTTCCCTGATGCCATATGAATATTTAGTATTGAAGTTTGAGTTTAAAGCCAGGAAGCTGGAGCCCAGCTATGCACCTATGTACTATGTGCCACCAGATGAGGTAAAGTTGGGGCAGCACCCAGAACAAGGCCAGGCCCTTGATGTTGGATATATTAGTGGGCCTTTGTACTTTCTCTTAATTGTCCATTGTCAGATTTTTCTGCTTGTATCTTAAAGGGCTAGGGCAGAAGTTAACTTCAATCTATGAAAACCTGAGTGAAATGGTTGCAAAAAGAAATCTGGTCTAGGAGTTTTTATTCTGTTATAATCTGGCCACAGCTGTATACTTCTGTCTAAGAGGCATGACAAGTCATGATGGGAAGAAAACTTGGAAATTATCTAGTCCATTCTGACATTCATCAGTTAGGGAAACAAAGGCCCAGAGAGAACAAGCAACCTACCCCACTCCAGACAGCTTATCTAGCTTTGGAGCAAACCATAGCAGCACAGGGTATTGGAGGGTTCTTACCATGGTCCCTGTGGAGAAGACACAGGACACAAGGAGGATTTGGAGGATGGGCCCTCTCTGGGATTTTAGGAGCTAAACTGATGGACATGTAGCCAAACCACCATGAGTACCCTGAAATGGCTTCCAAGAGCAATAGAATGAGCCTATGATTCTCAATCCAACCTTCATTTGTGAAAGACAGCTTCCTC
This sequence comes from Panthera uncia, assembly GCF_023721935.1. Taxonomy (NCBI): domain Eukaryota; kingdom Metazoa; phylum Chordata; class Mammalia; order Carnivora; family Felidae; genus Panthera; species Panthera uncia. The sequence continues at coordinate 164,203,569 of NC_064811.1, read as the reverse complement.
CAGCAGATTGACCAGGATGACAGATGTTTGAGTTCCAAACACACTGCTGCCCACTGCTTTTCTATCCCACACCACAGCTCCAAAGAAGAGCCATATCTGGGACCTACTGTCCTTGGCCTCAGAGTGATTTAAGATTAAAAACACTAGGCTCTAAAAAATATTCTCACTTAGCACCAGATTGTTCCAATAGACCTATGGTATATAAGTGCAGTTAAAACCATTAATGTCTATTGAGGTCCTGAGACCCATAAAATACCTAATACATACTTACCCTTTATTTGAAATGAATGTGAAAGATTAGAAGATACAGCTGTATCTAGAAATGGCTGTAGGGTCAAGGGGCCAAACAGAGGTCAGTCACACACACACACACACACACACACACTCCTTCAATTTTTATAACAAGAAAAAAAACCACTATAATTAATAGCCCAGCCAAGGGATTCAGAAGAATTTTGTATATGATTTTAATAAAAACATGATCATTTAGGAAAAAAAGACTTAATGAGACAGTAATAGCCATATAAATTTAAAAATAAGAGACCAAACATAGTAACTAAATCCACTGTTAGTATTTCCTGGCTTTATCTTCATCAGTCTTGTCTTTCTCTAATGAATCTGTGATGTTTTTTACTCTTATGGCTCCAAGTTATTCATGTTAGACCTGTCCTTTCTACCTTGTATGAGTAGAATAACAGCCAATAATGTTATAGCCAAGCATGTTATGAATAATACATATTATCCTTTCCCTATATTATGAGAGGATTATAAGAATTCAAGAGATAAATGACTCATTTAAGATCACGCAGATGATGGTAGATCTAAACTGAAGCACATAATGAGGGTCTTCCCCCTCTGTCTCCCTGCCTTTCATATTTACTCACGTTATTGTTGTACTTTCCTGACTGTATGTACTCAATTGCTCTCCCCCTCTCCCCACCACCCCATGACATTTAGATGGATATAATTCTACTGGACAGGTTCCCAATTGACAGCTTGAGCTGGTCACCCCAGTAATTCATGTATCTACAACACTGCAAATGAACAAACCAGATACGTGGTGAAGGGCCCTAGATTTTAATTATATCTTATTTCACAGCTGCAGTCAATTCCTGCTACAGCTTAATAACCAGGTTGCACGAGCCACAAACACTTTTTGTTGCTAATTTTGCTCAGGAAAATTGAGTTTTTACTACCATTTTGGCAGAAATGCTTATCATAACAATTATGATAAAGTGATGAGGATTGAAAACATCTGCAGGAATGAACTTGAGAGACAGAAGGATGTCAGTTAGTCTGGATGTGCAGGAAAACGTGCTATAGAAAATCTGGGTTATGGCTCTGTCACCTGCTAAGACCAATGGGATAGATAAAGGGCCCAGGCCTCTCCCCATCACACTGCTAGAATGCCAAGGAATGCTGTAAGCATTTGATGGCATGGAGTGACTCCATTTCAGTGCCTGCATTCTGCTATAGCTTTGGGGAAGATTTGAAAGAAGATGAAAGATCAGCCTGGCTTAGAACAAAGAACCTTAGAGAACCCTTCATCATACAGATGAGAAAACTGAGACCAGGGGAGGAGTGACTCTCTCAAGGTCATACAACTAATGAATATCTGAGCCTTCTGGCTCCTGTGCCACAGTTCCTTCTCTTATGCCTGAGATAAACCAAATAAAGGCTTAAGTAAGGGAATTAATGGGATGCCTTGGGATCCCTGGGAAGAGGGATCAGACTGCTGGATGGGTCAGAATCAGGATAGATGTGCAAATCACAAGAAATGTATCACCATCTGTGGCATTGTTTAGGAATCAAGGCACAGTCTGTACCAGGGATGCAGGTTATTGGTGTCAAAGAAGAATCTGGAGTGCCACCAACCTGGAGCAATAAGGAGGAAAATAAATGTAGCTATGCAAATCCCATGGCTGCCTGTGGTGACTTCTTCCTAAACAAGCCCTGGGCATCTGTGCATTTTGCTAGTGATGCTGTTGAAAAGGTACATGAGAAGGGAACTTACTTTTCTCCTCCTGGAAGACATCTGATTGCTCTCACTAGAAGTTATTTAGTGCTACATAGTCAATTCTAAGACTGAACTACCAGACTTTCTCAATTCTTAGGCACTATCAATAGATAAGATGCAACATCAATTTAGTAAGAGCTTTTGAAGACCAAACAAGCACTGCAATAAATGTACACATTCATCAAAGGACAGAACCCTATTTCAGAAATGTGAAAATAAGAAAAAAGTATTCACTGTTCTGTAGAATCAAGGATATACAAAGTATGGTAGTCATATGTGTCAGTATGAAATAGAATACTGGGAGATGAGGGAGGAACAAGGAGAAAGACTGGCTCTAGGAAGACCATGGAAGACTCTAGATAAAAGAAGATGCTTGCTGGAATTTCTTTGGTAGCACTAGAAATGAAAAAAGGAGTAACTGGGTGTGTTACTTTTCTATTGCTGTACAACAGATTACCACAAACTTAGCACCTTAATATAATATCTATTTATTATCTGATAGTTCTATAAGTCAGAAGCATGGATAAGACTTACCTGGGGTCTCTCGTCAGGCTGCCACAAGGCTGAGATCAAGATGTCAGCTGGGTCTGGGATCTCATCTAAGGCTCAAGGTCTTCTTCCCAGCTCACTTGTTTGCTGGTAAAATTAATTTCCTTGCAGCCGTGAAACACATGGAGAATGCATCTTTAAGGACAGCAGGAGATTTCCCATACAGGCTGTTAAAAAGGAGTGTTTTATAAGCTAACACAATCACAGATCCTAAACATACTCAAGGGGAGAGTATTACATAGGACTGATGTATCAAGGGCAAGAATTTTGGAGACCATCTCATAATTCTTATGACTGCAGTGGGAGAGTTATAAGGAATAAAAGATCAAAAGGACTTTGCTGGTTGGATGGAAGGAGTATAGCACTAACCCTGATAATTAGAAAATCTTATGGACATATAGGGACATTAATATTTTAAAGCAATTTCATGCATGTGAATCCTTCTGACCCTTGAAATAATCCTATAAAACATGTAGATCAGATATTATTACTTCTGTTTCACAGATGGGAAAATGGAGGTCCAGACAAGTTAAATCATTAGCCTAAGGCCACATGGTACATCACTGGCCTAGCCAAAGCTAGGATTGTAAAGTCAGTTTCCTACTTATGATTAGAAAACCACTTCTTCTACACCATTCTGCATCATTGCTGCTGATTTTACTGAGAAGTACTTTCATCCATGAAGTCTTTCTTTTCCTTAAGGCAACTCTAGTCCAAACATGGCTAGACCACAGAGACCACATCCTATAGATCTCATGAGAAGAATCTGGGCTCCACCAAAGTGGTCTGGTTCTACATTTTCCTGTTACTCTGATGCTGGTCATGCTAGAAAGCACAACTCTCTTTTTGCATTAGGAATCCCTGGCTTGGTGACACATCACAAAAACTTATCCACAAATACCAGCTTTAGACAGCAAGTGCAAAGAGCATGACTTGACTCAGAAGATGTTATGACAGAAATGATGAGGCCACAACCCTAGTATACTTTTGATAGAGTTGCTGTTACAATTTCCAATATAGAGAACCTTATTTGGGAGTTTAGCACATGGACCACTAAGTTCCTTAATCTTCCTAGGATGCACAGAGTGCTCTAGATGGCAGGAATCAATTGGCAGACCAAAAAAAAAAAATCACTCATGCCTGGTCATTGGACGTTCACAGACACATTCACACATACAGACACATGCACACATACAGACACACAGGCACACATCCATGCATGCATGGGTCTTAGTCAACGTCCCTGCATAGTGGCTTATAAATAATGAGTTATTGGAAGAATTTTGTCCTCCCTACCTTCTGCAACCATCTGAGCTCCAAACTGCAACAATTTTATCAGCTCATTAAATATACATCACTTAAAGAAACCTGTCATGAAGGGGGTTCAAACTACATTCACAGCAAAATTTCTGTGGTGATCAAAACATATCATTAAAAACATGAAGGATAGAGGAAGAAGATGAAAGGATTGCCTTCTTCTTTGGCTTCCTGCTGCTCTGGACTGAAAAATGAGAGGAAGACCCTTATTTTCCTGGGTCTAAGTTTGTTCACCTTTAAAATAGGAGGGTCTATTCCAGATGGACTAGTGAGATAAACAAAACTAATATATTCTGCTGTGTATTAACTGAGACTTAAGGAAAATTACTTATTCTGTCAGAACCTTAATTTCATCAAATATAAGTAAAAAGTACTTAAATTATAGGATTATAATAATTATTTATGTTAATGTATATAGAAAAAACAGCACAGAGCATGTCAGATCACAAGCATTCAAAAAATGCTAGTTTCTCCCTTCCACCCTCAGGGTTCATTCCTATCCCTTATATTTTTTCTTAATATTCCATAACTGCCACTCTTTCTCTCAACATTTAAGTCATTCAAAGTGTTAAAGCTCCTTGAAAAACTTTGCCTTACTATTTCTGATACTCTGTATGTGGCACCATGACATTCTCCCTCTTCCTATCCCCTCTCTTGGAATTATCTAAAAAAAATACAAATGCATAGGTACTTATTTGTCAAGATCAAGTTTAGATGTTCCTTCTGGGAAGTTCTTTTCACTTTCTGGTGAATACCTTACATATCCACTCCCACTGGTGTCATGCACTGAGCAGAGGTAAACAGCACACTGTCATTCAAGATCCAGGCAATGGCTTCCACAAGGATGAACATTTTAGTAACTTAAATACATACATCTATCCTGACTATTGACAGTGGTCTTGAAATGTTCTGAGTTACATTCTCAAGGCAGAATTAAATCCTACTTCCCAGCCTGAGGGAAAGAAATAGAGAAGAAAAAGTATACATGTGGCCAAGGGATTAGATTAAATAAAACAGAATTAGCATGTTTATGAGCTATTTACTGATGGCCTTTGAGAAGAATTGAGATAGCAGAGGCTGTAGGGATTCCATTAGGATATCAGAGAGATCTTTTCAGGAGTCTGATAGCCCTTACTCCTGGCATGTTTTTCCCATTCCCAAACTTCTCACGACGCTAAAATTATAAAGAGTCATTATTATAGTGGGAATTCTTTAATTTTCTCTTCAGTTTAAAAATCCTTGGGCAGTTCATCTATCTATAACAACTATCACAAGTAAGAATGCTTCTTAGTGGAGCCAAATATCCTCGGAACTTGGGAAACAAATTCCTCAGGTTCAAAATTAATCCATTGTCAACTTTGTCATTATATAAAGCCTTTCTATAAGAGATTTATTCTTTGGGCTTAAAGAGTAACATATATAAATTAGTAGCAATCACTACCATCTTAGCATGATTTGTTTATCATATTACTTCCAAAATAGGACCTGTGTGCTCAATATGAGAAAAACCTTGTTTTATAGAAAATAATTAGCCCTGGAAATTGATCTGGAGCAAAAAGACAGCTGTCTGCAAAGAAAAACCCAGGATCCACAATTATGGAGAGGAAGTGGTGCTGAAAACCCAGCACTCAGTTCTACAGAAGAAAATGGCACTATACTCCATGCTAAACTGGGAATGACTCTATTCCAAAGCTAATCTTTTATTCATGATTTGTCCTAGAGCTGTCTGACCAGGTGCTGTGTACAGTTCTGTAGGCTCTTTGTTGTTTTTGTCCCAAATGTTTTTCCCCCTTTTTCTTTTTCCTCCTTTTATTCTACCTGTTGTACAGTAACTGTTAACATTTAATGATCACTCACAAAGTGAACGATGTTGTATACTGCACTGTTAACTCACTGATCAATGAATAAATACACTGAATCCCAAAGTGTCTAGTCTGTGCTTTGTGGACTCACATATTATCATCAGTGCCTGAATTCAGCACCTCAGCATTTCCTTTAACCTTTTATCCACTCTTCCATTCATCCATTTAATATTTATTAAGCTCCAAATATTAGGCAAAATATATGGAAAGGAGTGAATGGCCCTTACCTCTGGCTCTATAACAGAGTCAGGAAACAGCATAAAAATCATTTCAGGACTTTTTCCATATACAGTTGGGAGAGATATGGAAAAGAACTAAGGGCCCAAATCTTCCTAGAATAAAAATTCTACATCAATTCAAGGATTTTTTTAAATGTTTAAAATACTTAAAAGTTAATTATGTAAAAAACAAAAGCATCTGCATGAGAGAAAAAAACAATATACAAAGTTAAAAGACAAATGACAAATTTAGAAATATAATTGAAGTACTTATTAAAGATATATAAAAAATACAATAGAAAATAGGATAAAGTTGACAAAAAAACATTTTTCAGGAAAGAAAATATAATAACTCTTAAGCATGGGAATGAATACTCAACCTCCTTCCTAATATAAGAGATATATGTTTAAATTACACTACGATACCATTTTCATCTATCAGATTGGTAAAAATCTGGAAGTTAAAAAAAACACATTGGATGAAAAAGCTATCTAGGAAAACAAGTACTCGCATACAATGTTGGGAGGGGGGTAAATTACAATCTCTACAGAGGATAATTTGGCTATATCTATCCACTTTAACAAATGCACAAAATATTTGACCCGGTAACCCAGTTCTAGACATTTATCTTATAGATACTGTCACACACGTGTGAAATGATACATTCATATGATTGTTCACTACAGCATTTTTGCTGGTGGAAAAAAAATGGAAATAAAATAAATATCTTTCAATGGAGATTTAATAAATTATAATTCATGCATACAATAGAATGTTATGCTGGTATAGAAATAAAAAGAAGGATCTGTATATACTGATATATAATAATCTCTAAAATATATTTCCAGTAAAATAACAGTGTAAATAACTGTCCAGAAAGAATACAGCAAAAGGTAAGAAAGATTACTTATATGTATTTTCTTATAAAAACGCAATATATTTCTGCAGGGTTAAGAAGCTGATAACACTGATTGCCTCTGGGGAAGAATATTGGAGAATTAAAAGTTAGGGATGTGGGGGAAACTTCCCGTCATGAACTTTTAAGCTTTTGGTATTTGAGCCATATGAATATATTGCCCATTAAAAAAATATATAAGATTTTTTTTAATCAAAGTTATCTTAGAAAGTGATTGTCATGACTTCAGTATTGATCTCTATCTCATCTGTTCTTGCTTTTAGTGTTTGCACTATGTATTGCCATAATGATAAGCTTTTCTGCTAAATGCTGTCCCATATTATTTAAACATATAATATCAACAAATGATGTTGTGAAATTGGGTGATTTTATGTTTCCATTTTTTACATGAGTATATCTTTTCTTTTCTTTTGAATTTTTTTTTAACTTTTTCCCTGAGTAGTATATGGGAAAAAAAAAAATTAAGTCATTGAGTACCATCCCTGCACCCAAGTCTGTTATGAGGTCTAATTTAATCTCATAACAATCTCGGTCCTGAATAGTATCCCTCTTCTTATTTTACAAATGATAAATTTGGAGCACAGAGAGGATAAATGGATTTCCAATGATAACTCAACTAACACGTGTCAGAGATAAGACCTGAGCGCATTTTTCTTGGTCTTCTCAATACTGCCTCCTTGTGCAATAGATTTAAAGTAATGGTCTTTGTAGTTTGAATCTTGGACTATTTTCTTAACCAATCAATGCTTAGTTTTCACATTCATAAAACCAGGTTTCGTACATTTTGCAGAAAGGGATTGAGAATTAACATAAATGCACACAGCACTGTGCCTGGCTGATAATACATGTTCCATAAGTGTTGGCTTCCCTTACTTTTATATTCCGGTTCCTCAAAGATAACTGTACATTTAGTTTTGTTTAAAAGTACAAGCTAGTTTTTTTTCTAAATCAAAGAAGTTGGAGTAATAGTTCTATGGTAATTGAAATATCCCAGAGGAGACATGCCAAAAGTAATCTCAAAATGTGTTATGGCAGAGTCTCCTGGGATAGAAAGGGCAAGTTTGTTATGCTCTGAGATGTCCTGTTCCCCTCATGGTTTATGAGCTAAAAGGATCCCTTAAAGGAATTTGTCAAGACTGACTTTATTGTTCTATCCAGGCTGGGCATCCACTTTATTAAGCCAAAGGTGGATGCTTATTGTGCCAGCTAAAATTGCACTGCTTCCATCCAGAAACAGGCAGAAGTCAAGTAATGTTTGAAATATAAATCCACTCCAACCCACTGCTTCAACAAAGAAGGTAAACGGGTGACAGAGGGCACCTACAGAGCACCTGTAATTTCACATAATTGGCCAAAGGATTTCATTGTTCCATGATGCAAATGAAAGATCATTAATGGGAAGTAAAAAGGGGCAGAGGGTGGAAAGAATGCATAACAGAAGACAGTTAATGGTTTCAGGGGAGATTGGCACATCAGAGCTCTGCTGCAATATGCAGTAGGCTAATTTCACTGAGGTATTGAACAAATGATAGATGGGGATAGTTAACAGGCACCATGACAGCAATAATGAAGATACTCCCTGCCAGCAGAAGACCTCTGCTCCCACTTCCCATTTAAATGACTTCTCATATGACTGAATACCTGCTTGTCAAAAGTACTGGTTACCTATTCCCTCATGGCTCAGGATGAGATGCTTTCACTCCAAAGGACCGTCTGGCGATCTACCACCAGACAGGGGCAATCTCCCCATGCCCCCCTTTTGCTCTATTAATGTGATTTACCTAGGAAAGTGCAAAACTAGGAAATTGAACTACAAGGAAAATTGAACTTAAGAGCAGTACTGCAATTTCTATCCAGTTTGATGCTTTTCATTGCTTCTAAGTGGCTAGCAGTCTTCACTGCTTTCAGGGCACCACAATGTCAGGACAGACAGCCTTTATATTTAATTGACTGCCATTATGGTGTTGTGTTTATACCTCAGGAAGGTCAGATGAGATGTATAAGTCCTGTGTAAGGTTTTCCAGAGACAAAGACCAAGGGAAATAGGAGAACGGGTCAATGGCATGGTACTGGGATAGAGGGGAGTTGTGCTAGAATTTCCAGCCTTCAGAGACTGATTAGTAGGAAGGTTAATGACTTTCTTAATGGCTTGGAAGGCAAGCCAAGAGTACTTCATGAAATTTACACATATTTTGACTTTAGAATCATTTTAAGAGTCATTCAATTCAACACCAGATTTAATAGGTGGATTGCGTTTGTTAACCTTACAAGCATTTTAATTTTCCCATTTCTCTTAAATATGCAAGAATTCTATGATATTATCTAGGTATTAACTATGTGAAGATATATATATAAATAGATAGATATAGATATAGATATATAGATATATATGCATATTGCCATAGCACAAAATTATATTGAGTAAAAACCTTTATATTATAAAAAGAAAGCTGGAAATGGCAGTTTGATGTATGACAAGTAGTGTAAAGGTACATTTTAGACTTTTTCAAGCATAAGTAACTTAAAAAGTCTCAAAAATGAAAGGAAATAAATGACCAAATGGATTATTAATGATATAGCCTTCCATTTGGGAAACACAAAGTTCACTGTTGACTTAAATCTGAGTGAAATAGGGTTGAGAGGTCAACATTTAGATTTCAGGGGACTTATTTAACAACATGGAGAGGAATACTAAAAATAATAAAGAGAAATCCTAAATTTTCTGTTCTCTGTTTTCCTACTTGGTCAAAGGAAAGCACATCTATAAAACTTCCACTGTTTAGGAATGGCTACAAGGGCCAGGAGTTTGTCATTATTTGGAAATTTCAAGTGAACGGTCCTTAAGAATCCTAGAGTTTAAGGGCGCCTGGGTGGCTCAGTTGGTTGAATGTCTGACTTCAGCTCAGGTCATGATCTCAGTTTCTGAGTTCAAGCCCTGCATCGGGCTCTGTGCTGACAGCTCTGTGACAGATTCTGTGTCTTCCTCTCTTTCTACCCCTCCCTGCTCACACTCTGTCTCACTCTCAAAAATGAATAAATGGTAAAAAAAAAAAAAAAAAAAAAAAAAAACTTTTTTAAAGAATCCTAGAGTTTAGAGAGGCAAGTTGATTTACCTAAGGTCACTCAAATAATGAATATTTAAGCTTGAATTTGAGTCCAGCTCTATCTCCAAGATTTGTTCATTTATAGTGCTATATACACAACAGTGCCAACTTGACTCAGAAGACCCATATGTCTCTGATAATTTTGGTGACCTAACCTCCAAGGATTCTTGACAGAATAGCGTGCACTCCAGACCTCTCAACCCACAGCAATTTCTCCATGGAAACCAGCAGCTGTCACTGCTGCCACTCATGTGATCTGGAGTTTCTCTTCCAAGATCACCTTCTCTTTAGCCTATCTCTCTGTCCTCTCCACTATGGCCCTCCCAACTCAAGACAGTTAATAAAAATTCATAAACATGTACTCGCAGTGTGAAAAACAGGCATAGATTTTTTACAGAAACTGGTCTGGATCACCTGGCAGAAGAACCAAGTGGCACTCAGAGATCTTGGAAGGCAGGAGTCTTGGAAGGCAGGAGGTTTATTTTACATTGGTGGGTTCAGAGGAGATCATTCTCCAGAGGTCTGAGCCCAGAGCATCAACAGAGGGGACAGTTTATAGTCTGTTACTTCCACATTCCTCATTAGTGGTAATTTGGCACCAGGGGCAAGTAGGGTGGGAAGAAGAACCTGGAAGGGGAGTCTACAGGCAGGGACTGGAATTCCCCTATCAGTCCTGTCAGCCATCTTATGACAGACTTTTTTTCCCCTATCATTCCCCTCTTTGATGCCCCTTTAAACAGACGTAGGCTGTATTAGAGGGCATCGTCTTCATTTATTATGGGCTGGTTCTTTTTCTTAGTTCCATTAGTTTGGTTGTGACTATTCCTGACTGGTTTACTAAGTAACAGCATTCTTTTCCAAGGAAGATACAGACACTCCTTTTCTCAACCGTGATGAGGTCAAGTGCCCATCTGTTTTAGAGGGCAACTCCTGCCAGGGAACTTATTTGGCTCTGCAAGGACATTAGGGAGTCGGACACTCATTAGTCCCACAGAAAAGCCTATGCCTCCTATGCCAGTCCCTATCTCCATGGCTATTCCTGCCCCTAGGCAGTCAGATAGCAACACCATTCATTTAGCCTGGGCTGAAGGCTGAAGGTTAATCTAAGCACCAACTTTCATCCTGAGAATTATTTAATCTCTTTTTCCTGAAGCTTGAAGCACATTTATCAGTGCAAACACTTCCCCAAAATGACATTGGCAACCTTCTTACTGGCAGTCAAACCAGCAGACTGAAAGAGGTTACAACACATTAAAGCTTTTAACCACACCCCCCCCCCCAGATTCTTCCATTGAAAGTGTCCTGCTCTTACAAATGGGGCCCAGATTAGAGGCAATCAATACCAACAAAACATCCTATCCAATAGGAAGGTGAGTGCAAACAAGAATCTCTCGCTGTTTCCCCAGCTTTCTGGGACAACCTCTGCCAATCCGATGGCAAGCAGTAAAGACAGTCTACTTTATCGTACTGGTGATTCCTCAAGCTTTTGCTGTGCATAGACCAGCAAGCTTCTGGGGTGTGGCTAGAGCAAGGCTGAAGATTGGACTTGTGTCCGTCTTCCAAGTCTGGGTCTCCTCAGACTTGGCCTTCTTGACTCTGGAGTGGTGGACCCATGCAGTGATACCTATATGAGGCCCAGTCCACTGTGGTTTGAGAGGGTCTTCTTTCCAGTCCTTGACCCTGAGCAAGTCCCCTGGTGAGAGAGGGTGTAAACGTGCAGGCAGCCCCACAGCAAAAAGTGTAGACTTACATCCTGGTCCCCATGGTGGGTGATGATGGTGCCAACTTTGGCATGATGGGGAAAGACCTGGCTGTTCAAGAGGGAGTGGTCACCAGGTCCCCTGCAGGTCCAGGTAGTGGGGTCCCAGTGGGATCAGGTGGCTGGCCAAGAGTCTTCCTTGGCTCCTTGGTAGCTCAGTAGCTGAGGTGCTGACGACCTACTTGGAGCCAGGTATGGGGCTGGTGCAGTCCAGGAGACTGGGCGGGGGAAGAGGTGAAGAGTGCCCCATGTATGTGTACAGTAACAAAGGCGTACTAGGAGTTGGTTGGCCTTCTTGTCCTTGCTAATGGTGAGAGCTTGGTTTAAGGCATGTCACTGCATACTCTGCCTTTTGAATGCCCTCCATGATGAAAATGGTACAATCACTGAACAAGGTGAGATCTGGGTTCTGTGGGGCCTGGTCATGCAGATATGGGAGGCTTGTGAATACTTTATCAGTCACCTCAGAACAGTTATGATCTGGTTTCTCTTCCTCAGAAGGTAGAAAAGTTGCAGGGTTCAGTGTCTGCACTGTTTTAAGAGTGACCCATGAATTCTCTCAGAGGAGCCCCTGGTATTGTGCTAGCCAAGAGTTAGAGAGGCATGAGAGTTTTTTCTCATGCACAAAGAGGTTCCACACTGAAACAGTCTGTGTGGAAGGGACCCTCAAGGATGCACAGTGGTACATCGACCTTATCACCTGGAATCTGAGAGCAGTAAGCCCCCCACCAACCTACCACACAACTGCCTATCAACTCTCCTCCTACCCCGGACAAGTCCAGTTCTGGCTCTGCAGACATTGGCAGCAGGGGGTGACAATCCCTGGGTCTCTGTGGCCTTACTTTTTCATCCAGGGCTAAGACCTGCCACCTATCCCACCTATCCTACCCCACCTTTGCTGAAACACAGCAAAGTTCTCTTACATGAACACCAAAGCATAAATCCACTCCACCATCAAGAATCACCTCAGGGAACAGTCTCAGCCCCTACTTGGTGCTTCTGAAACACACATCTCTGACCCAAGCAGGTACTGAGATATGACTTTACAGAATGAATCAACCTCTCAGCCCTCCATAACACTGTGCTCCTGTGGGTGGAAAGGCATCCACACCCCCAGCTGTAGCTGGAGATGTAGGAAAATGCTGGGGCAAGGGGCAGGGAGCAAGGACGGAAGTGGTTGCACCACCTTTTCTGAAAATCACTTTAAAAGGCTTTTCTATATTCAGCAGGCTGATGCTTGCCCCTAGGCAGCCTTTATCTGTAGAAGGGCAGCTTTGGCCTCTGTCCAGCCAGGGGGTTCTTGATATGCCCCTACCAAAAGATTATAGAAGGGTCTTGCTATTGCTGAGAATCTGGGAATCCAGATTCGGCAGAATCCTGCACCCCTCAGGAATTCTCATAGCCCCCTCTTAGTTTGGAGCTAGGGTAGGGAGGTGATGACCTTCTTTTTCTCTGGCTCTAGTTCTCTTTTTTCCTTGGGTGAGGAGGAAGCCTAAGTATTGGACTTGCAGTTGGCATATCTGTGCTTTTTTTTTTTTTTTTTTTTTCTCATGAGACCCAATAACCTGAGTCTGACAGGAATTGAAGAAGGGCCTTTGTGCCCTCTGTACAATTCTCTCGGGTATTTCTGGCAGAGAGAAGGACATCCACATTCTGGAGAAGGGTGTAGTGTGTGGCCTCCCTTGTAAAGTTGGCGAGGTCTCTGGACGGTGCCTCCCCAAAGAGGGCAGGTGAGTTTTAAATGCCTGTGGGAGGCACATCCAAGTCAGTTGCATCTGATGCCATGTCTGCTTTGGTCCATTTGAAGGCAAATAAGGGTTGGCTCAGGGGGGCCAAGAGGAAGCAGAAGAAGGCATCCTTTCAGTCTAGGCAGGTAAATCAGCTGGCAGAGCCTGGGATTGGGCTGAGGAGGGTGTACGGGTTCGGGACCACCTAATTTAAGGCTTGAACTGGTTGGTACCCTCCTCCTGGCTTCTTGGCTGGCAAGAGTGGGGTGTTCCAGGGTGATTGGAATTCAATCAGAATGCCTAATTTCTTGGATGCCTGCCCTTGACTCTTGTGGGAGGGGGCATTGCCACTGTCTCTGTGGTTTAGCCTCTGGGACTAACTCTACAATGATGAAGGCCCAGTTGTGGGCAAGTCTGGAGGGGTTTTCCTTGGCCTGTACAGTGGGGAAAGCAGTCCTGAATTTGGGTGGGCCACTTGGTTGGGCCTAGGCACAAAATAGCCTCTATTTGGATCCAATCAGAGGTTGGTGCATCCCATTGGCTCAAAGGTTATTTGGGCCCCCAGCTTTGAGAGTCGCTGGGTGTGCTGGTAGCTGGTACCATGTGGCCCCTAAATTCATATAAAAGTCATAGGTTGGCTTCCTACTTTTATTTTGACCATGGGCTCATGGGGGACAAGAAGAAGTTAACCTGGTCCCCCTCAATCTGAACCTATTCCTGCTTTAATGTTCTTTCTTCTTGCAGCAGGTGCATTGATCTCTTGCTAAGAAGGTTTTGGGCCTCCTCCCTTTTGGGGACTGGACCTTCCAGATCCTTTTGTCATGGCTCTCTTGTGCTTTGGGGCCTAATGGGGTGTAAGCCTCACATAGCCTCTCATAATAATCCCCTGGGGATTCCCCTTGGGCTGCGCATATTCATGGACTTCTTAGCCCCTGTTCAGATCCACCAGAGGAGAGCCTCTTGGTACCACTGGCTGTGGACCGGCATCTGGAGAGCACCTGCACCTGGCCAAGGGCACAATCTGGCCGCTGGTCTGGAGAAGAGAGGATCTGCTGAGTCCAGAGGTGGTGGGGAGAATGAAGGTGGCAGAGTATCGAGAACCAGGAGGTTCATATGACAGGGGCAAGATTGGTTCTTCCTCCGGTTCACTGGCAAGAATTTGTGAAGGTCAAGACTTATACCGGAACTGATCAGGGTAACCTGGGTCTCTGGCGACAACATGCCAGATGCAGTGGACTGTTGGGACATCTAAAGTTCCCTCCGAGGGCCATCCTACACCAAAAGTAGGCCATTCTAACCCACATGTGGTCCTTAACTTTCCAGGGGTTATCTTAATTCCATAGTTTCCCAAAAACCCCTTCTTTGCTCTGTCCCAACCCCATAATGCTCCCGTGAGGCAGAGTCACAAAGACAGAGGGATAGGGGTGCCCTGTCTAATGAGGAGACCAGTCAGAGGCCTGTCTGGCCATGTCCCAAAGGAACTTAGGTAACACTTAGTCATAGCGGTCTCAGCTTTGTGACTTCCAATCAGAAACTATTCTGATGCTGCCATAGACTGTATGCCATTCATCAGAGAATCACAGATGGGCCCACTCATACTCTGTGGACTTTTGGGTACCTTAAGGGTGCCTGCCCATGGAGCCACAGAATCAAACTTGGCAGGCAAGCCAGACCGAGTCACACATTCACACTTACATACACACCAGACGTTATTACCTTCCCTCCCACAGAATTTCTACAGATGAGACCACTGAGGTCTCTGGGGAGTGATCAGGTCCCCCTTCCACCACTATGGGTGGGCCAGACAGGACAGAATTCAGTCCCAGGCCTTACCAGTATCCGACGTTGGGTCCATATCCTCACCTGCCAAGTCTCTTTGAATCCAGCAGGAGCGGAGGAGTGGGGCTGGCCTGACACGCAGGCCTTACCAGTATCCAACGTTGGGTCCAGATCCTCACCTGCCAAGTCTCTTTGAGTCCAGCAGGAGTGGAGGAGTGGGGCTGGCCTGATGCGACCAAGCAGGAGACTGCTGAAATTCAGGCAAGGGATGCCTTCTCCTTTGCAATTCCTCATTCCGTCACCACCGCACCATTTTCCCAAACCAGTGGCAACAATGGGCCAGCACGGTTGGGTTTCTGGGTCAGGAACCAAATGTTATGGAAACTGGTCTGGATCACCTGGCAGAAGAAACAAGGGGCACTCAGAGATCTTGGAAGGTAGGAGGTTTATTTTACAATAGTGGGCTCAGAGGAGATCATTCTCCAGAGGTCTGAGCCCAGAGCATCAACAGAGGGGACAATTTACAGTCTGTTACTTCCACATTCCTCATTAGTGATAATTTGGCACCAGGGGCAAGCAGGGTGGGAAGAAGAACCTGGAAGGGGAGTCTTCAGGCAGGGACTGGAATTTCTCTATCAGTCCTGTCAGCCATCTTATAACAGATTTTTTCCTTAGCAGATTATGTTTGCGGAGGTCAATTACTCCAGCTATTGGAATATGGACTGGATGGGGTGGTGGTTTTCACACTCACTCTTAGTTTACCTACATTAGTAGCAATGGGCCACATACCCATGCAGTCCATCATTTGTTCGTGGACCTCCTCACTTTACTGCTCATGAAGAGCCCATGGGCAGATTTTGGTGGTGCAAAGGCCAAATACAAACCTATAAAGCCAGGATTCTTTCTTGGAAAGGGTTTATTATCTGGAATCAGATCTTTATTCTCTGGGGTCCTAGATCCTTTTTTCAGGCCCTTGTCAAAATCAGGCCCTTGTCACCTCTTTAGAGTTGTTCCAGAATTTCATCTCTCCTGCTTATCTTTGCTCTTTTGCTTCCAGCTTTGGGCAAATGGGAGGTGGTATAAAGCAGAGGTGAAGAGTACTTATTTTGCATATGTATTGGCCAAGCAACCTGGGAGAAGTTATTTAAACTCCTCTAAAACATGGTTTTCTCTATTGCTTTTAATAAGAAAAACTATATAGTATCTACTTCATGAGTTTGTTATGAGGATAAAATGACATAAATTTAGAACACATAATGCACATAGTGCACATAGGAAGCACTTCATAAGGGACAACTGGCACTATTAATATTACTATTATCATTATCTGAAGAGGTTTTTCTACTTCTCCCTCCCCCTTGCTCCTTCCCTAAAACCTCCCAGTTCTTTACAAATTCCTGTCCTTCATCCCTACCCCCACCCACTCCAGCAGCTCCCCTCCAAGACTCCCAATCTCTCCTGCTGGGACTGCAAATCCTCATGCCCCACTTCTCCTTACTTATCTCTGGGACTATTGTCTTCTCTCAATCACCACATTAGCATAAATGTTATTATCTCTAAAATCCAATTAATTTCAATTACTGTGGCCCCAGACAGATTGCCAGTGCTAAGGCCTCTCACTTGAATTTTATATGGCTGTGAGGACCAGGAAAAACAGATGAATAACCAGATACAGACCTCCTCAAATCCCATTTACCCAATCACCCCCACTGTCTCAGATGCAGGTTTTTTCTAGAGTGAACACTTTCACAACATTGCCTGGCTTTAACTGGTCTTTGCCTGACGTGGTCATATATTGCAAACAAATAAAATGGGAAAAAATGGGCAGCAAATGAGCAGCAAGAGAGATACTGGGTGATGATCTAGAAGTATGTATAAACTAAATAAGGAATAATCAAGAACTGGCTATGATGAAGTTTTGAGGTGGTGGTGGAGTTCATGGGGTTTGGTGCTGATGGCCAAGAAAGAATTTTTAAAGAAGTCTTTGGTGCAAAAAGGTGATTTTATTAAAGCATGGGGACAGGACCCTTGGGCAGAAAGGGCTGCACTGCAGGTGTGGGGGTGGGGTGGGGGTGGTGACCATTTTTTGGAGATAAGTCAAGAGGGAGTTTCCAAAGAGAATTTCACAAGCTTAACACTGGAGGCCTAGCTATTGTCAAGCTAAGGTTGTTTTTCCTTCTGGCAAAGCATTAACATTAAGACAGTAGGGAGTTCCTGGACTTTAGGCTATTAGTAAGATTGCCTTTTTTTTTTTGGTAAACTGGTTGATTCTTAACAGTTTAACCATTTGTTGTTTTCTCCTTTCCTGTTTTCCTGTTTTTGGGTATCCAGGAGTGTCCAAGCAATATCATACATATCCCAACTTGGGGTGGGGGCGGGATGGTGCTATTAGCCTGTACTTTGCCCTCAGCTTGCCCCATGCTCCCTCATCAGCTATATGCGCACATGTCTTTAAGATCCTAAAATTGCAATTTTGATCAACATATTCAATACCAAATAATCAAATTTGATTAGTCCTACCTGGTTTACTTTATGAATTTTTTATTCAACATGTGTCCATTCAATGAATGTCTTCTGTGCACCTACCATGCGACAGGCATTCTATTCTGGAGCTAAACATGGAACAGGACAGACAAGGTCCCTCCCAAGCTTTTATTTGGTGGAGAAGATAGACAATTACAAGACATTTTGGCCAACTATTATTTTAAACTATTAATACCTCTGATCCTTCTCATCAACATTGATACTTAGGTCTTTCTAAGTAATATATATATATATATATATATACACACATATACATTGCACATAGGTGAAGAGAAGCTTTATTAACAAATTATAACCATAAAATTTATTTATTTGTGGCTCATAATATTAGCTACAACTTAGTCTTCTCAGTGTTAAAAATAAAATATTCTTTTTTTTTAAATTTTTATTAAGTTTATTTATTTTTGAGAGAGAGGGGAGTGGGAGAAGGACAGAGAGAGATGGAAAGAGAGAATCCCAAGCAGCCTCTCCACTGTCAGCACAGAGCTTAACATGGGACTTGAACTCATGAAACTATGAGATCATGACCTGAGCTGGAACCCAGAGTCAAGAGGCTTAGCCAACTGGGCCACCCAGGTTCCCCTAAAAAAATAAACTTTTTTTCTACCATATAAAATCTATCCTTCCCTTAGACTTTTGAAAATTATTATATTTTGATCCCTGAGAGTTATAAAAAGGGAGCTGGACTCCAGTGACATCGTTTGTCTGATAACTGGTCATAATCCACCTCTATTCACAAAAACTGGTCCACAGCCACCTCCATGTCCTTCCCATACAGCTTTTACAAGAGGATAAATATATTTATTTATTTATTCAGACTAAAGTTCAATTATATCTCTGGCATAATCCTGAAATTCCTTCTCCTTTTCATCCATAAGAGCTTCAGTAAGTCTGAATAAGGTATGAATATGGTAGAAAAACTTTTCGCTCTCATTGATAATTTAATATCTCAAGGCTATATGTAGCCCCTGGGACTAAGGAGGTCTGTGGGTAGTTCTAACACACAGGTTTTGGTAATGTTAGAAAACAAAACAGCAGGCCCAAAATAGAGTTACTTATGCTAAGGCCCACATCACCAAACCAAGGTTTAATTACAGTTTCAGCCTCTCCCAGAAATGGAATCTTAAACCAGTCAATCGGGAACTACTGTCGGCACTAGGGAGGTAATCTGCCTGATACACTCCTGCCATTCCCTAAAAGAAAATGACTTTGCCACAAGCAGTCATTTTTTGCTAATATCACTTCCTTTTCCCACTCCCTTCTGCCTATAAGTATTCTATTTTGTACATCTCCTAAGAGCTCCTTTCTTTTCCCTTCCCTTCCCTTTTCTTTTCTTTTCCTTTTTTTTAGAAACTGTTTATTTTCCAACAACCTTAATTCCATTCTATTTGTCTTTGTGGAAGAGAAACTTAAGACTGCTCAGTGGTTGTTCCTACCCATTCATTGGCCTGAGCAGGAAGAGCTGCAGGCCAGTCTTCAGTGGCAGGCTGAGTACACCAGTCTTCAGTAGGGAAATGCTTAATAGGCACAAAGGGCAACTGCATAACTTTAGATGAATCTGCAACCTTAGGTTGAAAACCAGTCAACTCAGGAGGTGGAGGAGTCCATTCACCCTAAAATTCCTCCTTGTCCACAGCATTTTCATCAGTGGTCTGCTCTTCCTTTTCAATCTTTTAAGGACTCTGTAGAAGTAGAGTTCAGGCATGACCTCCCATGTAGGCTTTTGTGAAATGGTGCCATGCATCCATAGAACTTCCCTGGCCAGCCTCCACTATATCAGATCCACTGAGTGAGTTACCTTGTTGTTGCAAGGGATGGCAATGTACACATAGTGCAGAGATAAGGTAGACAGGTTAAAAAAGATGCCTCTGTGAGAGGCTGGTGGTCAGCCCTAGGATCAGTAACTACAAGAAGTCTTGACTCCTGAAAAGCTAACCTGGCTCTGGTCGGTGAAGTTTCCAGGACCAGAGTGGCCAGCAAGAGGTATGGTTCCAGTAGCAGCAGCAAACGTCAGCACAGCTGTCTGGCCAGTATTCCTAGATGATATGATACTGACATCAGCTGGGTTTTTAGTGGCAAAACTGGCATGAGCTGCCAAAAGAAGCTTCACACAGGTTCTCTTCATATTTTTTTAAAAAATAATGTATTGCCAAATTGGCTAACATACAGTGTGTACAGTGTGCTCTTGGCTTCTGGGGTAGATTCCCATGGTTCATTGCTTACATACAACACTCAGTCCTCATCCCAACAAGTGCCCTCCTCAATGCCCATCACCCATTTTCCCCTCTCTGCCACCCCTCCATCAACCCTCAATTTATTCTCTGTATTTAAGACTCTCATAAGAGACTCCTTGCCTCCCTCCCTCTCTGTTTGTAACTATTTTTCCCCCTTCCTTCCCCATGTTTTTCTGTTAAGTTTCTCAAGATCACAATATGAGTGAAAACATATGACATCTGTCTTTCTCTGACTGACTTATTTCACTTAGCATTAATACCTTCCAGTTCCATCCACACTGCTGCAAATGGCATGATTTCATTCTTTCTCATTGCCAAGTAGTATTCCGTTGTATATATAAGCCACATCTTCTCTATCCATTCATCAGTTGATGGACATTTATTTAGGCTTTTCCCATAATTTGGCTATTGTTGAAAGCACTGCTATAAACATTGGGGTACATGTGCCCCTGAGAATCAGCACTCCTGTATCCTTTGGATAAATTCCTAGTAGTGGTATTGCTGGGTTTTAAGGTAGTTCTATTTTTAATTTTTTGAGGAACCTCCACACTGTTTTCCAAAGCAACTGCACCAGTTTGCATTCCCACCAACAGTGCAAGAGGGTTCCCTTTTCTCCACATCCATTCCAGCATCTGTTGTTTCCTCAGTTGTTAATTTTAGCCACTCTGACCGGTGTCAGGTGGTATCTCGGTGTGGTTTTGATTTGCATTTCCCTGATGATGAGAGACGTTGAGCATCTTTTCATGTGTCTGCTGGCCATCTGGCTGTCTTCTTTGGAAAAGTGTCTATTCATGTCTTCTGCCCATTTCTTCACTGGATTATTTTTCAGGTGTTGAGTTTGGTAAGTTCTTTAGAGATTTTGGATGCTAACTCTTTATCTGATATGTCATTTGCAAAAATCTTTTCCCATTCCATCAGGTGCCTTTCAGTTTTGCTGATTGTTCCCTTTGCAGTGCAGAAGCTTTTTACCTTGATGAGGTCCCTGTAGTTCATTTTTGCTTTTAATTCCCTTGCCTCTGGAGATGTGTCGAGCAAGACAGCTGAGGTCAAAGAGCCTGTTGCCTGTTTTCTCCTCTGGGGTTTTGATGGTTTCCTGTCTCACATTTAGGTCTTTCATCCATTTTGAGTTTATTTTTGTGTATGGTATAAGAAAGTGGTCTAGTTTCACTCTTCTCCATGTTGCTGTCCAGTTCTCCCAGCACTATTTCCTAAAGACACTGTTTGTTTTTTTTTCCATTGGATACTCTTTCCTGCTTTGTCAAAGCTTAGTTGGTCATACATTTGTGGGTCCAATTCTGGGTTCTCTATTCTATTCCATTGGCCTATGTGTCTGTTTTTGTGCCAGTACCATACTGTCTTGACGATTACAACTTTGTAGTAGAGGCTAAAGTCTGGGATTGTGATGCCTCCTGCTTTGGCTTTCTATTTCAACATTACTTTGGCTATTCGGGATCTTTTGTGGTTCCATACAAATTTTAGGATTGTTTGTTCTAGCTTTGAGAAGAATGCTGGTGCAAGTATTTTTTTTTTAATTTTATTTTTAATTTTCTTTTTACATTTACATCTAAATTAGTTAACATATAGTGCAACAATGATTTCAGGAGTACATTCCTTAGTGCCCCTTACCCATTTAGCCCATCCTCCCTCCCACAATGCCTGCAGTAACCCTCAGTCTGTTCTCCATAATTATGAGTGTCTTATGTTTTGTCCCCCTCTGTTTTTTTATATTATTTTTGTTTCCCTTCCCTTATGTTCATCTGTTCTGTGTCTTAAAGTCCTCACTGAGTGAAGTCATATGATATTTGTCTTTCTCTGACTGACTAATTTCGCTTAACATAATACCCTCCAGTTCCATCCACGTAGTTGCGAATGGCAAGATTTCATTGATTGCTGAGTAATACTCCATTGTGTGTGTGTATATATATATATATATATATATGCATATACAATGTATATATGTGTATATATATGTATGTATATGTATATATGTGTATATGTATATGTATATGTATATGTATGTATATGTATATGTATGTG